>NC_036452.1:6238003-6551687 GCF_002775205.1 Xiphophorus maculatus | reverse complement strand
GTTCCCAGGCCAGCCGAGAGACATAGTCCCTCCAGCGTGTCCTGGGTCTTCCCCGGGGCCTCCTCCAGGTGGGACGTGCCCGGAACACCTCACCAGGGAGGCGTCCAGGAGGCATCCTGACCAGATGCCCGAGCCACCTCAACTGGCTCCTCTCGATGTGAAGGAGCAGCGGCTCTACTCTGAGTCCCTCCCGGATGACTGAGCTTCTCATCCTATCTCTAAGGGAGAGCCCAGACACCTTACGGAGAAAACCCATTTCGGCCGCTTGTATCCTCGAGCTCGTTCTTTCGGTCATGACCCAAAGCTCATGACCATAGATGAGGGTGGGAATGTAGATTGACCGGTAAATCGAGAGCTTCGCTTTTTGGCTCAGCTCTCTCTTCACCATGACGGACCGGTACAGCGCCCGCTTGACGGCAGACGCTGCGCCAATCTGCCTGTCAATCTCCTGCTCCCTTCTTCCCTCATTCACGAACAAGATCCCGAGATACTTGAACTCCTCCACTTGGGGCAGGACAAACCCCCTGACCCAGAGAAGGCACTCTACCCTTTTCCGGCTCAAGACCATGGCCTTGGATTTGGAGGCACTGATCCCCATCCCGGCCGCTTCACACTCGGCTGCGAACCGTTCCAGCGAGAACGAAACAGTTTTTAAATAATATTAATAATAATCTCTTAAATTTTATTCTGGGTGTCCTTTCAGCGTATCATGTTGGTAATCATGACAGGAGTGACCTTTAAATAAATCCCCCTGTAACAAGGTTATAAATAGAGGACTGTCGCTCAAGTCTGCTCTATAAAAAAGTTCTTCCTGTACTTATTGGGTGTTTTTATCTAAAAGGACTAAACGACCAAGAAGGATAATCCGATTAATAATATTTATTGAAGGTTGTTGAGGATAAAATCTGTAGTTTTTCTCCATTTTTAGAGCTTTGGTCTATCAAGTTTAAGTAATTTTTTTCAGTTTAATCTCTGATATATAATCTATTTCGAGATTACCTCACTGGCCAGATCTGAAGCTTTCTTCGCCTGCTGAACGTCCAGAGATTTTGAGGCCTCCCAGCCGACACCTTTCATCCAGTTCAGGTCCGATCTGTACTGTTTCTAAACACAATTAAAACAAACAATCAGGTTAATTATTTCAGATTTAAATGAAAGATTAATTGGTTGTTTTCGGGGGAGGCTTACATCACTCTGTAAATCGTAGGCCTTCTTAGCCCAGGCCACGTTGATGTCCGTCGGCAGGGTGGTGTATTCATGGAGGAACGTCCTGTATTTCGTATCCGTGGCCAGGTCTTGAGCCTTCTTCGCATGGCTGATGTTCAGCATATCCAGAGACACGCTGTGGGGAAGGTTGACGTTTAAAATCCTGGCATTACACTGACTTTATGCCCTGGAGGTCATTCTCATTTAAAAAAGATCAATTCATTCATGAGCTTCGCCCGGGTGATGACCCACAGCTGCCTGTCTTGGACAATAAATCTTTTGTGGATATCAAGGCCTGTGGCTGTGTGACTTTAATAAATAGGGCATTCATTAAAGGTTTTTAATGAGGAGTAAAAATATTTCTATACATAGGGTCAGGATATATTAGACTTAGAAAGCTGCTAGCATTGCAAATATTCAACATTTACAACCTCAATAGTAATATAATCCTCAATTCAGATGATAAATCCATCAGAAAATGTTTTTCATATGTAAAATAAACACCATTTCAAAATGTTTTTCTCTTTATAGTAGGACCGAACATTAAATCAATAACAATATATGCTGATAGAAACAAAATCAATATTAATAGATAATGCGTCTGACAGAATATGCAATAATTTCACTGAACTTTGTTTCAGAACCACACAGCATAACTCTCTCACTCTTTGGTTACCTAGCAACCCACTCACTCTTTGGTCACCTAGCAACAACCTGCTGAGTAACCGACACAGCAGCAGTTTAACGTTTTGACTCATAACTGCTTAAAAATAAATAGCAACATAGAGTGAAAACTGTAGGTAAAACAGAAAAAGCAGTTTGGCTGCATTTCAGATATTTAAAACTAGAAAACTAATCACTAATTATCAATATTGACTGATATGAAACGCTTGTATCCCGATATGTTTTTCAGCCATTCTGATCTGCCCTATCTCAGAGTGGTGTATATTTTTCACAATTCAACAACAAAAAAAACCCTAAATTAATTATTAATAAAAAGCTGCTACAAAGTATTAGTTTATAGATGTACAACTGGATTATTTCACTTTTTATGCTTCCTTCTCAACAGATTTGTTACGGTATGTCATGTTACATAACAAAACTTGGCTTTGCAACTGTACACTTTTTACATAAACTGTATTTTAACGCAAATACTCTTGAAGAGTACAAAGATTAAGGCTAAATTATCTCTGCAATTGTTGAGCCACTCCATGATCAATTGCTCCTGATGTTTAAATTAGATATACACAAAATGCATCTGGTTTAAGTAGAATAACTAGTAAAAATGTGACTGAATGATGGTTAATCCAGGGGACTTACTTGTATTTAGTCTTAGTGTCCTCGTAGTTCTTCTTGTAGTGGAGATCACTCTGCAGCTTGGTGGCCAGAGCGGAGTGAGCCATCTGAGAGTCGTCATTGATAGATTTAATCCCGATCACTTTACCTTTGCTTTTCT
Source organism: Xiphophorus maculatus (assembly GCF_002775205.1). Lineage (NCBI taxonomy): Eukaryota > Metazoa > Chordata > Actinopteri > Cyprinodontiformes > Poeciliidae > Xiphophorus > Xiphophorus maculatus. The sequence continues at coordinate 6,549,025 of NC_036452.1, read as the reverse complement.
CGTACTCCTGCTTGTATTTTACCTGAAACAGAACAGGAATTTAACAGATTTTGAGTCAGACTCAGATATGTTAAAATGTCTTTAATCAGGAGGGCACAACAAGTATTTTTAGAGTTGTTCCAAAAAGGTTTTGCACCGATATTAAAATGTCTCACATCGCTAGCCAGGTCTCGCTTAGCCTTTGCTGTAAGTATCGACAGAGAGTCCATACGAAGCTCAAAGCCCTTTTCCCTCTGCTTCTCCCACTGGCTCTTGTACACTTTCTATAAAAAGAAAGAAATTGAGCATCAGATGCAGTTGTAATCAAACCACAATCAGAAAAACTGGTTAAGGTTGTTCAATCTGGTACGGTTAGTGTACTATTGTTAATTTTCTCTATTTTGGAAATTATGTACTTTTTTCCTTTTTTAGGCAATAACTCATCATTTTTGCTTTATTATATTTCTTTTTTGTGATAAAATTTTTATTTTACCTTTCTTTAAAGTGAAATACAGGTAAACATTTGCTCAGTCACCTCCCAAAAAATAATGATAATTCATTTATTTTTCGCCTAAATTATCTTTTGGCAAAAAAGAAGTGGGTTTTTTGTTGTTGCCAAAAATCAGTTTGACTAAGGCTTCTATTTTAGGAAGTGGACAATATACTTACAAATAATTACAAAATACTTTAATGTATTGCAAACATTGATTTACAAGAGTGTATTTTGGCTATATAAGTGCAAAAAGATGACCGATTTCTGTGTGAAACATGGAACCTTCCTTTTGAGTAAAACTTTTTTCTCTTTAAAAATTGCATAGGTGGAATAAATGCAACCCTGGATCATTTTAATGACAAAATGCAAAGTTTCTCCCAGAAAACTTGATAAGCCCGGTGGTTGGGCGCTAGGGCAGTCATTCATCCAGCAGCCCGTCGTGTTTTTGAGTTAAAAAATGTTTTAAGTTAACAGGAAATTTTAAAATCTCACTTGATAATTATGTGTTATTGAAAGATTGGAAGATTAATATCTGAACAACAATAAAGTCTTAAAAAATCTAACATTTAACAAAGACTTTAAAAAATAAGTGATGCTTAGCTTGGTGGCCCGCCAGGCTTATGATACACTGGAGGAAACCCTGCAAAATGTAATTATCTGTTTTCGTTTCAATTTGGTCTTGATTGATTAATTGACTGATTAAACCCTTTTGTTTCTGAAAATAGTAAACTGTGAAACAGAGAGTGGGGAAAACAAGAATTTCAGCTCACCCCGCTGAGCATGTCGGCGTTTGCTTTTGCTTGTCTGAACAGCGGCTCGTCTTTTGTCATGGTGTACTGGTGAATTATCTGTTCTGTGTTTGCTTTGTATGCCAGCTGTAAAATCACAGAGATGCATATTACAGAAATAAACTCCATGATGATGGAAGAGTCTGTGTATGAGATCTTACATCGCTCTGCAGCTCCTGACTCTTCTTGGCGTGTTTCATGGACAGATCATCTGCTACCTGGGTGAACCTCATTTTGTCAGCCTTCTGACGGTATTTGACCTGTGAAAACAGAATATATCGTCGATAAACAGCATCTCCAAAAGGATTTGTATCACTTTAATAACTAATAAAATAGACTTGCATCACTGAGCAGCTCTCCGGCTTTCTTGGCCTGAGTTATGTTGAGGCATCCCTCAGCCTCCCAGCCGACACCCTTCATCCAGTTCAGGTCAGAACGGTACTGGTTCTGCAGGAAGATAATAATCTCATTGAGCAGGTTCGGATAGCAAATTGTTCTTAGATAATGAAATTTTAGTCTGGTCAGTTCTGCTTTCAGAATGAGCTGCTTTAGGGTCTCTGTCCCTTTAAATCCAAATAAGCTGCTCCTGGTCACGCCCCCCCATTCAATGTTTACACTCGCGTGTGTAAATGGCTGCAAACAGATGCGCAATTACACAACCATACATCTTTGAAAAGAAGAAGAACAACAACAAACTCAATAATTTTCATTTCCATTATTTATTGTTTTTCTTTTTTTTCTCTCTTTCTACCAAAAATTAGATAATAAAAGTCTTGATTCTGGTGCTTTGGTCTCAACTAGCCTCAGTTTTGTTTACAGTGACTTTATAATTCTTTTTCTGTTGTTGTTGTTTCTGTTGTTTTGCTGAGTTATTTTGAATATTTAAAGTGTCTTCCAATTCCAGTGTTAAATATTTATTAAGATTTAAACTTTACTGATCTTTAAAAGGATGTGCTTGCAGTATTATGCCATTACCATTATATTACTTGAAAATGGTCTCAAAACAACAATATTGTCGTTTATCGCAATAATTGGCAAAAAAATGGTTGGTTGTTTTTTTTAAGTGCTACAGCTATTTTTTTTAGAAACAGTAGAAACCCAAACCCAAAAATGTGCAAAATGTGAGTTTTGCATAATAGATCCCCTTTGAATAAACCTTCAGGTACAAACACTGCTGAATCTCACCTCGCTCTGCAGGGAGTAGGCCTTTTTGGCCTGCTGGACCTTGATGTCGTCGGACATGATGGTGTAGTCGTGAAGTTTTGTTCGATAGTCCAGGTCACTGGCGAGGGCCTGAGCCTTCTTGGCGTGGCTCAGGTTGATCATGTCCAGAGGAAGGCTGTACTGCGCCTGGCTCTCCTTGGAGCCTTTCTTGTACTCAATCTAAAGAGGCAATAATAATAAAATAATTCAATATGGAGCACAACTTGTATGGTAGGTGTAAGTAGCATTACCTATGAACTTTTGCTGATTTAATTGGGGGGTTTTCAAAGGTGGATTGACAATACAACAAACAAATGAATTGATTTTTTTTAAAACAAGAATTAGATACACAAGTTTAAACATACACACTATTATTATGTAAATATCATTTTGGTTCTCCTTCCAGACTATACAAATATACTGAATAATTTGTAATTATCTACAATTAATTGAACTAGGTGGGGCGAGCATTTATTGTATCGTTTATCGTGAACTATTTCTCATCATAAGAATTTTGATTTATTGTTGGAAACATAAAATTTTGAAACATTAATGATGTTTTAAACCCCCCAAAACTATACATATTGTCTGGACTGTTAATTTTACTATTTTGTCTACTTTCTTTATTAATGAGAGTATCATAAATGCAGTTACTATGCACAGTTTAGTGATACAAATCACACTTGTTTATTTGACTGGTATCCTAAGGAAGCATATTACAAATTATTTCAATAGTAGTATTTGCTTTTATATTTATCACAATAGTACCCCAAAATATTGTCATAAAACTTTAAGTCCTTATCATCCACTCCTAATTTGAACCACAATCATTAAAACATTGCACTGCTTACTGTTAAAGTTTTATTTGGTCAACTCTTTGTACATACATAATCTCAATATCCACACACCTTTACAACCAACGAGTTTTTCCTCTGTGTCAAAAAAATCCGAGCTCATCCCACTTCCCCATGCTGGAGATTTTAGTTTAACAGTAATAATAAATAAAGTTATCTTTAAAATGAATCACTCAAGTGACATCAGGGCCCAGCAGTAGACTTAAGTGTCAATAAAGTTAGTTTAACAGTAATAATAAATAAAGTTATCTTTAAAATGAATCACTCAAGTGACATCTAGGCCCAACAGTAGACTTAAGTGTCAATAAAATAAATCTAGTTGTGTGTGTTGTTTTTGTCTCATGCAAACTTTGCTTTAATTCTACTTTTTTCTATCTAATCATAAGAAATCATAGTCAGTCAGAAAGAGTCATTAAACAGGAAAAGCAGGTTTCCTGGAAAAAGAGGAAGTAAGTTCCAGCCTGCAGATTTATAAAAAATAGCTGAGACTATTCCTTATTTTAAATCATGAAAGTTTAAAGAATGAAATCTAAACATTTTGGTAATTTGATAAGATTCAAAGTAAAATACTTATATTAATATTGGTTTACTTGTAATGATATTTACACGAACATTTGTGGGAACAGTTACAAGAAAAACAAGTAACTGTAACTTTGGCATCAAATAATTAGAATCATGTATTATTCTTGGTTTCTTTTCAGAAAAACATCTGTAATAACTCACATTAAGATTATAATAAGTATAATTAATAAGTTATGGTTATAAAATCATAAATGAATGATAAATCAGAGAAGCTGAAGAAAATAAATGTGATATAAGTTATGGTTATAAAATTATAAATGAATGCTAAATCAAAGAAGCTAAAGAAAATAAATGTGATATAAATGTGATTTTGACATTGAACTTGAAATGGTGTAAAAGGTGTAACTGCAATTAAACATCACTGATATGTTGGAGGTAGAGAGTAGGTGAAAGGTGAAAGGCAAGGAACTAACAGGAGAGCAGAGATGATCAACGCCTTATTTAGAGAGTAGGTGAAAGGTTGTGCAGGCAATGGACATAGGAGGTTGAGCAACCCTGAGACATTAGCACAGACATCAGGAAATGTCTGTAAGACAGTGATGGATATGAGATCATCTGTCTAAGCAGTCAGAAACCCTATAAAAGGTGAGTGCAAAAGAGGAACCGTTCGTTGGATCCTCCGGGCAGCTTCGAGCCAAGATCGAGATGGACAAAGAACTCTGCAGCTGAAGAAGAGCCGGGGCCACGGAGCCGAAGACTGTCCGGCCATGGGGACCAACCCGTCAGCCCTACAACCTGTGGCTTCAAATCGCACTTCTCTCATCGGCTGGGTTCAGACCCCAAAGACAAAGATGAAGACAAAGGCAAAGACAAAGAAGAAGAACTGGTGCCTTCCTTCCTGCCAGCACCAAGTCCTGTGTGACCTCACCATCCATGCGGAGAGGAGGCTCATCAGACCTACAGAGATCCCTGCCTTCATCGATCGGCGTCTTCCTCCTGCTGCAGCACCTTCTTCGTCGTCGTGCCAGGTCTGGGGTTCGAGGCGCCAGGCTCCGTCCGTCTCTCTCAAAGGTTCCCTTTTTTTAGTTTTCAGTGTCAGCAGTAGGGAAAGACAGACTAGATGATTGATTTTACTTATTTGATTATTTCTGCTACTGAATTAAGCTGTACTGACCCTTGCAAAAATGCCTTACTAATAAAATATTTAGCATAAAGAAAATCTAAAAGATGTTGTGGACATTCAGTTAATGAGTCACCTTAAAGTTCTTTGATGGTTGTAAAATAGCTGTGATGTTTGATTCTGGAGAGGAAAAAGTTTAAAATGTTTTTAAGTTGCTGGTAGCCCAAATTTAAAACGTCATCCTTGGGACTCGCCCGAGTCACTAAAACCTACCTGGTTCAATAACAAATGCAAGTTGTAAAATAAGAGAACGAGCGACCGTTAACAGGTGTGCTCTGTGAAACTAGTTGGCTGTAGGCTGCTCAGTCTGGCTAATTCACAGAGGGAAGAAGGGTGAGACACCTGGATGTAGGCCGTTAAAAATCAGGTGAATCGTTTCTCGAAACCAGCTTAAACAGAGTTTACTTCAGTTCTGGACAGGGTAAATCCCGGCAGATTTAGGAAACTCAATTAACCCGTTAGATGGAGAGCTGGTAGCACATCTCCCCTCTCAGAAGAGGAAGTACGAGAGTGAGAGAGTAGAGACAGAAAGGAGGGGGGGGGTGTTGCGCAACAACGAGTGGCGCCCGAACAGGGACACGACTAACAGAGTAGGAGGGCCCTATGTGCCAAGTCAGTGAAAACAGATGTGAGGATCTGAATAGCTCACTTGGTTTGTTAACTCTTAGGGAATAGAGTTAATGGTGACTGATAAGGCCGTCAGTCACAACCCTTGCAGTAACTGTATGGCATACAGGTGAGGGAAGGCTTCTACTGAGGATAAATGACCGGATCCAGACAGTGAAGCTAGTAGCCAACATAGTCTAGACCCATCCCTGCTCGAGAGCGCAAAGAGAGGCTTTGGGGGATAGACAACTCGAACCGACAGAGAGACGGAGTGATGGATGATCACTTCGAGGAGGAAAATCTGGGGAAGAAACCGGAGGAAGCCGGCCGCCCAGATCGTTTGGAAAAGGAGGAGACCTCAACAGAACTGCATCAACTTTCTACACAGCTACTGTGACTCAGACCTGAAGCAAGGGGGGACGTTGGTTCCAAGAATGAGGAACTGAAACATCAACCCCTGACAAAGGAAAGTTGGCTCAGTCTTGCTGGAGTGGTTCGTGATGTAATGCTGACAAGAAAAGAAAAGACCAGCCTGCAAGCATGCACAAGAAACACAGAAAAGTATCATCAGCTGACGATGGATGAGGAAGCACACCGCGTCCTCCACTGCAGCCATCGAGAAGACATCCGGCAACAGAGGAACAAACACCAGCAGCTGACATCATCACACAGACGCAGACATGGTTAAAGACATCCTGCTGGACCCGGAGCTTGAAATTGGGCCAGCACAACCCACCAGTAAGAAATGACCGCAAGCGACATCTGAGAAGCCAGGACAACTGGAAGGGACAATCCACACCGATGGATCCAGAAAGGGGTCCGACCAGTCGGCATACTGGGGATTTATTCTGAAGCAAGACGGCAAAGAGAGATGCCGTCAGAAAGGAAAAGCTCCCGGTAGTGCTCAAGCCGGAGAAGTAACGGCAGTACTGGAAGGATTGCTGGAGCTGGTGAAAAGGAAAATCAAGAGTGCCAGACCCGAGAGAAGCAGCTTGAGAGTGCGAGAGGGAAACAAGTAGCTCATCACAACTTATGGAAGAAGAAAGCAGAACTGAGGCTCCGCCCGAAACTTGAGGTGCAGCGACAAGGCGCACACCTGAGAAGAAGCCCTATGGAGGGGCAAAGATGACGACCTTTCGTGCCACTAAGAAAGGTTGTCTCTGCCGGTGTCGAGGTGGGACAGAACACCTAAGGACAGGTGGTCCTAGAGTAGCACGGGGACCAGGTAGTACGGTGCGTGCATAAGGCCCTCGAATATGCAGGCGTGCTACACCCCCGTGAAGAACTGAGCAAGCAGGACTGCTGGATGTCCCTTCAGCCCATCCGATGCAGCTGTGTGACTTTGAGGTATGTGGTCGATACGCAGGGCACCCAGGGCAGCGGATGGAAGGTTTGTTCATCAAGAGCACAGTCCCATGGGGTTCAGTCTGCATGGATGTAGCAGAGCCAATGGGGACAACAGGAAAGAGAGGTGAGAAGTACCTCTTGGTGCTGATGGACACAGTGACAACTGCTAGAAGAGCAGGTCTTCCCCTGCAGAGGAACTCCGTTCACGTCACAGAAAGCAGGGAGGCGAAGACACTTCTTCTTTTTGCTCAGAGGAGGAAAAGGGAAGTTGCAGCTCGAAGTGTCACTGAAAACAGGGCAGAGAGTTTGGATTAAAGCTCAAGATCGGCCTGCAACTACGGTGATCAAGCTGAGATTCAACGCCCGAGTTTTTGTAAAGCAAGTACTGAACTTCAACAGTACTACTGATGAAGAAAGGGGTCCATGAGGAAGCAGTGCTCAAGCCAGTTCTTAGCTACAGCGAACCAGAACATTACGAGAAGATGGCCAGAGAATCAAGCACCATGCCATCCTACAGTAGACTGGCCACTATTACAGGAAGGTTGCCGTTCAAAGAACAACTTCAAGGCTTTGGACTGGGAGGGCCGTGAAGAAATTGGACTATGCTAAAGAAGAACTCCTGTCGCAACCTGATGGATTAAAATGGAAAAGGATCATGATTACGGATAAAGCGTCATGATGCTTATGCTTTTTGCTTTGCTCTGCTGAACAGCCAGAATTTTTTTTTTTGTTTGAGGCCTTCTGTCTCAGCCCATCTTCCCTAAAGAATCATCCCACATCCTGAAGAACCGACAGTTCATCCAGCGAAAGTTCCTGTAGAAGAATCAGAACGATCCAAGTTTTCTTCGACATTCATCACCTCATGGGGGAAATCAAAACTCCAAGGAGGGGGTGTCAAGAGAAGTGGAGTTTTGATGACTACACTGAGCCCTCTGTGACAACTGAGGATGAAGAATCTGCATCTTCACATCCCAGACGAACCTCTTCTCTTTCCAGGGGATGAGGACGGCGAACTGCAGGAGGGTGATGGACTCCCAGCATGTGAAAGGTCTGACCTCGTGGAGGGGGTGTCAAGAAAATCCGAGCTCATCCCACTTCCCCATGCTGGAGATTTTAGTTTAACAGTAATAATAAATAAAGTTATCTTTAAAATGAATCACTCAAGTGACATCAGGGCCCAGCAGTAGACTTAAGTGTCAATAAAGTTAGTTTAACAGTAATAATAAATAAAGTTATCTTTAAAATGAATCACTCAAGTGACATCTAGGCCCAACAGTAGACTTAAGTGTCAATAAAATAAATCTAGTTGTGTGTGTTGTTTTTGTCTCATGCAAACTTTGCTTTAATTCTACTTTTTTCTATCTAATCATAAGAAATCATAGTCAGTCAGAAAGAGTCATTAAACAGGAAAAGCAGGTTTCCTGGAAAAAGAGGAAGTAAGTTCCAGCCTGCAGATTTATAAAAAATAGCTGAGACTATTCCTTATTTTAAATCATGAAAGTTTAAAGAATGAAATCTAAACATTTTGGTAATTTGATAAGATTCAAAGTAAAATACTTATATTAATATTGGTTTACTTGTAATAATATTTACACGAACATTTGTGGGAACAGTTACAAGAAAAACAAGTAACTGTAACTTTGGCATCAAATAATTAGAATCATGTATTATTCTTGGTTTCTTTTCAGAAAAACATCTGTAATAACTCACATTAAGATTATAATAAGTATAATTAATAAGTTATGGTTATAAAATCATAAATGAATGATAAATCAGAGAAGCTGAAGAAAATAAATGTGATATAAGTTATGGTTATAAAATTATAAATGAATGCTAAATCAAAGAAGCTAAAGAAAATAAATGTGATATAAATGTGATTTTGACATTGAACTTGAAATGGTGTAAAAGGTGTAACTGCAATTAAACATCACTGATATGTTGGAGGTAGAGAGTAGGTGAAAGGTGAAAGGCAAGGAACTAACAGGAGAGCAGAGATGATCAACGCCTTATTTAGAGAGTAGGTGAAAGGTTGTGCAGGCAATGGACATAGGAGGTTGAGCAACCCTGAGACATTAGCACAGACATCAGGAAATGTCTGTAAGACAGTGATGGATATGAGATCATCTGTCTAAGCAGTCAGAAACCCTATAAAAGGTGAGTGCAAAAGAGGAACCGTTCGTTGGATCCTCCGGGCAGCTTCGAGCCAAGATCGAGATGGACAAAGAACTCTGCAGCTGAAGAAGAGCCGGGGCCACGGAGCCGAAGACTGTCCGGCCATGGGGACCAACCCGTCAGCCCTACAACCTGTGGCTTCAAATCGCACTTCTCTCATCGGCTGGGTTCAGACCCCAAAGACAAAGATGAAGACAAAGGCAAAGACAAAGAAGAAGAACTGGTGCCTTCCTTCCTGCCAGCACCAAGTCCTGTGTGACCTCACCATCCATGCGGAGAGGAGGCTCATCAGACCTACAGAGATCCCTGCCTTCATCGATCGGCGTCTTCCTCCTGCTGCAGCACCTTCTTCGTCGTCGTGCCAGGTCTGGGGTTCGAGGCGCCAGGCTCCGTCCGTCTCTCTCAAAGGTTCCCTTTTTTTAGTTTTCAGTGTCAGCAGTAGGGAAAGACAGACTAGATGATTGATTTTACTTATTTGATTATTTCTGCTACTGAATTAAGCTGTACTGACCCTTGCAAAAATGCCTTACTAATAAAATATTTAGCATAAAGAAAATCTAAAAGATGTTGTGGACATTCAGTTAATGAGTCACCTTAAAGTTCTTTGATGGTTGTAAAATAGCTGTGATGTTTGATTCTGGAGAGGAAAAAGTTTAAAATGTTTTTAAGTTGCTGGTAGCCCAAATTTAAAAACTCTGCAAGTGTTTCTAAGATTGAAATTAAGCAGTATCATGAGGCATTTCCATTCTGTTCAAACCATAAAGTCAAATGTCTGTTAAAAAACTTTTTTATACAATGTTTATTCAAATTAATTTTTTGTTTGGTGACATTGTGCAGCACTTTGACCATCTTTTGGTGTTTTCAAATGTGATCTAAAAATAAATTTGACATTGACATTAACAGCAGACTGTTAACTAAACACATATACCAACTGTATATGTATTATATTTATTCTAAAGCCTCTGAGGTAATTTCACTCACATCGCTGCTCATCTTGGCCACTTGCAGAGAGTGCAGAGTCTTGGAGTCGCTCATATTCACCCCAACTGCCTTCTCCTTGTTTTTCATGTAGTACTCTTTGTATTTAATCTAAAACACATGGTAATCTCCTTTAATTTGGTTCAGAGACTATTAAAATAGATTAATACCACTTGGATTTTTCTTTTTGTTGCTTAGATATCAGCAGTTTCACTCCTTTTCACTTACGTCACTGGCTAGGTCTCTGGAGGCTTTGGCAGCTCTCACGCTCAGATCGTCCACGCCAGTTTCACAAGCTTTGGACTTGGTCTTCTCCCACTCCTCTTTGTATTTAATCTAAAATTAATTTAGAAAATTAAAGAGAGAAGATTCGACTTCACATGCAAACAAGTGTGTTAGTACATGTTTGTGCTTGCAAAACAGTGTAAACTTACATCACTGCACAAAGCTGCGCTGGCTTTGGCGTGCTGGATTTGGGGCAGATCCTGAGATAAAGTGTACTGGTGCTTCGTCTTTTCATAGCCTGCTTTATAATTTAACTGGGGGGGCAAATGAGTTTTGTGTTCACACAAATCCAAAGTGAATTCAGTGCTCAGACATGCAACTTGTTAGAAAATTAATAAAAGTGCTCATTATGAGTCCCTGCTTAGTGTTTACTTACGTTGCTGACAAGCTGAGCGTTTTTCTTGGCTAAAATAATCTCAGGTGTGTCGGTCACAGACTTGTACTTGACCTGGTCAATATGCTGCTTGTAGTTTTTCTGCAATATTTAAAAATATTTATATATCAGAAGCATGAAGTCAACCAAATGAAGCCTTTGTAGTAATATTATGATAAAAAGCTTCCTATAAATTTCATTTCAAAATGGCCAAAATGTCCATCAAGTATTTAAATTATAATTCGGCACAGTGAATTGCTATCTGGATTTCATTATTTGGATATTGCACAAATAAATAAATATAGAAATAGAAGTAGAAATGACGTCAGTGTGATATGCTCAGAAAAATAAACTGAGCAACAAAATTTGTACTCCACAATCTCCGTTCACCACCATTTAAAAAAAGTCACACAAATTAAGAATAATAGATTAAAAAAACAATACAAGAAAACACTTCAGTCACAAATTATGGTACAAGTTCAATTTCCTGAGTTGAAAATGACTATTTTTGTGGGTTTATTTTGGTATTTATTTTCCTAGTTTTAAAATATCACCACAATATCTGCATATTTGTGTAAATCACAGTTTATAATATCTGGTACATTTACTGACCCAATCAAGAACCACATTTCCAAATAACAGCAAACAGCAAAATTGATACTTTTAAACATTGCATTTGTGTTAAAAACAAAAAAATACATATAGCCTACAACATAAAAGAACTCGTCTAAATACTGAGCATTGTGAAAATGTCAATGTTTTTCAAAAATTCTGATTTTTAATCTTACAGATAATGAAATAAAGAATTAAGTTTGGAAACTCCAACAGTTTTCCACTCAGTTTTTCTATGCAGCTTTTCCAGAAATCAAGACTATGCCAGACTTTTCAAAACTGCATAGGACTCCTGGGATAAATTGGAGTTTGAACTAATTTGAGAAGACTCACATCTTTCAGTGGGTCCAACTTCCTCTGGCTTTGGTAACCTGGTGTGAGAGTGGCTGGGTAGTTATATTCACCCTGCTCCTGCTCCTGGCCTTGTTTATAAGAAATCTGAAACAAAAAAATAATATTATTGTGCATTAGCACTGAAACCAAATATTTCTAAAACGCCAGAGCAAATAGCATGATCTTTACAAATACACCGCACTATTTTGTTGCTGTCTTTTGTTTCAGTGCCATAAATGTAAAAGTTGCTATAAATTATTGTAATCCTCATACTTTAGAAAGTGCTATACAAATGGGAGCCATTTAGCATCCCTTAATCTCGTGCTACATTATGCAGATGCTTTTCTGCACTGATGAAGGTGAAATGTTCACATTGGCTTTAACAGGAGAGAAGTCTGATCTACTTACTTTATGATTGATCTAACAAACATTTAACCATTGGAGGACTCTCGTAGACTCTGCACACAGAATTTAACTTTCAAATTAAGATTGTAGGATGATGATTCAGTAAGGAAATTTTTTTTAAATGAGGCCTTTTTCCCTGATACCAAGGAAAAAGTAACTTTGTCCTTTTTCTGTGGCAGTGTTTCCTTACCTTATATGTGAAACGGGTGGATCATTAGCAAAACACATAAAAAATGCATTTGACATGATTTGAAGTTTTTGAAAAATATTATTTATTGTTTGGCAAAAACCCACTGAGTGATAGCATATTTAAAGATCTCAGTTGTTTTTAAAGGTTAATAAAGAACTGTCATTCTGTAAATGTAATTTCAAGGTGTTTAATAAGTCATGACTTACATCACTTGCCAACTTCCTTGCTTTCATGGCGTGCAAAGTCTTCTTATCAAACCCTGAGTCTTCATAGTGGCCCTTCAGATCGCTGGTGTACTTTTCTTTATACTTGTTCTGTTGAGGTGCATCAAAAAATAAATGGGAATCATTAAAGCAACAACTTAAAACTATGTATGTGTAACAGGGTTTTATTTGAACAATGTTATAGATGTGAAGTTTGTCAAAATTTGTTTATTTATTCTTTAAATTTATTTTTGTTTAGTCAAGAAGTTGTTTCTCCAGACTTGCTGGTGTTTTAAGGTCTGTTACGCTGCTCTTGACGGTTGGTGGTTACTATAGCAACCTGTAACTGACAGCTCCTCCCCCTTTTTTCTGTTGCCGTTGGTAACTGTGGCATGTGTTAGGATCAGCTCTCTGTATTCTTTACAAATATTATAACATATATTTTAGACAAATGTAATTATATGAGTAATTTTGCTATGTTTGTTATAACTGTCCTCATTATTAATGTGGTCCATTTTAGCTATGTTTAATTTTAAAATGTCAACTGCTGCCAACTGCTCATTGGGAGCTATTGCTATAGATAATGGTGTATATAGAAGGGTGACATATGTATTATTAATAATTATCCTCCATGATGAAAATGAATATAAATAAAGGTGTGGGTCTTTGTTTATATCTCTTTTTAGACTTACATCACTGGTGAACTGAGCGATTTTGGCAGAATTTCGAAACTGTGGAGTCTCACAGAAGTTAATGCTGTGGCCTTTGGTGTTCTCCAAGTCTTTCTTGTACTCCACCTGCAAAAAATAAATATCCACGTTTCAACATTTCTTTTCTTTTTTTAAGTTGATGAGATGCTAAAAAATCTTTTGGTGCTGGATACTAAATATATCTCTGACATGGGTTTAATGTTAGAGGTAGCAAAAATAACAATGATAGCATTCAGTTCTATGAATGGCTCAGCCTGACAGCATGTTTACTGCGGTCAGGACAGATGCCTCAGGATGAAGCAGAGTATAAAAAGGTTTGATGGGACGTCTTGTAGCCTTGGATGAAAGCTGCAGCCTTATAACAAAGGCATGTCAACGATGCAAGAAATGAGCGTTTCATATTTGTTGGAAACTGACACATTAAACCTGATACTTGACTCATGCACAAACACACAATTTCTTACATTTGACGGATGGGTTTCTTTCCCCTGAGGCAATAGCTGCGTTTCCATTGACTAAATAACTGCATAATCTGACATTTCGAAAATAAATTTGCTTAATGGAAACACGGCAGTTACATTTTTAAAAAAATGGAATTAAAGTTAAATTAGATCTAGTTGATTTATCTAAAAATAATTCAAAATTTAAAACTTTTCAGATAATATTTTATTATCTTAAATTAAGTGTGTTATTAAATAACGCCAGAATGTTACTCATTAATGTTACTCATTCTGGTCCACACTCCATACCAGTTGGTGGCGGTAATGCACCATTTTCGTTGTTTGCCAACCGCCAAAAAACATCAAGGAAGAAAAAGAAGAAAAAACGTATTCACGTGTGATTTTAATTGCGTTTCTCACTTAATAAAAACACAGCAATTGCGAAATTGTGTTTTTTCAACATTACTGGAATTTTGAAAAAGTTTTGCCAACATTTGTAATGGAAACACTGCTTAATTAACCCTTGCAGAAAACCAAAACAAGCTTGTTGGACAAAAGCTTTGCAGAATAACTTACCTCACTGACAATCTTGTTAATTTTCCGCGCATTCTTCAATGCCAGATTGTCGTCAGAGGTCAGACTATGGAAGTGGGACGTGCCCTTCATCTTGTTCAGGTCCTTCTTGTATTTTAGCTGCAGAGGGAATGATGGATGATTCAGGACATGTGTTAGTATAGGAGACACACACGGCATAACTCAGTTTGAAGAGCTGTCAGTGGGTAAGCTCTCCGATTGTTGCCCCTCATCTGTTCTGGACTGTAATGACAAGGCGTGATGATGTATGAGGCCAAAGCTTTCAGACCGAGCTCAATTTCGTTTTTGGCTACACAAATGACATGGGATTAATTTTTTTACAGCTCACAACGCGAATATTCAGGCAAGACCTTGAAGCATCCAGACTTTTTGATAGACTAAATATTTCTGATTTTATGCTTTTAATACAGTTATGGGTTATACAGTTTTTAAGTTGATACTCACATCACTAGCAATTTCCTGAGCCTTCTTAGCAAGATGATAACCAGGCGTGATCATGGCAGGAAAACTTCCTTTACCTCGTTGCTGCTCATTTTCTGCAGTGTAGGCAATCTGCAAATAAAACATTTCCTCAATTTGATCCATCTAAAATTTTAGTAGCATCTTTAAAAGTGAAAATATAATATTTTAGAACCAGAAAACAGAAAGATCTTGGAAGAATGAAAAAGTACAAGAGTTTTAGGGCCATATGGAGAAAAGTTTTAAAATAAACAAACAAAATTATGAGAATAAAGTCATAATATTATGAGAATAAACTCACACAAGAATGAAGTCATATTACAAAAAAGTCATAATATTACTAAAATAAAGTTGAAATAATTTGAGGATAAAGTCATAATAATTTAAGAATAATGTCATAGTAATATGGGAATAATGTCATAATATTTCAAGACTAAAGTCATAGTTTTATGAGAATAAAGTCATAATAATACAAGAAAAAGTCACAGTTTTATAAGAATGACATCATAACATTACAAGAATAAAGTCATATTACAAAGGTAAAGTTGAAATAATGAGAATAAAGTCATAATATTATGAGAATAAAGTCGAAATATAAAGTTGGATTCTGCATTCTCGTAGTACTATGACTTTATTCTTTAAACTATTATCATTCCTTGCTTAGGTCCTTTCAAATATAGCAAACAAACTTTTTTAAATGGCTTGTATTTGTATATGTTTGATGTTTTTATGTGAATTTCAAGTGTGGTATCTATATTGGTGAAACAGAATGAGTAATATTCAAACCTGGCTGAAGTTTTCTGCGTTTTCTCTTGCGTGAACCAACTCAACGGCTGCGGCTTCTGAGCTTGCTTTGCCCTTTATCTCTTGCTCGTACATCTGTCGGTACTTAATCTGTAGCAATGTGATGTGATTGGTTAACGATCAAATTCTGTCTTTTATTCACACTGCAGACCGAAGTGACCCAATTCCGATTTTCTTCCCTCAATGCAACCTGTATCTGATCTTTTTATGACAGTCTGAATAGCACAGGTCGGCTTTTATTCGAATGCGAATCAGGCCACTTCGATATCCGATACGCATCTCATCTTTTCAAACGTGACCTGAATCCTAACGTCCAAGTCCTGAACGCCATTAATACTCGACAAACGTCACTATTCTCCATCCTGATACGCTCAAGCGGGAATAAAAACAACAACCATGGCGGACGTTAACGAGGATTAAGTTGTTAATACGGTATGTTGGCTCAGGGATAACAACTTTAAAATCATAAGCTATGCTCCACCGTTAGCATCCATGTTTACTTCCGCAAACACTGAGCACCGCTTCGTCTTCATGGCGGTTGACAAAACACGGAGCACGCTCTCTATGTGTGACGTCATTGCGCCCTCTACTGCGCATGCGGGTCACTTTCAGGTCGTTTGCAGTTCTCACTTTACATCACATACAGGTTGCATATATTTGGAAGTGAACAACCACGCCAAAAAAAATCCTATTTGATAAAAAAATCGGAATTGGATCACTCCAGGCTGCTGTGTGAACGTAGTTTTAGTTTTTTTGTTTTGCCACTTACATCACTGGCCTGCTCAGTTGCTCTCTTTGAAGCCTTGTAACCAGGAGTAAGGTGTGCAGGGAAACTACCTTTTCCCCTCTGCTGCTCGTATTCCTCTGTGTATGCATACTGCATGGAAAAGCAAAAGTGTTTTGGTTTTATTTGACTGATCTGACTGAATGTAAAATAGTTAAAGCGGTAAAAAACGGTCAATTAGCATCTTACATCGCTGACGATCTGTGCCTGTTTCTTGGCCAGAAGCACCTCTGGAGGATCAACAAATGTTGTGTACTTTGAGACTCTTTCTTCATGCCCCTTTTTATATTCCACCTAGAAACCAAAGAGAAGCATCAGATTATTTTACCATGTTGGATTTCTGTTCTGTTCTACAGCAATAGATCATTTTAACTTACATTACTGGCCAAAGAATTGGCATTTTTTACAGCTTGGTAACCTGGTGTGATCATTGCAGGGAAGCTGCCTTTTCCTTTAGATTCTTCATATTCTTCTTTATATTTTACCTAAAATAAGAACATAAAATTAAGCGCTGGCAATTTAAATTATCTACAGCTTCATGTTTATTTAAAGGTAAATAATTGTAAAGACTTACATCACTGATGGTTTTCTGTGCCTGGGACATTGTCACTATCTCCTGGTTGGTCACCATCCCTGAATACCACTTCTGTTGCTGCTGTGAGAACTCAGATTGAGACTGGAAAGCCTGTTTAAAATATCAAAAATAGTTTGATATTTTTCTTTTTTATTTGTATTACTGCAATTTCAGCACCTTATTGAATAAGAATGCAATGAAACTCTGATCAAACATGCCTGGTCCCCTCAATTTTATATTATGAAAGCTATTTTTTGTGTTAAATCTAAAAAGGATGTTCTTTACCACACCTAAAAGTGATAATATGAGTTCATATCTCGTCCTTTTGTGATCTAAAAGCAACTTTGAGCAGTGCATAATATGCATAATATTATGCATATTATATTTTCAGTAATGATTTTTAACCTGATTGTTCTCAAATGTTTCAACTTTTGACCCACAAAGTTACCCCAACTATCAGTTAAGCATGGAAGCGGTAGTAATAACTTAATTAACAGGTATAAAGTTCACACAAACAGCATTAACCACCAACCTTTCATGTCGTATCCATTTGTTAATGATGTTTTTATCTACTGTAACATTTATGGGATATTTTCACCATTAGCATTTTCGTCACAGGGTTAGGGTTACCCTAAAAAGAATGTTTTAAAATCCGGAAACTTAATTTCATGCTTAGTTTTATTAAAGTAGGCCAGATACTTAGTTTTAAACCAAGTAGACCTCCAAACAGACTGAATGTTTATATAGGATTCAACACAGAAACCTAGAATGTGGACTCTGAGTGTCAGTCAGCTTAAAAGACTATGTCCTCTATAGGACTAAATTTATTTTTTTAAACATTTTTATTGGCACACCACTCAGGATAAGGTGGAAAAAACCCAACAACCTTCACCTTTTCAACATTGCTTATGAGCAAAGACAGAGAATAACTGTGCACCATGACTTAAAAACATTTTTAAGTTTTATTTACATAATAATCATCCAAATTGTTTTTAGAATTCCCTTTAGCTTGGATGCATGGGCCAGTTGCTCTCCGATGAGCTCACCTGGCTGACCACCTGACTGGCTAGGCGAGCCTTCTCCATGGATCTCGTGTCACTGTGGAAGCTGGACATAAAGCGATCGCCATCTTCGCGATACTTCAGCTACAAGTGGCACACGAACGACAAGCGTTAAGCCAAGGCAAGCAAACATTAAAAACACAAGACACAGCATTCCTTTCAATAGCTGAAGCTTCTAGTCAACAGTAAGATTAGCAGGATGATAATTGTGGGAACATTCTGTGAGGATGCTGTTTTTCAGAGTTGACTGGAAGATATTTACAGTTAAATGTAGCCCAATACTGGACGAAGATCTGTTAGAAAACTTGTTTGTTTTAATCTATCTTTTAAACAGCTGAAATTTTGTGTTTTAATTTTATTTTTGTTCATGTTTTCCTTTTGTAATGTCTGTAAAATGTTAAAATTGCTGAGTCAGTTGATTTGAATTCTGTGTTTTGGTTTTGTTTGTGTCTTAATGTATTTCATTATGTATTTTTTTTGTAAAAGTCTGATTTTATTGTGATGTTTGTGTGCTGTGGACCCCAGGAAGAATAGTCTTTACCACAGTAGAGAGTAATGGGGATAATTAAATAAACAGAAACAAACAGAGGATGTGAAAAACTAAACTAAAATAAACTTTAAATTAAACTAAACTAGAAAAACATTGCTTTATATCAAAATATCTTAATGTATTGGAATGATCTGTTCTACAGCAATAAATCATTTTAACTTACATTACTGGCCAAAAAACTAAACTAAAATAAAAAATATATACCTAAATGCAATTAAAAATCAGTGGTATAATTAAAAAGAATAAGTTCATATCTGCTATTTTCAAAAAACTTGTAAAAATTTTAGACTACCTGTACAAAGCTGGTAAAGAGATACTCCAAATGTGTATTTTTATACACTATCAACTCAAGATGGCTGAATACAAATGTAAACCACACCTTTGAAAAAATATATTTATACTCTAAGTTGGTCTACCACATAAAATCCCAATAAAAATCCATTAAAGTTTGTCTTTACAACATGAAAACGTGTAAAGGTTTAATTGCTTGAATTTATCTTTTGGAAAAGACAAAATGTGACATTATAAATCTTTACACATCCTTGCCAGTGGTGCCTCTATTATAATGTCAAGAGAACCTGAGCTCATGATAAAAATATAGCAGAAGTGTGCTATTATTAATAGCTGCTATGTTTTCCAATCAAGATGAAAGAGGAGCTTCCATGAAAGATCCAGAATAAAACCCTTATCCTGCCGTGTTTGATATTTATCCTTTAGCAGTAAACATGTCCTAAACTAATATTAGAACTGCAGTATTGCAAAGGATAAGAGTGTCGACTACTCTCCAGCATCACTTTGTAAGGGAAATGCTAATGCTACTGAAGTCTGTTTCACTCTAAATAAATTTGTACGTCCATTTAAAGAGGAAAATAGACATATTTACTTTATTCAGAATAGATAAAGGGTGCATTAGCGTAGTCTGATGTCAGCTCTGATATATATAAATGGGTGTGTGTGTCTATATATATATATCAACATGCTAAGTCCCACATCTCTCTGCTAGCTTACAGCAACAGCTAAGAAGCTTGCATGCCCACTGCAAATATAAACATGAGAGGCCTGCTTAAAGCTTTAGATGCAGACAGACTCAGACAGACAGAAACAGGTGGCCTTGCAGAGGAAAGGCAGAGATGAGAGGCTGTTTTTCCTCATGCATATTTTTAGCCACCTGAAGCATAAAGTGGCTCAAGCCGAGTGAAGGGTAGTCTCGCCTCTGTCAGAGATACAGAAATAACCGTAGGCACGCTTTTCATTTCAAACTCCTGCTGTCACCTATAACACCGCCGTTATCTTTTCCATCCTTTTTTGATCATATAGTAAGGAATATACATTTTTGAGATCAGGTTGCTAGTTTTTTTTATGTTATATTTTGAATTTAGGAGAATCTTAAAACATATGTGAATTTGATATTTTTTTTAAAAATACAACATATTTTGTTTTGAAACTTTTTGATTTTTTATCAAAAATTTGACTTTTTAAAAATCAGAATTCTGACTTTAATCTTCTAAGATCGAGTCAGAATTCTAAAATTAAAATAAAAATTCTGAGTTTAAAGTCAGAAATCCTGAGAAAAAAACTCAGAATTCTTTTTTTCTTATAATCCCTAGAGGCACTAATACTCTTCCGTATAAAATGGACCTTGTCATGAATAATCCTATCAAATATTTCGCTTGTAGCATTGCATTATGGCAAATGTCACCTGTCAACAATAGATACTGAGACAGGAAAAGGTCAGAGCTTCGTGAATTGAATGTGTGCCGCACAATGATGTCATCGCATACCTCACTGGTCGCCTTGCTTTGCTTCTTTGCGTTGATGTTGATGGGAGTCTCATAAACACTTGTGAACGTGTTGTTTCTCGGATTGTGCCTGGAAAGCATGAGATGTAAAGTGGTGCAGAGGAGAAAAAGTATCCAATTTATTTTCCTGACATGTTAAAACTTTAAACTGCTTTAAGAAACAAACTCATATTTTCACAAAATAGATTCATTTCTTGATTTGAGTGGAGTAGCACTTACACAGAGCAATATGGCCTCTTCTTGTGGCTGACAAAGTTATTAGGGGTGAGAACCATTTTGCAGACATCGCAATGAAAACAAGCTTTGTGCCAGTTCTGACAAAAGAAGAAACAAATCACATTATTTTATAAGTTCAGCATAGAAATTGGTTCAAAACAGATGCATAATCTGAAAGACGGTAATAGACAGAAAACACCCATTATTAGTTTTGGTATTTTAATGTAAACATAATCTTTTTTTTTTTTTTTTTTTTTTACAAAATTCAGAAATTATATTAATCCAACAACATGCTATGAATTTCGGGATCTCTTATTCATTAAACAAAGAATTTATTAAATTTTAAAAAAATATATTTGTGAAAAATTAAGTGCAACCCCAAAAACCATAAATACAAAAAAAAGGTAACAATTCAAATTATTGCAGTGGCTACAAGACATAAAATATGTTTTGATGGGTTTACTGACTTATTTTTAAGTGTAGGCCTTTTTTTCAATTAAAACATTTTTTGCTGAATTTGGAAATTTTATAAGCTATAGCTGTATTTTTTTTTTCTTACAAAAATACCACTAACATAAAATACTGTTGGAATAGTATTTAGCAAGACAACAAACTGGAGATACATTTTGCTTTTAGCTTGCTTTTTCTAACTTTATGGCACATTAATTGTTCAGCAAAGAGCAGAGCTGTCACTGGCTTATGCTAGCTACGTAGCAGCTAAAAGGCTAATTGTAACTTTAGTGATCAAACTTAACAAAGATTATTAATATCAAAATAAAGAAATGGCAAAAATAATGAAATGAAAGAAAGTTGAAAAAAGTTAATGATTTATTGCTTACTTGTATTTTTTTTCTTTTCTTTCTTGTAAGTGTCAATGTTGAGGAGTGCTAGCACTAGCTTCCATTTAGCATTTAGAAGACTGATTTTAGCTCACATAAACAAATTGATTCTCTAATTTAAAAAATGAAATAAAATATCCAAAACAAATTACTAACATTATTATAGTATACTTTTCACATTACTGTTTCACATTTATCGGGCTCTTGTCCAGTTCAAATTGGCGGGCCGAGGAACGGTAGGCCTCCTTCTAGTTTCTTAGCTAACTCAACGAAGTGGGTCATAATTTTTGATCAAAAGTACCCAAATCCAGAATTTGAGATGTTGAAATAACTTTTTTGTACATTTAGGTGGAAAATCATTTAAATGTCACAGGAATACTTAGCAAAGAAAATAAGAAGAGATTGTTCTTGGATGGAATTATTAAGAGTTTTTGTGTTTTTATTTTAAGCTAACAGGCAGGTGTTGTATTCCACATCAAGCCCTATTTGGCAACTAGAGCATAATAAGCTGAAATTCCCTAAATATATAATATTGTATTTTTTATGAGAAATATTTAATAGTTATAGCTAATATTAACCGCATTATTTAAACATTGCTGGTTCAATTTGAAGAGTTCATAGTCATAGCTCATCATCAATAATAATAATAATAATAACAACTATTATTATTATTATTATTATTATTTTAAAAAGCTAACATAAAATCATACACGTTTTAGTAAAATTTACATTACCTGGTCAATACAGTTGATCTTTTCTGCTGGGTAGACCACAAACCCACACCTGGCACACGACTGCATGGTGAGCTACAAGTCTTTTCTTCCTCAAAACTAAAAATATCCTCAGGTAAAACTGTGAATAAGCACAAAATGTTGCTTTAAAGCAGCAGTGTGACTGTCAGACAGGCAACAGTATAGGTTAGAACCAGAAAGGGACTTGTGTGTCTTTGCTGGTGGTAAACTTAGCTGTGAGACTGTGCAGCTATGAGAGGGTCTCTTACCTAAAACTGTGTCCCATGAATGGATCAGCCCCTTTTCTGTGCCCCCGATGCTCTGGGACTGCCTGAGTACAGCTGTCTATTAGTGGAGAGAGACTCACAAAGTATTCACATGTCTCTGCATTTGAGTAATGATCTCAGATAGAACGGCATCCTGTGATAACCTCTGCATCACATACACTTAATTCACTGAGTAATATTTTATTTTTTCTAGCTAAGCTTAATCAGCTAACAATGTTTAGAAAGAAAAATAAATAACTTTTAGCTAGTCAAATCTAGTGGTATAGAAAGACTTGAGCAAAACTCTTTTAATAAAAATCTAATACTAATAATTCTATTTGGGAAATTTTATATCCAAAAATGTAAGTGGACCTGACACAGAACCCAAATACCTCACCTCACGAATTGATAACATATCTTATTTAATTAATTCCTGATTATTTCATTTTTTTTATTCTCAATTACTTTATTACTTCTCTGACAATGTACTTGTTCAAAATAAATAAGATTTTAATTTATTTCATACCTTAAAAGGTTTAACAAGTAGCAAGTCTATTGCTACATAGCAGAAGACTACTATCTGTCTTTTTTCTTTTTGTAAATCTACTCTTATATATATGTCGTCAAATTGCTTAAAAGTGATTTTTACCAATGTTGAGTAAATAAATTCATTTTAAAATTAATTAAATTAATTTAATTTTAATTATATATATTTGGTTATTCAAATTCACATTTGTTCGAATTCAAACTCGAATTTGAATAACCAAAAGAAAAAAACTCTGAAAGAATGGAGTGACGTATGGTGCTGACGTAACCACGCACAAGCGAGACCTACTTTCACTTTCTCAAGTTGGAGGAACAGAAAGTTCGTGGAAACTTTTGAGGAAAAGGGAAGTTGACCCACAAGCTACTTTTGTGCTCCAAATAGGCAGTTACAGACCAGCCCACGGATTACTTGAGCGTAAGTTATCTCTGACATTTTAATATTTTTAAAAGTTAGAAACGGTTCAGATTTTTTACTAGCTAAACACTTCAAGAAGCTAACACAATGTCAAACAAACCGTGTAAACTGGTAACTAAAAACCTATAAATTCACAATTCAAAGATGAATAAATTGTGATTTTTTTTTCACAACTTATTGTGAATAATAAATTTAGGTCAGTTATTTCTCTGTAGCCGTGCTGACTCTTGCTGTAAAACACATAATGAAACAAACCCGGTTTGACGTTTCTAACTGCTAGCTTGTTTTTTTACTTTATTTATGTGTGTTAAACATAGATGTCTGGAGAACCAGCAGAGCTTAGTGAACTTGGAGGCGATCCTAGCACAGATGAGGTGAAATTAAATCCTGACGCAGAGAGGATGGAGGACCACGTCGACGCCAAACCTGACCGCAGTCCAAGATTTCGTCTGTTCAGGTGACTTTTCTTTAGAAATCCATGCATAGTCTGAACCAAAATTATAGTTTGTCTTTTCAAAATTCCGTATATTTTCTACCACTAATGTGGCAGGCAAATATTTTTAATTTCCTGAAAAAAAACACACAGACACCCACACGCATACACACATCTGTGGTAAAGCATAATGTCTTTCTAACATTTTCTGTTAATCTAATTCCCACATTTTAATCTTAGTATAATCCTGTCAAACATGATTTGCCTGTTTTGCTTTGTCAAACCTATTCCTCCTCCCTTAGAAACAATTATTTCCAACCTATTCCTGGTAATTTTGTCAGAATGAATAAGTAAATAATTCTCCTCTTCTTCCTTTTAAAAAAAAGTTTATTTCCCCTTTTATGAACCAACTTGTCCCAGGTAATAGTGTTCATTTTTGCTACCGTGAACTAGCAAAAAATTGCCATCAAAAACCTTTATTACTGGATTAAAAACCCAACTAACTACTTATTAGCAATAATTAACTTTTTTGTTATTGAATGAAAACAGATAAAAATGCAGATGTAATCCAAACAATTTTAGTTTGATGGAACGTAAGAAGCAAATTAGAAAATTGAGATTGAATCTAATGTTGGTTCAAATAACAACAATAAATCTGTCTGTATATCGCAAATAAAACTGCATAAAAATGAATTAATCTGTGGTTTCATATTTGACCATTCTAAATCAGTTGTTGACTACAACTAATTAGAAACTGAATATTTCATATAAAAATAATGACTAAAGTTTAATAAAAATGTGCTTTTAAATTGAGATGAATTTAGCATTTTTTTATAACTCAAAACTGTATTTCCATGCATTTTTTTCAGCTGTTTTACTAAGCTTTAGATATTTATTCAGACTTAGATGATTATTTTTGAAAGAAAAATATCCTAAAAGCTTGTAAATGTGAATTAATGGTAGCATGTAAGCCTTATAAAAGTGCATTGCCATAATTAAAAACAAATAATGTTAAAAACAAGGGTTTGTTCCAGTTTTACTCACAAGGTGGCGCTCTGAATCTGTCCTATAGAGAAACACATTTCTGACAATAGTAATGAAACCAGATAATTATGTTACTTAATCTGAGTTTAGATTTTGACACAAAATGTTTGAATTACCAAAAGATAATTTCTTTTATAAAATTGTACAAAAAATAGGACCTGAGTTTTTAGGTTATAAATAAAAAATTTTTTTTTTTAACATAAATCGTATCAAACACAATATACTGTCTTCTTTGTTATTATATTATATATTATTATTATTGCTATTGATATATGACATATATAAGACACAATAAAAGTAATATAAAATAGGATTGTCCAAAACAAAAACATTTAAATAAATATAAACACAAAAGTTAAGTAATATACGATCTGAAATTAACTTTTAAGTTCAAGAATTTTATAAGTTTATTTATGATATTGATGTTTGCTCCAGTATCTCATTTAATATATCTAGCTTGTGAAATCCCATTTTAGGTATATAGTAGAATATTTTTAAATGTTAATGGACTAGAAAGTATAAAATTAATACAATTAGAACAGAGGTGTTGAACTCATTTTCGTTTTGGCCAAATCTAAATCATGAATGTTCTTAAAGGGCCAGAATGTATTGATAAATCCCGATCATAATCTGTTAAAATATCATCCATCCATCCATCCATCCATCTTCTTCCGCTTATCCGGGGTCGGGTCGCGGGGGTAGCAGCTTCAAAAGCGAGGCCCAGACTTCCCTCTCCCCAGCCACTTGTTCCAGCTCCTCCAGGGGAATCCCGAGGCGTTCCCAGGCCAGCCGGGAGAAATAGTCCCTCCAGCATGTCCTGGGTCTTCCCCGGGGCCTCCTCCCGGTGGGACGTGCCCAGAACACCTCACCAGGGAGGCGTCCAGGAGGCATCCTGACCAGATGCCCGAGCCACCTCAACTGGCTCCTCTGGACGTGAAGGAGCAGCGGCTCTACTCTGAGTCCCTCCCGGATGACTGAGCTTCTCACCCTATCTCTAAGGGAGAGCCCAGACACCTTACGGAGAAAACCTATTTCGGCCGCTTGTATCCGTGATCTCGTTCTTTCGGTCATGACTCAAAGCTCATGACCATAGATGAGGGTGGGAACGTAGATCGACCGGTAAATCGAGAGCTTCACTTTTTGACTCAGCTCTCCACGACGGACCGGTACAGCGCCTGCTTGACGGCAGAAGCTGCGCCAATCCGCCTGTCGATCTCCCGCTCACTCCTTCCCTCATTCGTGAACAAGATCCCGAGACCAACAACAGAACACCACTCGAGTTCAGATCGGGGGGGGGCGTTCCTCCCAACCACGCCCCTCCAGGTCTCACTGTCATTGCCCACGTGAGCGTTGAAGTCCCCCCGCAGAACAAGTGAGTCCCCAGGAGGGGCACTCTCCAGTACCCCCTCTAAGGACTCCAAGAAGGGTGGGTAATCTGAACCGTCATTCGGCCCGTAAACACAAACAACATTCAGGACCCGTCCCCTCACCTGTAGGCGGAGGGAGGCTATCCTCTCATTCACCGGTGTAAACCCCAACGTACAGGCGCAGAGATGGGGAGCAACAAGTATGCCCACTCCTACCCGACGCCTCTCACCGTGGGCAACTCCACAGTGGAAGTATGCCCAGCCCCTCTCAAGGAGACTGGTTCCAGAACCAGAGCCATGCGTCGAGGTGAGACTGATTATTTCTAACCGGAACCTCTCGACCTCACACATTAGCTCCGGCTCCTTCCCCACCAGAGAGGTGACATTCCACGTCCCAAGAGCCAGCTTCTGCAACCGAGGATCGGACCGCCAGGGCCCCATCCCTCGGCTGCCATCCATCTCACACTGCACCCGATTAAAATATCAATGAATCATTCAAATTAAATAATATTATTGAACATCTTTCCAGTTCCTCCAGGATTTCGTGATACTTCTTGATTTTTTGCAGTAAAAATCAAAGTGTTTGTGGTACTAATTTGGAAATATTTGCACTTAAACATGACGGTAAATGCAACTTTTTATTACTTGCTGTATAGATTATGGACTGTAATCTGACATCAATTAAAGCTGAGGCAGCTGTTTAGTACAAGTAAGAAAATGTTTGACAATTTTTGAGAAAAATCTGCAATAAACTCCCAATTATTAGCGCAAAAACGTTTGTTGATTTTGCCTGAATTTACAAAACATAAAAAACTATGGTGGGCTGGATTTGGCCCATGGGCCATGAGTTTGACACATGTGATTTAGGGTGTCTTAGATGCGTGAATTACTCTTTATGGGCAATATTGTTATTTTCCATAAAGAGTATTGTTGATATTTCTTCTCAGCTGTGTAATCTTCGGTTTTCTCATGGCTACTCCTCTTAGATTTATTGAAAGTCAAACTGTACACCAAGTACTGTATGGGTGGATCTTTTGTCCGTCTGCAGCTGAGAACGTTGATGACCTGTCTGACCTCAATAGGGGGTGAGGCTCATGGCTGGAGCATGAATAGGCCTTTAGAAAGCGCTGGTGCGATGGGGAGGCTGCTGACTCAGGGGGCTCACAGCACGCTGCCCCAGTCCTCAGCCGCCCGCGGACTCAGTCTGGACTCCAAACTCTATAGAGAGCATGTTAGCTTCCTAGCACACACCAAAAAAAACCTTGAGGTTCCGGGAGTGGAGAAACGAGACAGAATCAAGGCGTTTCAGATGCAGAGCGGAGTGGCGCTTAATGACGAACCCAGGTAAGACGGATTTCTCACGGCCTTCGCAGTGGAACAGCGATCCAGCTCTTTGCCCACCCTCTTGCTATTGTTTGGCACCGCATGTTGGCACTTTGGAGGTGGGTGGGGGGCTTCAAATGTTCTAGATCACATGTTTATTTGAAAATGGTTGTGCTGCCTGTGAGTGCACAAGAGGCATTGCGGTGTACAGATTTGTTCTAGTACTTGAGCGACCCGATGACTCGGCTCTTCTAGATGGTTTGGCGTCCCAATGGGGCCACTGTTGGCTTGGCTGTCTAGATGGATCTTTGAAAGAATGAAAATATCATTGGACTGTGAGAATTACCCCTGCTGGATCATTTCCTCCCGTTCACTCTGCATAGATGATCTTTGCGAAAATGTTCTAGTTTCTTCTTCAGCCCGACTGTGGATTTCTGCGACCAAATTTGGCCTTGACGTTTATGCCTTATTTGAAAACGTATGTATGTATGTAGGTATTGGGTGTTTTCTAGTCAGTGGTTCAGGTTGTCTACTCTGTCATGCATGCTAGCTGTGTTTGACATCTTAGGTGTTAGTTGAGAACATTTTTGACCTTAAAAATGTTCAATGATCCAGGGATATTTTCTAGATTTGCAAGATATTACATAATATGGTAAGAATTGGAGCTGCAGAAATTTAAATGTAAACTTTCTACATTGTTTGCTTTTGCTGTAGCCTTCATTACAGCGCTTAATGTAATTTAGAGGTTAAATTAATCCTCTAAATGTAAGTTTTCTTTCTGCTAGCAAAAAAAATAAGGATGGCCAGACGCGGGAGCAGGACTACTCTTCTAAAAGCCATTCCAGAATTGTTTTCCCAACATTCCAGTATAAGATGAGCTACCGGCGAGTGGGGAAGTGCATCATCATCAACAACAAAAACTTTGATGAAAACACAGGTAAGGCACATACCTTTTTATACTACGGTTTTCAGAATACCTCACACTCTAGTTTTCTAGTAGTTAATGTTTGGTTGCTCTATTAATTTAACGTTTTGTTACGAACGTTCAAAACGTTCAAAAGGGATGAATGTTCGCAATGGGACGGACCGGGACGCAGGTGAGCTGTTTAAGTGCTTCAGGAGCCTGGGCTTTGAAGTCGTTGTTTATAACGACCAGACATGTGAGAAGATGGAGCATCTTCTCACACAAGGTAAGCAGTTCCTCTCCATCTCCTTTTAATGCCATATGTTTATGCTTTATTCATTTTATTTCTTGTACAACTTTTTTTGTCTGTATTAGATGCAAAAATTGATATGTTTAATTCTCTTGAAGTCAGTTGCTACTATAAAAAGCATCAATAACAGTTGTGTTATACAGGGTTTGTATGAGTGCTTGAAATTCTTGAAAATGCTTGAATTTCGGTTAGGTGTTTTCAAGGTTTGAAAATGTTTGATATCTGCATAAAGTCTTGAAAAGTGCTTGATGTTCAAATTGTGCAGTTTTGTAATAAAGTGCAATCTAATGTTTGATTAAAAGCCAAAATTTAGAAGAGCTTTAGAAGAACTAGATATTTAAAGATAATAAAAATCTTTTTTTTCACACTGTATGAAGTTAAATCTGACCAAACTTTTCTTGTTTTAAGTCAGTTGGAATTTTCTAAATTATTTCTATTTGGTAAATCCAGATAACTTAGTAAGAAAATGTTTTAGAGATTTTATTTTGTAAATTTTCTTTCTTGGAAAAGAGACATAAAACATAAACTTGTCCCAAATGTAGAATGTTGAATACTATCACAAGATATTATGATGAATGATGTCATAACATATTTAATTGAAACTGCCTTCTTTCATTTGTTTTTATTTTATCTCCAAAGTGTAGTGATAAAAAAAATTGGTAAACTTCCCTTGAAAGTTACTTGAATTTTACTTTTTGAAAAGTGTACAAACCTTTGTGATATTGTTTAAAGTGTAGAGTTGAAGTTTACAGTGGAAGATAATAAAAACCGGCATTTCTTCACACTCTGAAGTTAAATCTGACCAGATTTTTCTCGTTTTGGGATCATTATGATTACCAAGATTATTTCTGTTTGCTAAATCCCAGAAAATTTAACAGGAACCTTTTTTTTGAGACTTTTTGTAACTTTCTCAGACCAGGCAGGTGTAAAGAGTATGTATAAGTGAGACATTTCAAAAACATAAAATTTTGTTATATTCTAATTTATATCATATAATAGTGAACCTCTTAAGTGTGGTGCTGGAAAAATTTGAAAATTGAAAAAGATTTTTTTGTAACTTTCTTGGGGTAAAGAGTGTGTACAAGCGAGACATTTCGAAAACATTACATTTTACTATGTTTTTGTTTAAATCCAGTTTTGTTCTAAAAATCCAAAAACTTACCTTGAAAAATTTGAGAAGTCATTAAATTTTACTGTGGGAAAAGTTCATGAACCCTGGTTATAATGTTTAGCTAAAGTTTACAGTTGAAGATAAAAACAGACTTTTTTTTCACTGTCTGAAGTTAAATCAGACAAAATGCCAATTACAATTACATAATTATTCCTATTTGCTAAATATCACAAAGGTTAGTGAGAAAATGCTTTAGAATATTTTTTTTGCAACTTTCTTGCACCAGTCAGGTGTAAATGGGGTATTAAAGAGACATTTCAATACCTAAAATTTTGCTACATTGTAATTTATATGTTAAATGTTTGTAAACGTAATGTTTGAACTCTGGTTATATAGATAGCTGAGTGATATGAAGTTTAGATTTTTAGATGTATTTAGTGGTGATTACTAGAGAGGCCTGTAAAATTTGCTGTTTACTGGAATTAGATGAGCTAACATTTAATTTTTTTGGTGTATTTTGTTGGTCAGCCTCAGAGGAAGACCACAGCGACAGCTCGTGTTTCGCTTGTATTTTGCTGAGTCATGGTGAGGAAGGCATGATCTACGGCACAGACGCAGCCATGCCCATCAAGACCATCACCTCGCTGTTCAGGGGCGACAGGTGCAAAAGCTTAGTCGGAAAGCCAAAACTCTTCTTCATCCAGGTATTACACCTCGGGTTCGTACAGGTGCTGTAAATCCTTGAGAAATGCTTAAATTTCAAAAAGGTGTTTGGAAAGTGCTTGATATTCAAACTGCAGTTTAGTAAGAAAGTTGTAATTAACATTTAAGAGAAAAAACTCCTTCCACAAAATCATGTAATTAACCATTGACTTTACATTAATATAGACTGAGTTGTTTAATGTAAGAAATACTTTTTATTCCTAATCAACCAGTTATTGAAATAAATGGGTGTCCATGCATCCTTTAAAAGTCTTAAAACATCCCAAATTTATGCATCTAAAATTAAGGCCTTAAAATGTCTTAAATCTATTGGGGGGAAATGAGTTGGTCTTAAATAGGCCTTAAATTTTGTTGTGGGTGGACTATTTAATCTCATATATTCTGTGTAGTTTCTCACAGGTTGTGGCTATTGCTAACGAGCTGGTAATATACCCTTGCTAGGTAGCTAGCTACCTTTTTTTTTTACGTCTATCATGGGTAATTGAAAATTTATCTGCAGTTTGCTGGACGATGTTTGTCTTAAACATTGGCTCACTTCTGTTGCCAATCCACACAATTTATTTATTTTTTACATTTCTGTAGTGATAAAGGTCTTAAAATCCATTACTAATGGCCTTAAAAAGTCTTAAATTTGAGTTGATGAAAGCTGCAGAAATTCTGCTATATTTTATGTTAAAGTTATTAAAATTAGGTTATTTTTGGAGTTAAGTTTGTGTTTTGTTCTAAGATCAATGAGG
The DNA here is from genome assembly GCF_002775205.1 of Xiphophorus maculatus. Taxonomy (NCBI): domain Eukaryota; kingdom Metazoa; phylum Chordata; class Actinopteri; order Cyprinodontiformes; family Poeciliidae; genus Xiphophorus; species Xiphophorus maculatus. The sequence continues at coordinate 6,517,762 of NC_036452.1, read as the reverse complement.
TTATCACTAATACTAATATGTCATAAAATAGTGAAACAAATGGTGTGATCTCTGGTTAATTTGTTTTGTTTTTATTTCCAAAGTGTGGTGCTGGTTAAGGTTTGTTAATTTACCTAAAAAAAAATGTGTGAAAAGTCCTTGAATTGTCCTTGAAATGTATGTATTTTTGTACTTTTAAAGGCTTGTCGAGGTTCTGAATTTGATGAAGGTGTCCAGACAGATTCAGGTCCACCAAACGACACCCTGGAAACCGATGCTAATCCAAGACATAAAATCCCTGTTGAGGCAGATTTTCTGTTTGCATACTCCACTGTGCCAGGTAAGCCATGTTTTTAAGTGTCAAATCAAGTCAAATATAATGTAATTATACGTCTGTCACAATAACAACTTTTGCTGGACAAAACATTGTCACAATAATTATTGCGATAAACAATAATATTGTTGTCTTGAGACCATTTTCAAGTAATATATTGATAGTGACATAATCTTAACGATGTAAAGAAAACATTACACTGGAGCTGGAGAATTTTTAAAAATAATGCACAACAAGCAAAAACAATCAATACAACAGAAAAAAACCTGATTTTGTTATTTTTTGTTATTTATGTGAATTAATGTCATTTTTGCCCTTAAAATAGCAAAATTTCCCATTAACTTTATCTTTTGGTCCAATTGATGATGTAATTTTTAAATATGAAATGATGGATAATTTAATCAGTTACTCAGCACTTTAGTAGACTTTTTACCAAATACTCTTTTACTCTTGAGTAATTTCTTAGATGCCTACTTTTTACTTTCACTTAATAAATATATGTTAAAGTACAATTTTTGGATACTCTGCCCACCTTTTCAGCCATATTGTCCAGTGAAATTCCTTGGCGTCTTAACTGTTTTCTAGGATATTACTCATGGAGGAACCCGGGCCGCGGATCCTGGTTTGTCCAGGCACTCTGTAGCGTCCTGAGCGAGTTCGGCAAGCAGCTGGAGATAATGCAGATCCTAACGCGGGTCAACTACATGGTGGCCACCCATTTCGAGTCTTGGTCGGAGGACCCGCGTTTCAGTGAGAAGAAACAGATTCCCTGTGTGGTCTCCATGCTGACCAAAGAACTGTACTTCAACTGATATCCTGCCTGTACTGTAAGACAGAGACTCACAGACTGACCAGACTGACTCGACCGGCTGTTTCAGGCAATGAGCAAGCAGTCGAAGCATTCAGGGATGATTCAGGCCCAACAGGACCCAGCGCATTTAGAGCATGCCACTTTGTCTATGTGTGAAGTTGGGCCTGACGACAAGCACTCTGTGAAATCAAAAATAATACTCTGAGTTCATGTGTTTACAGTAAAACCTCCTCTTCAGGCTACCCCCTTGAAATACTAGTCACATTTAAGCCGATTGTTGTCGACAGACATTGTGAATTATATATGTATGATCTACTGACCCATAAAATTAGCTGCCAGTTTTTATGGGACGGTGGCATCATATCCGAATATGTGTTTCTTTATTTTACAAAACTTATTTGTCTAGACAAATAATTTTTTTTTTTAGCTAATTAGCCCACCTAAAGAATTACAAAAACAAGTACTACTCTTGTGGATCTGTTTGTAGCTAACATTAGCATTAGCATGCAGACACAAAAAGACTTTCAAACTGTTAAAAACAGACATTTAAATACACTTCACTAAAACATGCACAGCATTAGTGTTTCACACTTCTAGTTTAAAGCTTTTATGACTAATTAAAGCTTTAATTAAGCATAATTTAGCATGGATTAATCATAATTAACCTGTTTTGCATTAATTATGATGAATAAAATACTAAAACTTTCAAGCATGTTTCTACAACCCCTCCGATTGTTTTATTGACCTTTAATTAACTCTACAGTGTAACTGAATGTTGTGATTTATTAGACAGTAACTGAGGATTTTAAATCTCTACTGATGGTAAATTTATTAAATTGCTATATACTCTTGTATAGATCAAAGATTAAGGTGTACATCTTAACACTGAAATACATTGATGGATATATTTATGGTTAAAATGACAGGAAATGAGATCTTTAGGATTGTTCTCCCATCATAATCAATGTTTTTATTTCTAAAGATGGTTGAAAAATCTAGTTTTTGCTGTTCTTCTGGTTTCTTATTTATTTTAATTTAAATTTCAGCTTTGAATTTGTACAACAGAAAGAATATAATAGTAGAAAATTGTTTTTGTTAAATATTATTTAGCTCTAAACTACGTGCACTACTCTTTCAGTTGTGTTACATTTATAGCTTTTTTTTCTGTAGAACACAATTCATCTTTTTTGACAAAAATAAACAAAATAATCTTTTAAAAGTTGGATGGTTTATAATGCACATGTAAAGTGTATTAGTAATTTTGCTCCAAAGGTCAAATAGGTTTTGCAAAATGTTATTTTGCAGGAGGGAGTGCAGAAATAGCTGTTTTGCTATGCTAACATTAGCATGTGCTCTTTGTTTTGATATAACTTGTTGATAATTTGACATGCAGCGTATTTCAATCTTGTCCCAGTTAATGTTGTCCAGACAAAATTTACATTAGAAGTTGTACTTCTTTGTAAGCTTTTGCTTTAGACGTCATAAAAGGTTTTTTATTATTTAGATTTTTTAATTCAGTAATTAGTGCACACGCAGAACAAACATTAAAGAGCAGCAAATTAGTGCACAATAACAATTTACAACTACAGAAATAAAATAAACAAATAGAACAACACAACCCCCCCAAAACAGAACAAAAAAAATGGTGTACAGTAAGATGGATACATTCAGAAAGTCGTAAAGGTTAATGTCTAGTGTTTCAGCTGCTCTCTAAAGAGCTCTAATACACAGCAATATTTTTTAACAGGTCATACTATACAGCATCGTTACAATGGTTGAAAAACACTTTGAGTCTTGAAAGCTGCAGTATGTAACTTTTATTAAAAAATATATAGTTTTTACATATTTTGTAAGATTATAATAATGTTGTGATTGTAAAATTTGAGACAATCTAGTTCCTCAACTTTCTCCCAGTGCTCCCAGTACTAGCTGTAGAAATATACCACTCAGTCAGAAACAACCAATCAGAGCCAGGAGGAGGGTTTTAGCGCTGTCAATCACTCTCATGTTCCCCCCCTCCCAGCTACTGCTGGTTCACCACAACACAGTCTGCCACAAATGCTAATGCTTGCTAGCATAGCCACCAATAATGGCGGATGAGCATTTTTTTTCTGTAATCGTAAGTTGTTTCTCTGCCATTAGTACATTTAGCAGCAAGTACATGAGCACTATTGACAGCGCTAAGACTTTCCTTTGTAAGCTACATACTGCAGCTTTAACAGAAACGTACATAACTGACAAAGTAATGTTTACAGCCTGAATAATTTCTGCACATAATTTTATTTAGTTGAAAAATTGCAGTTTGTATTTGCTAAAGTGAATGTCAAGTTTGAACAGATCCCAAGAGATTGTCCAGAAACACCACCTGGCAAAAGTAATCATAAACTTTGACAAAAGTTGCCGCAAATAATTTGGAACGAGCCTCTAGATCTGGAAAATGGAGCAGATAATTTTCATTCGTGAATGTTTTTAAGGTTTCAGCTGTCAGATTTAGTAGCAGTCAATTTAAAAAAGCTTAAACTCCTCCGACTGCAGCATTGTCACAACGCTCAACATCTCAGCCTTTCCTGTAACTACAAGTTGGTAGCAACATGCTAGCATCCTCAGGTTCCTCACTGTCCCATCAGATGTCATGTTTAATCTCTTACCTACATGTGGTGGATTAGGAGGTGTGATATTTTGCTGTGTAGTGATTTTGTTCTAACTTTGAATCAAGCATGAAGCACAAACAGCTTAGCTACCATCTTGTTCAAACCCAAATAAGTGAGATTTGTATAATTAATTAGCATTAACCTGTTCATTTATTTATTCAAAAGGGTCCAAGAAATCAGTTTGGTGATTTTCCTGTTCTTTATTATTATTATTATTATTATTATTATTATTATTATTATTATTATTATTATTATTATTATTATTATTATTATTATTATTATTATTATTTTATAGTATATTTTATTTCATTTATCACCTAAAAGGCAATTCAGAATGACTAAGCGTTTGAACCGGACTGGGACCTGGAGCACACTTCACATCATTTTACTGTATATTAGTGTTGTACACCGTCTTCACTTACACTGTTTTGTAGTTTACAGATATTTTTAGCGAAAATAAAAAACTACAAAAAAATTTTTTAAGCATTTGTACACTTTGAGAGTGTTTAAAATAAGCATCAAGAATTTATTATTGGTAAAATAAATATTTCAATACATAAACATGACATTTGTTGGTTGTTAAAGTCACAGAGGCAGCTATTACTGGCTAATAACTAACCTATATTTACAGAATCCACTTTTCCACAATATGCACTCTTGTTTTTTGCTTTATTATTACTCTTTGTGATTGCATGTATTGGTAAAAATGATGGTGGAAGGAAATCATATGTGCTTTTATTATTCTGCTTTTCTCTTTTCCTCTGTAACTTGTATTTATTTTGATATCATTCGCATAAATGCTACATGTGTGCAATCAGTGCAGTTCTTGGATCTCTGATAATTGATTTGGTGTCAGGACTGAGCTGGAGCGAACGCTTGTTCCCCTTGTTTTGAAATGAAAACTTAAAAAAACCCAGACTTTAATAAGATGTTTGTTTAAGTGCTTTCCAGTTTTTAAATGCCGTGTTCCTCAGGAATATATTTGAAAAGATTTGAATTTAAACGCATAATTTGGTCCAGTTTTTTGAACAGTTCCTTGTTTAAATAACTTGAAAACAGAGGAATGCTTCTGTAATTAAACATGAATTTATTGTGTAATGAACTTTGTGTCATTTCTTATTAGCATGACCACATTAAAGCAATCAAAACATACTTTGTCTGTTAGATTCAGTCAGGTTTCATTAGGGACAACACCTAAAGTCTGTTGTTTTTTCACGACTATGACAAACACGCCTCTTCCTGTACGTTCTTTGTTTTCACAGTCAGATTACCTTTCTGTTTCAATGAAATGACTTTTCAGTGGCAGGGATGTGGGATCTGATTAAAAGAAAACAGGCAATTGACTCAGTAGGAGGTTATTCTTAAACTCAGAATGAATCATCTTTGAAAATGAGGAAATTTTACATTTCTTTCCAGGAAGTAAACAGTAGCTCTGAGCGGTAAGGCAATCCAAATCCTAGGTACTTTTCTTTGTGTTTTCCCTGCATGATGAAAATAAAATAAAAAATCTTTGGTATCTCTGGAGTCTATTGAGTCACTTTCTGGTAAATCCTCAAACACGTGCAAAGCCCCTTCTTACTTCATCTGTGGCTTTAGATGACAATATGTGTAAAGTATTTTTAATAGCTTTTACACTTATTTGAATGTTCAGCTTTACTGCAAAAGTATTCACAACACTGGAAGCATATTTTGGTTCATTTGTCAGGCCTGAAACCTGGGAGTAGTGATGGCTCTGACCCGAGTCTTCAGAGCCACATAAAGACGGTTACAAAGACGGCCTTCTGTTACCTGCAGAACATTTCCAGGATTAGAGGACTAATGTCTCAGCAAGTTCTAGAGAAACTCATCCATGCGTTTATCTTTAGTTCAGTCAATCAATCGAGTTTATTTATATAGCACATTTCAGCAAGAAGGCAGTTTAAAGCGCTTTACGTCATAAAAACACAAAAATCAAAAGCTGGAGCATTACATTTTGTCAAGTGCCGCCGTTACACATTAGACTGTTGATTAATGTTTCATTTATTATGTTTTAAAAGCAACTCTAACTGGTTAGGTTTTTAGTCTAGATTTAAAGGAAGTCAGTGTTTCAGCTGTTTTGCAGTTTTCAGGAAGTTTGTTCCAGATTTGTGGTGCATAGAAGCTGAATGCTGCTTCTGCACATTTGGTTCTGGTTCTGAAGATGGAGAGCAGAACCAGTACCAGAAGACCTGAGAGGTCTGGAAGGTTGCTATGACAACAGCAACAGGTTCAGTGATTTATAAACTAATAACAGTATTTTAAACTCTATTCTCTGAGCTACAGGGAGCCAGTGTTGTGACTTTAGAACTGGGGTGATGTGCTCTAACATCCTGGTTCTAGTCAGAGCACCAGCAGCAGCGTTCTGGATCAGCTGCAGCTGAAGGCTTGATTTTTTTTGAGGCAGAGTTGAAAGGACACTGTTACAGTAATCGGTGCAACTAAACATAAACGAATGAATGTTTCTCCAGATCTCGTTGAGACATCAGTAATGTTCTTTAGGTGATAGAAGATCGACTTTGTAACCGTCTTTATGTGGCTCTGAAGGTTCAGGTCAGAGTTCAGCCTGATCTCTAGTTTCCAGCTTTAATAACAGAAGCTCTGTGCTCCTCTTTAGGTCCAAAGATAATAACTTCAGTTTGTTTCTGTTCAGCTGAAGAACGTTTTGGCACATCCACACATGTATCTGTTCTAAGTTGCATTGATCACTGCAGCAGTGTCATTTCAGGTCTGCCTAAAACAATCAACCCTCCAGCTGCAGCTGATCCAGAACCAGAACCAATAATTGAGAAGCAGCATTCAGTTTCTTTGCACCACAAACTTCCAGAATCCTGTAAAACAGCTGAAACACTGAGTGTTTTTAAATCAAGCCTTTTAGGGAACCTTTGATTCGTAATAACTGGAACATTCATCAATGTAATTAATGTATTTTCACTGGGTGATTTTGATTATGGCATTTGACAAAATTATTGTTTCATAACTGATGACTGGATGATGTTTTCATGATGTCATGTTGCTGAAATGTTCTGTACAAACAAACTTGACTTGATAAAATAAAATCAAGCTCATAATTGTGAAGTGGAAGAAAAACAAAACACGTTTTTTAAAATCTTGTTGGCTCAGAAGTCAAAAGTGTTACAGATGGAACGACTCTACATCAAGAGTCTCAAGCTTTTTGCTTTTTCTCTACAAAATAACTGAAAATGAATCAGACTTGATCTATCGGTGAACATCACCTTTCAATTCTTGTCTTATATTTCAAATGGGGTTTAGATCAGCACTTTGACTAGGCCGCACCGGGCTATAAGCCGCATGGTTCAAAACACGGGAAAAAAGTTGCGGCTTATAGTCCTAAAAATACGGTACATTCATTTGTGGTTGTAACCTGTAAAATATGAAACGTTCAAGGCTTAAACTAAATATAAAACCACGGCAAACTGCAAACAGTCTCACGTGAGTAGCTGGAGTGTGCTTTGGTAATGAAGATTAATAGCACTGCAGATTGCTTCCCCGCTGTACGCCCTGGTGATTAATTTATTCGTTGTTTAATTTCCGGAACAAGTTGTTTAACAGCCCCTTCAAAAGCAGGACACATTAATGGAGCAGCAAACAAAATCCCCAAACTGCAACAAGCTGCTTTCATACAGTTTATTTGATTAAAGTTGATGGGGTATGACGATCTGGAATGATTGCAAGGGCAATTTCCTTTCTTTTTTTTTTTTAAAGTTTGAAATAAACAAAAGTGCATTTCGAAATTCATAACTCACTTAACCTTCGAGTGAATGTACTGCAGCAGAGCCAGGATGCATGTTCCAAAATAAAACCTGATGGCTGAAGAGGAGGCACGACCTCCCGTGGTTGGGTTTGCCTCAGAACGCAGTGTTCAGACAATTAAACTGACAAAGACTAATGACTGCTGAGAAAATCTCTCTCTCTCTCTCATCAATAACCTGCACCGAATGCCTGATCAAAGTCAAACTTTGCACTGTGTGTTCTCTCCTTCTATTGTTTTACATGCGTTAGCTATGAGCCTTGCAGGCAAACAGCAGCAAAAGTCAGACATCAGCGTTTCGTGCCGTATTGTTTTCTTACTGACAGCTGAAAGCCATCAGTCAAACTGCAGCACAGGTTTACTGCTTTCCCCGCCTGATTGGCTGCAAGTCTCTCCAGTCTGCAGGTGAGGTCTCTTTGTGTTTGCAGGTGATTTTCACTTTACAAGCTAAGGAGTCAAGAGGCAGAAACATGCAGACAGAGGAAACAAAGGCTGAACGATTTGCATAAAACACTGCTGCAGAATCCACGTTATAACTCAGTATGTTTTAAAACAAGAGATGAACCAGCGTGTTGTATAATATAAATACACCGTGTTCCAAATTATTATGCAAATTGGATTTAAGTGTCATAAAGATTAATTTTTTTGTTGAGCTATTAAATTTATAGATGGTATTGTGTGTCAGGGCTCTTTGAATCACTATAATTAATTTCAGAGAGCTGGTTGATTAGTTTGTCTGGTGAGCTCAATTAAAGGAAATGTACTTAAGAAGGATGTTCCACATTATTAAGCAGGCCACAGGTTTCAAGAAATATGGGGAAGAGAAAGGATCTCTGCTGATGAAAATCATCAGATAGTGTAGTGCCATATGACAAGATATGAAAACATTAGATATTTAATAAAAACTGAAGCGTTGTCGTACTGTGAAGAAATTTGTGGCTGATTCAGAATAAAGATGGGTTTGTGCAGATGAAGGCAGAATGAGGAAGGTTTCTGTTAGACAAATTTATCGGATTAAGAGAGCAGCTGTTAAAATGCCCTTACAAAGCAGCAAACAGTTATTTGAACCTGCTGGAGCCTCTGGAACCTCAAGGTGGAGGATCCTCCAGAGGCTTGTGGTTCATGAACCTACTATTGGGCCCTAACCAGAGTTCACAAGCAGAAACGGTCGCAGTGGGCCCAGCCAAACATGAAGATTAATTTTCAAACAGACTTGTTCACTGATGACTGCTGTGCAAGCCTGGATGGTCCAGATGGACGCAGTAGTGGATTGGTGGTGGATGGCCACCACATCCTAACACGGCTGTGACGTCAGCAAGGAGGTGGTGGAGTCATGCTGTGGGCCGAAATCATGGGGAGAGAGAGAGAGCTGGTCGGCCCCTTCAGAGTCTAGAATGCTGCTGCAGGTGTTCTGACTAAAACCAGGACGATAGAGCACATCACCCCAGTTTTAAAGTCCCTCCACTGGCTCCCTGTAGCTCAAATAATATTTAAAATACTGTTAGTTTATAAATCACTTAACGGCTTAGCACCACGATGCATTAAAGATCTGCTGTTGTCATAGTAACCTTCCAGACCCCTCAGGTTCTGGAACTGGTTCTGCTCTGCATCCCCAGAACCAGAACCAAACGAGGAGAAGCAGCATTCAGCTTCTATGCACCACAAATCTGGAACAAACTTCCTGAAAACTGCAAAACAGCTGAAACACTGACTTCCTTCAAATCTCGATTAAAAAATCCCACCTGTTTAGAGTTTATTTGAAATGTAATCAATTACGAATTTAACGATGGCACTTGACTAAATGTAATGTTTTGATTGTTGATTCTATGTTGCATGACTTTGTGTTTTTATGCTTGTTATGATGTGAAGCACTTTGAAACGCCTTGCTTCTGAAATGTCCTATACAAATAAAATTTGATTGATTGATTGATTGATTGATCATGATTTCATTGTGTTTTAACAGGAATCAGTCGACATTTAAAAAACAACTGATCCTTCAGCAAAATTGATGCCCCTACTCATTAATAATCAAATCTGATATAAATTATCTGTATTAATAGACATGTGGACACTCGTCTTGGTTATTTAATGAGCTCAGGCCTCAAATCTAAACTTTGAAGACAAGCAGGAACAAGATATAAGGACAAATATTCATGAAAACTGACAGATTTGCATAAAAAAGAGAAGCCATGTCCCAGTAAAGATCAAGCCCATCAGAGCTCTATTAATATCAGTGTTTGTTTGATTGTGACCTACATGAACATGTGAAAAGGGGCGATTGAAGTATTTTTGAGACATGAATGCTGCTTTGTGGGTCACGTACAAGCTGTAAAGAAAACTTTGTTCTGAATGGTTATAGCAAGCGCACATGTGAGCAGCTGTTGAGTCTCACTGATGCTGTTTTTTTAAATTTATTATTATTTCCTGCCATGACCCACAAACTTTTACATGCAAAAACTGGCCTGTGCACAAGCAGACAGACGTCAAATGCACCAAAATTAAGCTCCGGATTAAGTTGTCTCCCTCAGTGACGTCAATTTAGATTAATATTGATGTTGCAGCACACGACCCCGACTGACCTCCATCTCCCTGTTTCTCCTGATGTGCTGCATATTTGTAATCAGATGCATGGAGGGAACGGCAGGGGTCTAACACTGACTGCAACGTCACTGACATTTTGCTAACATGCCCTCTTTTTGCATGATAACGTCTTAATTAGGGAACTGCCACTTTGCAGAAATTTCCTCAACGTTCAGTTTTGTTTGTCGTTAACTCCATTACAAGCAAAAACGTCAACGTGTTTTAAAGGGATTTTATGTGGAAGACGAATAGAAAAGTGGTGCAAAGCGGTGAAATGAAAGGAAAACAATGCATGGGTTTTGAAAAAATTTTATTTAAATTACCTTTTGTTGCAACCACAGCTGTAAGAATGAAACTATTCCTTTGCCCTTGGCTCCTAACAGGTATTTCTTTTTACAGGTTTTCCTTTTAATTAGGTCAATTTAGCAAATCTGAAAACATTTTCTTTTCCTCTCCTAATGAAAGCAACCTCAGCATAATGCTGCCATCAGTATGTATCATCTTAAAGATGGAGTGTTAAGAAGATGTTCCATTTTTTGTTTCACACCACAAACATTTTGCAAGCACTGCAAAAAACTCAAAGTCTTACCAAGTATTTGCAATAAGCCAAAACTAACATACAGGTAACTTTTACCAAGACGTAGGAGCTTTAAGTCAATAATTTCTTAATATTGATGAAAAAAGTACTATTTCGATTGGCAGATTTTTTACAAGATATTTTCCCCATATTATAAATTAATTTATCTGCCAATAAAACTAGAAGTTTTTAATCAATATTAAGGAATTATTTTTTCTTAAAACAAGCCTCTATAGCTTGCTAAAAAGTTACATTTAAGTTAGTTTGTCTCATTTTAAGTGCAATAAGATATTTGCACTTAAACCAAAAATACTTGGTAAGATTTTGTGTTTTTGCAGTGTATCACCGAATTATGTGAAATGATCACAAAATTAAAATGAAAAATGTCTACTCACATACTGAATAACTGATCAAATTATCAATCATTTAATATTTAAAAATGACATAATCAGACAGACCAAAATATAAAGTTAAATGGAAATTTAGGTATTTTAAGGATGAAAATGACAATAATTCAAGTAGTAAAAAAATAACAAAATGAGGTGAAATAATTGCTTCCAAATGAGTTTCTTTCACTAAAAAAAACTTATGAAACTTTAACAAAAACTGCAGGCGTGTGTCTGTGTCTGGTGAACATTTGGTTAAAACATGTTTGATTTTCATTCAGTGGGCAGAAAATCCAGAAATTTTACTCAAGTAAGCGTAGAAATACTTCATAATAAAATTACTCAATTAAAAGTAAAATGTAATTCAGAAAATCTCACTAGTTACTACCTCCAAACTTCACAAATAAATACATTTGTTTTGGTCTTAAAATTCCCAATAAACATGTTAAAGTTTGTGGTTTCATTTCAAATAAACCCTGAAGGTATACGACAATGTTTGCAGGCTGGATCTGTTATGCATTGAAAATATACCATATAAACCATTTATAATAGAAATCACAGCTAGAGGGAATTTTTCTATTTCTACAGGAAAGCTGAGCCTTAATGAAACCTTCGGGGCATTTTTGGAGTCTGAAAACAACACAGGTAGAGTCTGAAACAAGTCGGCGGCGGAAAACCAGAGACACCAGTTCTGAGGCTGATTGTGTCACTGGTTGTCAGGCACAGAAAAGGACGCAGCCTTGTTGTCAGATCGTTCTTCTGGTTAAGACAGTGGAGCGACTCGGATCCCTGTACAGGTAAGGACACGGCGCCTTGTTTCTTACATGTGCTTTATTTTTATTTTATTACACCGTCTGTTTCTAATCTGAATGCACTTTCATCTTTTCAGCGTTTTTAATATAACATTATTCTGTGCAAAAATTAAGTTATATTTCATTGTGAATGCTCACCTGGCTGCTTACTTTGGGATTTTGTTCTCGATTTTTTTATTTTTTTTGCTTTCCCGCCGGTTTCCATGAGCGAAGTTACTATGAATTTACACTTTATACATCAACTATAACAACGCAATTTTGAAGTGGTTCTGAGAAGATGGTCTCATGTTACTTTTGTCTAGGTGGAATTTATCAAAATGCATAAAAGAGACAGGAGCGCATCAGGTAATATACTGTTTCTGGATTTTTAATGTAAATATTTTAAAGTGTGCTAGTCACCAAAACTTAAGTCTGAATGTTTGTATTAAGACCAAATATTTCTGTAACTTTTAAGCAAATCTTGCAGGTTTTTTCTTTAAATTAATGATTTGATTTGAATATTTTAAAGTTTACTAGTCACCAAGACTTCAGTCTGAATGTTGTCATTTGTATTTAGACCAATTGTTTTTGTTGTTGTCATTTTTCTTTTTAGCATTTTTAGTTTTTTTTGTTAGTTTTAAATTAACAATGTATTTTATTTTATTTTTAAATAACTAATAATTATTTTAATCTAATATTTACTGACAAGATTTTTATTTTTATTAAATTGAATACAGAATTTAATCACTAAATAGTTATTTCATAATGCAGGAGGTGCAGTGTTTTACAAATCAATCACAAATGCACAAGAAATCAGGTCTGGATACTTGCTTAAATCTCCTCCTCAGTGGCGTTTGAAATCAGAGGTGAGGAACTTTTCCCTCACTTTTATTGCAGCTCTGTGCAGTTTTGAATTGTTTTCTTTAACGAAATGTCTTATTTGTTATTTCTCCTCCAGTGGAAGAGACGTTTCTTTGTGCTTTACAAAGCCCCAGAGAACGACTATCAGCTCAGGTACTACAAAAGTGCAGAGGACCAGGTCACCCCGCTGGGAGGCATAGATATGACACAGTACGTTCTCACATTTTCAGCATCAATCTGAGGCTAATTTGCTGCTTTTAAAATGCTTAAGGGAGGTTAAAATAACACTGTGTCTCTCTGGTAGAATCTCACTGTTATATGAAAACCCTCAACACCACCAGAGATGGCAGTGGGTGCAGAAGAGTTTTAAATGCTCCCCATCATGTGTGGTGTTCCTCAAGGCAGGGAACCGGGACTACTTCCTTATTGGGGAGACCAGGTTAGAAAGTTCTGTTTTTGTTTGGATTTTTACCCTTTTTGACTTTAATCCATGTTGCTGCATTAATAAAAATTAAGATTTTTACCAAATGTTTCTTTTTTTTTTAAAAAACTAAATTAATATTTAGTAAAAATGTTAATTGTTTACTAAATAAACACCTAGCAAAAATGTAATTTTTTTTAACTAATTGAACATCTAGTAAAAATGTTTATTATTTTTTACTAAATAAATATTTAGTAAAAAATGTGTATATATATATATATATAATTTTTTACTAAATTAGTATTTAGTTAAAAAAAAGTTAACTAAATGAACATTTAGGGGAAAAAATCATTTTATTTACTAAATGAAATTAACATTTTGGAAAAATATTTGCATTTTGCTAAAATGAAAATTTTGGAAAACATTTCATTTTTAGTAACATTTCTTAATAAAATGTTTATTTTACTAAAATGAATTTTTTTTAAACTTGTATTCTATGCCCCAAATATACAACATTTGTTATGGTAAATTAAAACATAAAATTGTGATCATGCAACAAACTTAAAGCTTTAGTATGTAACTTTTATGTAAAACAAAATCTTTTTGTTTTTTAAATATTTGTTAAAACTGTCACTATGTCATGACAGTATGAGTCAGAAAATAATTTACAACATGTTGAATCGTTTTGTGTGTGAATTTTAGTGCATTTCCATGAATCACTTCCTTAAACATTATTCACCAATTACTATTTTTAGAGTCAAACCAGCCCAAAACAAATGATGGTGCTCCTTTCCCCTTTACACTAAGGCAATCATCTGATAATGGCTTTTCCACAAAATATATCCCTGCTAAGTGTTAGCGTTCCCTCCTTGGATTTGATTTTTGGAACTAGATTTGAAATTAAAATGTCACAGATGTGATTTGTTGAGTCTCAGAATTGCCTTTTTGTCCCTTTTAGCTCGGAGGCGGACGGCTGGTTCACTGACCTGTTTGAAGCCCTGAAAAATCGCCCTCATAAATTTCTCAAATCACAGGTGCATTAAGCTTTTACGACTTCTTCCATGTTTCTCATGTTTTCTGCTGCATTGAAATTAGTTTTATTTCCACCTCCATATACCATGTTGTTTATTTATTCATCCTTCTCCTCTAGGAAATCAGCAACGGGCAGCCAGTCATTGATGTAAGCATGTGGAGTTTATTTTGTGTTACAAAAGAGCAGCTTTAATATTCTCTAAAATATATTTTATGATGATTAATATGAGGAACAGGGTTAATAACCTATGTTGTCGTTTTTCTTGCAGGACCACTTGTATTTTAAACCTTGTAAATAATTTTTCAATATGAAAAACAATTCAAATAATTATTTTGTTGTAATAATTCCAATAAAATAATTATTTTATTATAATATCAATAAAATAATAATTATAGTACAATATAATAAGTTATAATAACATATCTAATAAATATATATATTTTTAAATGTGTATTTAAAAAATATATTTTTGAATATGCTTTAAATATTTAAAAGTATTTCTGTTTTAAAAACTGAAATATTCATTAATTTTATTGGGATTTGATAAACCAGCACCAAGTCAATTCTAGATTCAAAATTTACTTTAAGACACAATGCAGAATAAAATTATGTTGCACAAGCTCACATAAACACGTAAAGAAAGTCAGCACAGATTAAAAATAGGCAAGTATAATATAAAAGTAAATATAAAATCAGAAGCACAATGTAAAAAAAAAAAAGTTTAATTATTGCACAACAGCAGCCGTTTCTGGTACATTTGTGCCAGAGTTTTCCCCAAGATGGTCAAAGTTACATAACCAATCCTGCTTTTAATAACTTTTTCACCTGTTTGCTGTGTCCCTTCGACTCCATGATGCTGCTTGTTTAGTTCGCAGAACAGCTGATTTATATTCAGATTACAGCAAATTAAATCTCAGTGAAACACATTATCATTTGTAGTTGTAACAAAATGTGAAAAGGGTTTCGGGATATGAATACTGTAGTGAAGCCATATAATTCAGAAACTTGACAAAAGAGCTTTTCTTCTCTTTAAGTAACACTTCCTTGGCCAGAAACTGCGGTTTCGTTTTATTTCCTTCTCAGTTCTCAAACTCACAATTCTGGGTTTTTTGTCCCGTGTAAATAAAAAAAGGAAACTCCCCAAATTGTTGTTCCATGAAGTAGTGTCATTTCCTCATCAGATTCTAAATAAAAATACTTTTCTTTTCCTGTTCTATCAGATAATTTCAAACCCTCTTCACCGGAGAAAGTTTTCTGCCCCAGAGCTGAAGGTTAGTCGAGATGTAATAAAAACATTTTAACTGTGTCCTGTTAATTCATCAGGACTGTAAAATTCATCTTATGTAACTTTTTGGTGAATAATTTCACTAAAAGTGTTTTTAACCAGGAGCTCGGTTCAAGTAGATGTTTATATCTTCCAACAAAGACTAAACTATTTAGTCTGTTTAGTCCGCTTTAATCAAATTCAGGTTCGTTTGTGTAGAAAGTCCGGTTCGTTTGGGGAGGTGAAAATGTCTGATGGGAGCCAAAAAAAAGCGAAATCCGGTCCATCTAAAAACCCAAGTCTTGGTTTGGTTGAAGTGAACTCGGACTAAAAAGCAAAGCATTCTGGGTAAATACAACCAAAACAAAGTCGCGATTTTAACGTTAGCAGCAGAAATCGCTTGTAGTCTTTTGAGAAAGACAAAAAGATAAATCCTACAGCTGCTAAAATCTGTCACCACTTAATTTTTGTTTACATTTTGTGAAGAAGAAAGTTGCGCTCATGTCTTCTTCTGTGGTTTTCGCGTCGTTTCATTCAGTGGTTCTTGGTACAGCGCCCCCAGAGGGGAGTGGGGGAACAGGCTGATCATAAGTTTAGTCAGTTTGACACAATGCAGTGTTAAAGTGAACTGCAGCAGCTGAAATTTTTTAAAATGTAACAATTAACTGGACTGAATTTACCAGGTGTGAGAAAAACCCAAAGACTTCCTGCACATGTTGATATTTCTATGAAAACGACGTTAGCACACTTTCCTCCACATGCTCATCACAAGATTGTAGGAAAAAATGCTTTAGGTTTAGAGTTTAAATCTGGTTAAAATCTGAAACTATTAAAAATGTGACAAACCTGGTTCTCTTGAAAGACATGCAGTTCAGACAAGTGATTTCAAAGTAATATAATAGACAATTACTTGCTGGCTTGCAGGTGCCTTTCCTTGCAGAGAAAGAAGAAGATCAGAATGATGCCAGCAAAATCTCGTTGCCATCCGTGAGTATACCTTCACTTTTCTACCCATCTTCCAGGGTCATGCTAGTGTGTTTTATGATCGGAAAGCAATCATTTTTACATTGACTTGTGCCAACATAACTCACTGCCACCAGCATAAAAAGTATATAAATATTAGGCACATTACATAACATTATTGTGTTTGTTTTCCAGTCATCAGTGAAGGTTAGGTCCTTTTCGGACCCTTCCTCCAATGCTGCAGACGGGAACACTGAGGAACTGGTACGTATCTGCAGCTTGTGCACAATGCTACATTTAGTTTGGGAAGCCTATCAACACCAAGTCATGCTGCTTTACGATTGTTTATCAGGGGGAAGATAATTCCAGGAGACCGACCTCTGAGCCTGTAAATCAAGACTATGACTATCCCAAGTCACGCCAAAAGGTAGCCTGCTATGTTGATTATTAATTTTTTTATAACTTAAAATGTTTGTCTTTTATTTAAAAAGTCAACAAAAAGGCTATTTAATGTTCCAATTAGAAGTTTTGGGACTTTTTTTTTTGTCAATAACTATTAAAAATACAGACTCAAATCTACACATACAGTACCGTGTTACAGTTGGTTAGAAAGAATACTCTTTAGAGTTGGAATAGCTTCATCTTTGTCTCATCTGATCATATTTTATTTCCATATAGAAAATTGGCTCGTCTCTGTGGACAGCTGCAAATTTTAAATGAGTTTTAAGGTTTAGATTTCGCTCAGTCTCAGTCATTAAAGGGTTAATAGAGGATGTGTTTTTGCAGTGCATGCAAAATGTTTGTGGGGTGAAACTAAAATTGCACATTTTCTTAACACACCATCCCTAAGATGATATATTGATGGCAGCTTTTTACTTTTACTTGAGTAAAATATGTTGAAGTACTGCCACTCATACTCTGCCTAAATATGACTGAGCAATCCACCAAATGTGACATTTCTACCCAGTTTACGTAAACCTGGAACAGCACATGTATAACCAAACTGTGAGTTATACTGAAGTTCTGCTTGTATATTTCCTTGTTTTCCATTGTGGCGTTGAAAAGAGAGCCAGTGTGCGGGCAGGCAGCATGGAGTCACTGTGAGTTCTGGTTAACGCTCCCATTTTTACAGAATAAACTAAATTCAGAAGCTAACATTTTAAACCTGCATCCCTTCTAGGTATGAATCAATGACAGAATTTAAAAACATCCTGAACGCATCTGAGCCAAAGTAAGTTTTCTGACGATTTTCTTTTTTTTTTGTTGCTATGATTATTCTTTGTTTTGTGTTTTGTTTTATATACATAAATAGATATATTGTGTGTGACATTTTAGCGATGGTGAAGTTGAAGCAATTGGCAACAGCACCCTGATGAGGTCCATCACTGACATCTACGTCAAATACAAGGCGGAGAATTCTCCACCTCTGATATTAAATGAGTCATCTGCTGAAAATGGGTATGTCCACTGTTTGTTATTTTCCTGCTAGTCAAAGTGCTACATGCTAACAACCTGCAGCTCAGTCAACAAAGGGATTATTGCATGGTTGCCAGATAACAACACCACACAAGTGTTGGCATTCATTGAGGAATCTTGAAAAGGCAGAACTTGTTTAGCAAGTTATGAATCATCATTTCACATCATGACCTTGTCGGTTTTACCGTAACTCACTGCGCTGCTGATCATTTTTACAGATTAACTAGGTGATCTTTGAACTCTTGTGATTGTAAGCCTAATCTCGATTACATGTATGCTTTAACACCAGTTCTGCACTGGACTGATCATTCTCACCATTTATGGTACTTTGAAGTGCCACATAAATATGTAATAGATGTAAAGATGATATAGGCCAACACAAAGCAGTACATATTTGTGAAATTTAAAAAAAAGAAGAACATATACAACTCTAAAAAGTGTTACATTGGCAAATACAGAAGAGGATTAAGGTTACTTTTTTTTCTAAAATTGTGACTTTTGATCTTGCAACATTAAAGAGTCAGAACTCTGAGATTAAAGTCAGAATTTAGAGAAAAAAATTCAGAATTTTGACTTTTAACTTAGAATTCTTACTTTAATCTTCTGACATCAGAAGTCAGGATTTTGAGAAAAAAAAATCTGAATTCTGAGGAAAGACGTCAGAATTCTGACCGTAATCTCGAAAATCTGAGAATTCAGACGATAAAAGTCAGACTTATGAGATTAAAGTCAGAATTTAGAGGAAAAAAATTAAGAATTCAAACTTGTTTCTTATCATTTTTACTTTAATCTCCTTAGGAAAAAAAAAAAAAATCAAAATTCTGATTAGAAAAAGTCAAAATTCTGAATTTAATCTCAGAATTCTGAGAACTCAGAAGATCAAAGTCAACATTTTGTGATTAAAGTTAGAATTCTGAGGGAAAATAAAAAGTAAAAATTCTGAGAATTTTTCTTTCTGCAGCCCCAAACCTCTGCCATAGACACCACTTTGCAAAGGTTCCCCAGTTATTAAATATCCCAACTTAATGTCTGGATAAATCCAGCTGTTCTGTATATTTTTTTGATTGTTTGAGAACCTAAGTGAACAAACAGCATCTTAGACACCCAGGATCAAACTAGACATGTCAGGACAGTGTGGAGCAGTTTAAAGCAGGATTAGGTCATAAAACTTTATCTTGAGGTGTGAAAATGGAATCAGTGTAGCGCCGCTGAAAACCTACAGTAGCTTTGGTGCAGAGATCCACATCTAAAATAGAAAAATCTGTTGATACAAATACTGAGAAGACAAGAAGACTCTATTCATAGACAGTCAAGAAAAGTCCTATTTATAGTTTGTCATATTTTGTGTACAGAGGAGGTTGGGCTTTTTGGCCTACATGCAAAACGCTGTGAGAGACGGAAAGCCTCACCCTGAACACGCCATGAAGCACGACGGAAAAATCAAGCAGAAGCAAACTGCAGCGATGCTTTGCTGCAGCAAAGTCCAACTCAAAATCTGATGACTCATCTTTGCAGAGGCAGATTGCATTTGAGCTATTTTGCAAAAAGACATAATTTTCTGTCTCTAGATGTAAAAATGCATCTCCAACGCAAAGCATTGACTCAGAGGAGCCATTGATAAAAAAAAATTATGGTTTTAATTTGGAAAAAAGTTGATGCATAATTTCCTTCCTCTTTGCAACGAGTCAACACAATCCAAAGAGCCAGGTAGTTCTTTTTTTATTTTTAGACAAAGTTATTAAAAGTAAGTTGTTTTCAAGTTTACCTCCATTTTGTTTTCTCTCTTTAAAGCACATGTGTCAAACTCAAGGCCCGTGGGCCATAGCTTTGTATGTGGCCCACTAGATTCTAGTCTAAACACTAAATCTGTTTAAATATTATGTTTTCAATCAAATTAATTAAGTTTTTATCTGTTACTGCCA
This sequence comes from Xiphophorus maculatus, assembly GCF_002775205.1. Lineage (NCBI taxonomy): Eukaryota > Metazoa > Chordata > Actinopteri > Cyprinodontiformes > Poeciliidae > Xiphophorus > Xiphophorus maculatus. The sequence continues at coordinate 6,497,926 of NC_036452.1, read as the reverse complement.
AATTATATCAACCAGTCCCTCCTGTTTCTTGAAAATTATTGTGGCAATAAACACAAAATCAACAAATCCCACAAAATCAAAAATGTGATAAGATTATTATCAAATTTTTTGTCATAATAATTGAAAGTTTATTGCAAATTTTTCTCAAAAATTGTCAAAAACCTTATTACTTGTACTAAACAGCTGCCTCAGCTTTAACTGATATCCGATTACAGTTTATGATCTGTTTTATTACTTTATTACAGCAAGTAATAAAAAGTTGCATTTACCATCATAAATAAGCGCAAATAGTTCCAAATTAGTACCACAAACACTTTGATTTTTTAATGCAAAAAATCACAAAAAGAATCACAAAATCCTAGAGGAACTGAAAAGATGTTCATTATTATTATTTATTGATATTCTAACAGTTTGTGAACAGGTTTTATCAAATCAATACAACCGGCCCTATAAGAGGATTCATGATTTTGATTTGGCCCAAAATTTGACACCCCTGATTTAAGGCAATTCTCCACAACAACAAAGCACAGATGAGTTGTTGGAGCATCTCTTCAACAGATTTACAGTAAAGGTTAAAGTTAAGCCCGCTCTCAGTTTAAGCCACCTAGAAAATCAGCAAAGTGTGACACACCTTTTCTTTACCAAAAACTTCCTGGTCTTGTTGACATAAATCAGTCTGTTTTGATCCGATCTCCCAACCCGTCACAGAAACAAACGTTCCCAAATGCTGTCATCACCACGTCTGACTGGAGACAATTACTGCCTGTCTGTTTGCAGAAATACATTAAGACTTTTGTTCCTAGTCTAATCTCAGCAGATTAAATGTGTTTTTTGCCGTTTTTGATGTAAATGTGATCGGATTATCGAATATTTTCACACTTTGACCAATGTGTGGCGTGCCGGAAGTGGTCTGCCATGTAAGAAGGGTCCTGAATGCTACATTTGTTTAAATAGGGTCGAAGAGGCAGGTTATGACCTGCCTCTTAACAGAAGAAGCAGGTCTGTTAAGTCTGTTGACAATTTTAAGGTTCTTCTAGTTAAAAATGTTGAACTCTGCTCTGCACTGGGACTCAAAGAGCTGCAGAAATCCTCAACCCTGAGGAATCCAGTCCTGCAGGTTTATGCACAGGTCTTCCAGTTTGGAAACAAACGTTTTCTTAAATTGTTTGCACGCACTTTTATGAGAACTACTTTGTCAAACGAGTTTTCAGTCAGACGGACAGCAGGCTTTCAGCTGACCTTTGACCTTCATGTTTAGAAGGCCGTGTAAATCAGTGTACCGCAGACACCCAGCAGCTCTTTATTCTTCTTTTACTCTGTTATCATCTGCTGCTGTTTGCTTCACCAAATTTCCTCTGATATCAAACTGTGTAATAAATCTTTGTGATTTCCAGCCAACTGTGGTAAACTGCTAATTTGCCTGACTATAAAAATAGATAAATAAAAAATAGTAATGCCCTCTCTCTTGTGTTTGGCATTGCCTGTTCATTAAAATGCACCAGTGCCTTGTTGGCAGCAGTTTGCACGTTATTTTTTTGCCTCCATGCTGTTCCTATGAACTATTAAAAAATCTTCTTCATCCTTGTTTCGCCATTTGTCATGCACTGAGCAATCAAACCAACCATTCATCACTGATTCCTTCGTTTTTCCTTTTAATTTTTCTTGTATTGTCTTTACCTTGGCTGCACAGTTGGTAGCCCTGTTACCTTGCAGCAAGAAGGTCATTGGTTTGAATCCCACCCTGAAGTCTTTCTGCATGTAAATGTGTGCAAATATCTTAGCACACTTGAAGTAACACAAAACTAATTTCAAAGTAACTTTGTTGTAAGATATACACACTTGTTTTAAGTAAATAATTCCTTAATGTTGATGAAAAAGTACTAGTTCTAGTGGCAGGTGAATTAACTTATAACCTGGGAAAAATGTCTTATATAAGTGAAATAATCAACCAAATGAACTAGTACTTTCTGACTTATAGTTTAAGGAATTATTACAAGATATATAGAACATATAGAAAACGAAAATGGTGGCATTGTGTTTTCCAGAGAAGACAAACGTCAGTCTTCAGATTTCAGCACCAGCTCCAGTGGCGCCGTTTCACCTGTTGATGTATTGGAGACGAATTCGGAAAGACGAGGCTCCACTCGGAGGTGAGATTTACAAAATCTTTACGTAGAATCGTGTTTAAATCTAGAATTCAACAAAATGGATTTAGGTCATGTTGTGTTCAACTTAATTGGGATAAGGGAGCTCTTTCTGCAAGCAGAAATATTTGGGAACGCCCATTTGGCACCAGAGTCCAAGAACCTCTGGTGTAGCTTCACAATTGTTGCTGAGAACAAATACCAGAGGGTTTCATGACATTTTGGGTGATTCATTTAGATAAACTTGGCCAACAAAAATGGCTGGCATGTTGCTGGGCTGGTTGCAATGGTTTCTAGAACATGATACGTTGCACAACTGTTGTATCAAGCAGTAAGAAACTGTCATTAAGTTATGCAAAAAACTTACAAGCATGCAGACTGCAGCTAAAAACCAGATCTTTCTGTCCTTTTGTGCTTCTACACAGGATGTTTTCATTTAACTCTTTACTACCGTATTTTCCGCACTATAAGGCGCACCACATTATAAGGCGCACCTTCAATGAATGGCCTATTTTAAAACTTTTTTCATATATAAGGCGCACCGCATTATAAGGCGCATAGAATAGACGCTACAGTAGAGGCTGGGGTTATGTTATGCATCCTTTAGATGGAACTGCACTAAAGGGAATGTCAACAAAATAGTCATATAGGTCAGTCAAACTTTATTAATAGATTACAAACCAGCGTTCTGAAAACTCCGTTCATTCCCAAAATAAATAAACAGCTGTTGCTTCCTCCACTTCCGCACCATTGATTCGTTCATGTTAAATTCTCTCGCTGCTGCTGTATTCCCATGTTCTACTGCGTGACTGATCGCCTTGAGCTTAAACTCTGCGTCATAAGCGTGTCTCTTAATAGGAGCCATTTTGGGGTCTTTACACAAAACCCAGCATGCACGGCGCACTTCTTCTTCTACGGGGGAAAATGAAGTCGGCAGCTGCTTACCGTAGTTGCGAGACCTGTTCTGGCTCAATATTGGTCCATATATAAGGTGCACCGGAATATAAGGCGCACTCTTGACTTTTGAGAAAATTTAAGGTTTTTAGGTGCGCCTTATAGTGCGGAAAATACGGTAATCAATAGTTTCTTTATTGGATTTTGTAGGAATTTTACATAAGAGGCCAAAACAAGTTACTCTACAGTTGAGAGTTAGGAGTAACTTCAAGTTTCTAGTAAACTTGAAATAAGACAAAATTAACTAATATACCTTGTTTTATGTCAGTAATTAATTAATATTTATGAAAAAGTTCTAGTTCCATTGGCAGATTATTTAACTTATTGAAAAGGAAAAAATAAGTGAATTTATCTGCCAATGGAACAAGAACTTCATCAATATTAAGGAATTATTGACTTCAAACAAGCTTCTATTAATATTTCTTATTTCAAGTGAAACTAGTGATTTTCAAGTGATTATGTTTTTTTACATAAAAAACATAATCTTAATCTTACATAAGTTTTTCCCCTCATATAAAATCAAATGCAAACTTTTTCCGTTAGAAGTCATGCAGTAAAAAAGTCCTGTTTAAGATTTAACTTAATTTGAAGGTGTTACAGGCTGCAAAAGATCTGAGGCTCGTCTTCCCGCAAGTTGACGAAAATACAGCCAGGGCTGCATCAGAATGGTTTAGATAAAAGCATTTTCATGTAATTGAAATTTGTCCCCAAAAAACAGTTTCCATCTGAGATGTGAGTGCCACACACTGACGTTTGTGGTTGTAATGTGACAAGATTTGTAAAAACGTTACTTGCAAAAATACTTTTCCAAGGCACGACATGACACCAGCATATTTTCAGGTGACTTTAAATGCAGAACAAGACAAAGATGTGACCTAATGATGTGTACTGAAAACAATTTTTTTAGTAATATTCTGTTTTCCAATGTCAAATTTGAAAAAATCCAGTTTAATTTCTTCTGTTTTTTCTTTTCAAGCCTTGACAGCGTCATGCCAGACGTGAGGGAGTTTATGCTGAATCCGCTTGGTTTGAAGAACGATCTCACACTCACAGAGGTGGAAGGAAAACCGAGGTTTGTCGATACTCTGAAACACCACAGATCGAAAAGTTACTCATGTTGAGGTACCCTGTGTACGTACACTGTAAAACATTTGAGCCACATTTAGTTAGGTCTACTGTCTTCTACTCTTTAAGTCAGATAAATTTTGCGAGTTTTAGGTTTTGAACCTAAATGTGAGTTTGTGAAAGATAAACTTACAGCAGTAAGTTGTGTTAACTTTTTATTAATTTTGTCAAACCTCCAAGAGTTGAATAAACTGGAGTTTTTAGGTTAACACTAAAAAAACAAAACAAAAGGGGGAACAATTTCCCAGAATGCTTAGAGGCATGTTTTTGTATCATCAGCTGGAAGTGCATTACATTGATCTGACTCTTGTGTTATTAAGGCAAATGTTTATTTTAATGTCCCGTTCATGCTAAATATTTTTGAACAGAATTTATTATCATGTTTAATAAAATTCATTACCAGATCATAAATCTTGTTCATGCAGTTTGAAACAAGAATTTAAAATATTCTAAAGAAAAATAAGCTGTTATTTTAACTTGATCTTGTGAGAGAACTGTGTAGCTCTTTAACAAGGTGAGGACAGTTTTTTTTTCTTGCACATTGTGAAATAATTATTTGGTTTAAATTGCAGCGTTACATTAAAACTCACAATTCAAGATTAATGAACTTAAAAAACAATGTTTAGACAATTTGTCTTTTGTTAAATCAACATTTCTGAGTTAAAACCAAAACAATTTTCTTATTGACTTAAATTGCATTTTCAAGACACCAAGTGGACTTTCATTTCCAAGTTAAATCACCTTCAAATGTTTTACAGTGTATGAAAAGAAAATGTATTCTAACGTTGCAAAAAAACAACCAAAAAATGTTTCTACATGAAAACATCAACCTCAAAGATTTTTGTAGAGTCAGTGCAGGCTTTCTTTGAGCCACAAACATCACAGATTGCCATTGTTTGAGAACACAGAGCAAACCAGGCAAAGCTAGACACAGTGCTGTGTGTCCTTAATTGTTCTTTTAGCTGCAGAAGAAAAATCTCCTGCAGCTCAATCAGGCTTAACGTTGAACTGGGTGAGATTTCTGCTCATTGCATTCAGACGTATTGTGCGAGAGCTTGTTTTCATGCTGGGATTAACAATGATTGCTTTACCTTCATGACAACATGTCGCACTATTTATAATGTAAAAAAATAAGAAAGTAAACGTGACGCTTATGTTAAAAACCCCATAGCATTTTTTATTACAACCCAATCAGCCTTAAAAGTATTAATGTTTTGTCTTAAGATTTAAGTGTGAAGCAAAAATCATGATGATGTGTCAAACACAAGGCCCCTGGGCCAAATCCGGCCTGCCATAGCTTTTAATGTGGCCCTCCAGACTCTTGACTAAACACTAATTGTGCTTAAATATTATGTTTTCAATCAAATTAATTCAGTTTTTCTGTCTCCTGACTAATTATATTAATCAGTCCCACCAGTTTCCTGAGAATTATTGTGGAAATTCACACAAAATCAACAAATCCCTGCACTTTTTGCACTAATAATTGGGAGTTTATTGCAGATTTTTCTCTGACAATTTTGTAAATTACTGTACATAAAAAATTTACATTACTGTAATGTACAAGTAATGTACATTACTTGTACATTACAGTAATGTACTTGTACATTGCAAGTAAGGCTGCCTCAGCCTTACCCTTACTTGATGTCAGATTATAGTCCATGATCTAGCACTTTGAGATTTCTTTGAAATGTAAGGTGCGTTACAAATAAAATGTATTATTATTATTATTATTATAAAGCGAGTAATAAAAAGTCACATTAACCGTCGTAAATAAGCGCAAATATTGCAAATATTTCCAAATTAGTACCACAAACACTTTCATTTTTATTACAAAAAATCAAAAAGAATCACAAAATCCTGGAGGGACTGAAAAGATGTAAATAATATTATTTAATTTTAAGAATTCATTGATATTTTAACAGTCTGAACAGGTTTTATCAATACATTCGGCACATTTTGATTTATCAGAAAGCATTAAATTAACTGTAAATCAGCATCTGTTTGTTTATGTATGTGCCAGTGTGTCTGGCTGGACTGGACAGCCGCAGTCCGTCTGCCTCTTCCACAAGGGAGACCGAGTGGTGGCGATAAATGACCTCCAAACCGACAGCGTGGAGGACTTCTACATGTTTATCAGCAAGTCGATGAAGGATGAGGTAAAGTCACTGCTCGCAACAGATACACTAACTATGTTATCAGGATTTGCATGCATCATTCACGCCTCTGAATCTGACTTCAGGTGAAAGTGACTGTCCAGCGTCAGCGTGGATGCCAGCCTCTGCATTGGTCAAACTCTCCCTGCAGTGACTAAGGCACAGACTGATCACTGCGGACAACTTCAATGAGTTAAAATGAAGGATCTCATATGTCAAACTCAAGGCCCGGGGGCCAAATCCAGCCCGCCACAGCTTTTTATGTGGCCCTCTAGACTCTAAAGTGGGACATAATAGAACCGTGAAGATAACAGTGGGCTTAAATATTATTTTATCAATCAATTCAAAGCAATTTTTATCTATTTACTGTCAAATTGCATCAATTAGTCCCTCCAGTTTTTTGTGAAATATTGTTGAAATTCACATAAATGATCAAAAAATCCCTGCACTTTTTCACATTAATGGGTAATTGTGAGTTTATTGCAGATTTTTCACAGAAATGGTGAAAAACATTGGATCTAAGTGAGGGTTTACTCCCACCTGTAGGTGGCAGTATTTTTTTGCTTCTACTAAACAGCTGTGTGATCCTTACCTCGACATGTCGAGTTATAATCCATAATAATATGGCGTCAGCATGTTTTTTGTTCTATTTCCTTTCTGTTGCAGTTTATGTCTGTTTATGTCTTCAACAAGTAAAAGTCATACAGAAATATACTTCTTGTTAATATCAGTTTCTTTAAGCAAGCTCCGGAGTAACAGGGGAACTTACATTACGTTAGCCATGCTTTCTTTGTTTGACGTCACAATAGATATAAACAATAAGAAGGAAAACTCTCTTGTCAATATGGAAAGTCCCATTGTTTTCTGCTTATTGTGGCTGCCAGTCAGAATTGCTTGTGCAGTGAAACCACAGATAGGATTTCCTCATTTTTAATTTCAACTAAAAGGGAATCCCAGTATATAATAAGATTTGCATGCATTATGTTGCTCTTCATAATGCATGCATTACTCTTCTCCCCGGCGTTGAGACATCTTTCTAAGGAATCACCCAGTGAATACCCTGTTCCCAGAAGCACAGACAGAACGGTTTGCTAACCAACAAGATGTTATACGTATCTTCTTGTTGATAAGTATAACAAAAAGAAAGGTTGACACACTTTTGATTTTAGGTGTGACATTGTTCTGTTTTTCATAGATACACCCTCTCAGCAATTAGCAGTGATGTAAAGTGAAAAGGACAGAAAGAGAACAGTATTACATGTCTTATAACACTTAGGGGTCGGTAATATGAAGATAAAATCATGTCATGCCTTACAGTTATGTTCCACGGTTTTTTCAAAACACACAAAACAAAAAAAATAATCACTTAGGCACCTTTTACAAGATCTAACTGAATTGTGGGAACTTAGCTTTTTGCATTTCGTCTAGCGTTGAGTTGGACAGTAGCTAGTTACATTTACTTGAGTAATTAAAAAAAAAAAAAAAAGTACTTTTAGGACTATATTTACCAGGCTGTACTTTTTACTTTTACCTGAGTACTTGTATTATGAAGTATTTCTACTCTTACTAGAGTAAAGTTTCTGGATTTTCTACCCACTGAATGAACAAACATGCTTTAACCAAAAATTCACCACACAGACCTGCGGTTTTTGTTATAGTTTTGTACGTTTTTTATTGAAAGAAACTGATTTGGAAAAATTTTCTTTTGGCCAATTTTGTCATTTGTTACCCATATGAATTACTGTGAAATATATATATATATATATATATATACACTGCTCAAAAAATAAAGGGAACACTTAAACAGGTGTTTAACACTGAAAGTGTTCCCTTTATTTTTTTTTAGCAGTATATATATATATATGCTGTAATATATAAATGCTTTCTATCGAATAAATTCTTTGCAACAGGTGTTGGCAATTTTATTTGTCCTGGGAAGATGAATGTGTATTTTTTGTGTAAAAGGATTATGAATAAAATTAATTAATAAGCATTTCTGTTTATTAAATTGTCTTTTTATTTCCCATATAAAAATTGTTAAAGTATTCATGTTCGGAGACTTCCAGAGGCATTGCAGAGTAGTTAGGGGGCATTGGGTATTCAAATTAGAATCGCTGGTCGTTAATCAATGCCACACTTAATTGCACTTGACTCACACTAGAGGATTTTCCACTACAGAGCCAAATTCATGCCTTTATCAGTTACGACAAGTCATTCAGGTCCGGAAGCAGCAAAGTGGATTAGGACCATCATAATGCTAGTACTATGTTTGTCATGTTTCAAGCCTAAAACCACTGCTGAGTCTGACCCATACAAAACACAAAGACCCATCTCAAAGTTGCCCTAAAAACATTTCGATGATGATTAAGGCTTTAGGGAAAACATTCAACGTAATTTCTTATTTTAATTTGGAAAACAATAAAATGATTCCGAGAAAATATGTTTTTGTCTAGAAAAAATTGCCACTCACAAGATGGCCAACGAGCTGACAAGTCGTTGCGGCGCCTAATAGATTCTCCGATTTTATTTGGTTTGCTTCTAGTTCAATTTTAGAAAGTTTCTTTAAATAAAAATAGTGTTTAAAAATCACTAAAGAAATTCACAGAGCAGTTTTTATTTGTATCTGTAATATTTTTGATTTTTTAAACCGTCGCTGACGCAGCTGTGCTAATGCTAGCTTGTGTGTGAACACTAATCTTCCCCTGCCACATCAACTTTATTAGGAACTCTTTATATAAAAGAATAATACAGTCTTATAGCAGATTATCTTATATTAACAGATAAAGAGATAAGCACCAAAAAGATGACACCACACTTCAAAACAACAACTTAGCATTTTCAAAGCCAGTGCTGCAAATGCTGGCACAGATTAGATTACATAAAATATCAAATAATTACCAGAATTATATTGAAAAGCATGAATTTTTATTATTCTAAACTGATACAAATGAGGTAAACAAGCCAAAGGTCTAAATAATATTTAAGATTTTATTTTAGGATAAACATATAAAACAAAAAGGACCATTTAAAAAGCAGCATGTTGACTCAATACATAAAGGGAATGTGGTCACAATAGATAATTTAGCAGGTAAAATACCATCAGTTTCACTGTAAACATGTTTGTGTAAACAGCTCATTGTAACCAAAGGCAGGATTGAATTGACGTTTTATTCAATAAACGGGTCCAAGACTGCATATTTAGCCATTCGGAGTCAGAATTTACATTATTAGTGTTAAAACCACTTTCAAAAACTAAAATCGGAGCTTCAGAAGAGTTCTCAAAATCAGCAGCCCATTTTAGAGTTTAGCTCTAGTTTCTGACTGCCACTCGCTGAAACATTTCTCCATGGCCTTCCTGCTCGACCAGCTGCCAACGTTCACAGTAGGGATGATCTTCAGAGGCCGGAGCCACTGGACGAAACGCTTCAGCTCCAGGAAGCTGCTGTGTTCACTGTATGGGATTCCTGTCACAGAAATAGAAAAGTTTAACATCTTTTATCTTCAGGGTTTATTTTGATATCCATTCTTTGCTACCCCTTCGGTAAACAGAGGAGCAATTACATCTGAGGTAAAAATCTGACATGAAGCCAGATGTTGTGAAACATAACAATAAATAGAGAAGACGGCAAAATCTTGAGGCACAACATGCTTGAGTTATTTCAGTGGAAAAATCAAATAAAAGGATCCATTTGTCCTCTAAAATAAGAAACTGCGACATTGCCTCTTGCTCATCTTGCCTTCAACCATCTTACAAGTTAACATGAGGTCTCCTCTGACAAGATGCAGCTGAAATGGAGCCCAGAGAAGAAGCAGCAAGGAGGAGGAAAATTAGCATCTGTCAGAGTGACAAAAACAGATGAAGTGGAAGGAGTGAAAAGCTCAAATTGGTGGCAAGAGCCTCCAGCTGGTGGTTATAGGTTACATGGCAGATGGCTCTGATGTTGATGTTTCTATCCAGAACTTCAGAGATAAAACTGTAAGGAAAACTGGATTTATTTACTAATGAAAATCAAGTCACAACTAATATCTCCGCTGGGGTTTCAAGCTAGATGGCACTCCAGCTGTGCTGAAAATGGAAGAAGATGTAGCCTGATTATGATGAAGTCTCGTTTGGTTTTATCCTCCATAGAGGGCGTTGTAGGCCAAGTCATAGCAATTCAGTCACATTCTCATTTTTGTTTGAATACAGCACGTTTTCTGTCAGAATTTGGAGCATGAAGAATAGTCTGATGTTTTACCCTGCTCTCTGAATTAAAACAAACAGTTCCATAACATCTAAACCTGAATCTGTTCGGTTAAGTATTTCTACTGACCGTAAATGGAGATGTCGCCGCTAATCTGTGGCTGGATGTCTTCCACCGACTCCACCTGCTCGCTGAAGGTCCAGCCGGTGGGCTTGAAGGCTACCAGTCGATCATACTGTGCTGAAAAGCGTGCCAGGTGATCCTGCAGCTTCTGCAGAGATGGCGACATAAAAAAAAAAGTGCATTAGAATGCCTTAAAATTTATGTTTAAGGCTGAGGATGCAGCATTATTGCAAACATCAGCTCTGCCTTATAGCAGACACTTTAAAACCCAACCAGACATTAGTCGGCTTTTCTGCAACCAGTCATGTGAAAACTCCAGGACTGCAAATTTAAATCTCACTAGAGATTTGCAGAAATATTGGTAATTTTGCTCATCACAACCTCTAACATGAAGGTTAATGTTTGCTACGACGACCATGGAAATGAATAGGATATAAAAACCAAGCCCTGCTGCACCCACTTTGAAGGAGAGCTGCATCATGGGAAGCACGTGAACCTGGGCTGCCTTCCAGTCGGTGGTTATCCGCTCCTTGATTTGCCGAGACTCCAGGCAGCACATGGTGTTGTATTTGTCTCTGGAGAGGCACACTTTTGACCCCAAGACCTCTGCCAGCGCTGCAAATAAATCACAACATTAGCCGTGTAAGCACCAGTCTTTACCTCACACTACCTTTGCAGAAACACACTGCAAAAGGAACGTGGAGTGGGCGTTGCAAAAGTATTCATACCTCTTGAACATTCACGTTATACGACCAGAAACTTTAGTATTTTAATGGTCGCCTGCTCTTTTAGCTGCTACATATGCAAAGAATGAACTGAGTTGTGTCTTACTTTTTTCAATGTTCAGAGAAAGAATAAGATATTGTTCTTCATGATGCCTTTAACTGTGATCGTTACAAACCAGCTGCAATTTTGTTATGGGTTAAATTCAACACACATTCAAGGATACCCGCGTAAAAAGAGGCTGAATCCAAAAGCATGCCACACTTTTTAGATTTCCATCCATCCATCCATTTTCTAACACCCTAGTGGGGTCAGGAGGTGCTGTTGCCTATCTCCAGCTAACGTTCCAGGCGAGAGGCGGGGTTCACCTGGGCAGGTCGCCAGTCTGTCGCAGGGCAGATTTCCTTCCTCATAATTATTATGCAGCTTTTTGTGTTCGTCACATAAAATCCTAATGAAACAGCAGTGGTTGTAACTTTGCAAAATGTTTCTCCCCAAGTTATTGTCGTGTGTTATGAACGTGTAAAATACAAATGGGTCATTTTTAACGCTCACACTATTCTAGAGCTGAAACAGTTAATCCAATTATGATTAGTCAATTGTTGAAATAATTGTCAATTAATTTAGTAACCGATTAATCATTAACTGGAGTTTACAGACAAAAAAGAAATGCAATTAAACAGTAATTTAGCAAAAGCTGTACAAATACAAGCATTTGTATTTATTACATATATATACACACATATACAGTATATATACCGGTATATAAAAAACAAGTTTTATCTTCAAAAGCTAAATACATTACAAAACTAATGCATTTTCTGCAATAAAATGTTCTCTTGTATAAAAGTGGAAATATTTTTTTAACTTTTAATGCATTTCTAATATAGTGTATAAAACTAGGCTTAAGTGATTGAACAAAAAAAAATCAACAGAATGTAATTTTTTTTTAATCCAATCAATTGATCGAATATTTGATAACTGAAATAATTGTCATCACATTGCGTTATATAATCATTTACTATGGTAATAAAAGAGGTATAGTTCAATAAAAAGACTTTTTACTCATCATGCAGAGCTTTCTGACACACTTTTGATTTAAGAAAATATTCAAATGAATTTCTATAAAAACAGCTGCAGCCCATTTTGTGCATGTCAGTAGAGGACAGCACATATTCATTACTTTCTTCAAACAGACAATTCCCGAAATCCCGTGTCTCTGCACTCGAGTTTCAATATAGATTTAATAACAGGTGACATTTTAGTGGGATGAAAGCGAAACAAGGCTGTGGAAAAAATAAAAAATAAATGTTTGGTTTAGATATGGTCATACTGACAGCAAGACGTTTATTAATTTAAGAGTAAAATTTAAAGTAATAGTCTAATTTATATTCAGGTGTTAGTTCATTCATCCTTCTTTAGGTTTATGGTCGTATTGAACTGCATTTGAGATATAGGTCATATAAATTCTTAAAGAAGATCCCAAACCACATACCTAAGAAGACCTTTTCTTTCCCCACAGAGTACGAGCCACACACCACGAGTGTTCGCGGGTGCAGAGTCACCAACTCAAAGGCCCTGCTGGCTGCAAAGCTGATGACTTCCTGCTGCCTGGGAAACGTGTACTCAGGGCTGCAGTAGCTACAACGACAAGCAGCCATTAAAACCTCCTCAAAGTAACTGAAAAGCACAGAGTATGTTCAGATACTGACGTTGTGTCCAGGTAGAGAGTCTGAACCCGGCAGCTGAGCAGCTCAGGGTACGTTTCCATGGAGGGGTCGGCCCTGAAGTCACCGGTGTGGAGAACCGTCTGTCCATCAGGCAAGAAGAACAGCAGCATTGCAGCTCCTGGACAGCTGAAGGAACAAGGATGGAAAGCTCAATGTTAAGTAGTTCTAAATTGATTTTATGTAAAGTTCAATGAGTTCACCACTGTTCACAGAAAACACAACGTTTGGACGGATGAATAGACTACAAACCAGATGGATGAAGGGAGGAATGGATGGACAGAAAGATGGAAGGATGGACAGATGGATTTGTGTCATAAGAAGAAACTAATATTTGGAAAATGTGGATTGATCACAATTGTCATCACTAGAATTTTAAAGACTAGTAAATATTTTTCTGATCGTGTTTTGTTCACTTTTCTCCGTTGTAAAATTAAAGTATTTTCAAGCTGAGTTTTCAAACTTTTCCAGCACCACACTTTGGAGATAATACAAATGAACTAGTCTAAACTGGACTCTTTTTTTTTTTAACTGTTCGTTCACTGTGTTACATCCAAGAAAGTTGAGTGGAAGAAAAAATTATGCCTGTTCAAGAGTTTTGATCTACGTGTAACTGCTCCATGCCCTGAAGTTTAAATTCACAATATCATCATCAATTACTGTTATTAATGTAAAATGTTAAGTTTTTAAATGCCTCACCAAGTACTAATTTAAATTTTTTTTAAATTGCACAATTTCAATAAAGTTGTTTAACGTATAAAATATAAACCAATGCTTATCTCCTTTACGCAGATCAGTAAGTCATTGAGAAATTAGGAATAAATATTCAAAACACTGAAACCATCTCATTTCTTAATACAATATAAAACAACCATCTAGTTTTCTGCTATTTAATGAAGAGAAATAATTTTGATAGTTCCAACTTTCCTAAAACAAGAACATTTTAGTGTAAATTTAACATCAAACAGTGAGAAAAAAAAGGTGCATCTATTTATTAGAATTATTTATTAAAATACCTGGTTTAAAAATAACTTTTCCATATTTATGCTTTTTAAAATCATATGTTAGATTGCACTTTATTACAAAAATGAAGGACTTGAAACAGAAATCAAGCGCTTTCCAAGCCTTGAAAACACCTCATTGAAAGTCAAGCATTTTCCAGGGTTTCAAGCTCCCGTATGAACCCTGTCTCAGTCCTAACCCTTGAGCAAGGTAGTGGGTTCTCCCCATTGACTCACTGGTTGGCGTCCAGGAGGACGACCCTGACTCCCTCCACGGTGACCTCGGCGTTCATGGGCAGGATGTGGACGAACTGCTCCGCCACCCGAAGCTTGCTCTTCACCAGGTTCCCCGTGATCTGACAGGAAGAGACAGGAAGCGGTCAAATTGGTGGGTTACCTTGGCAACCAGACAACAATGTGATCTTGTTCTGGCCAAAACTAAAATTATTGATAAAATAACAACCAATTAACCACTGTATTTTACGAAAGGACTCAGATTAGGAGGTATACATACATTTTGCATTCAAGATAAAACCCCTTCACCTGGTTCAAATTCACAAAAGGAAAGCTATTATTGCATTTTTAAACAACTTCATAAACGGTAACATGACATTTTAGTTTTTTTAGTTAAAAAAAGAATTTCAGTATTTATGTTCCTCTTAATGTATTTTGAATACTGTATAGAAAAAATTTAATTTATTACCGGTAAATGAAAAATCAGCAAATGGGGCAATTTTTTTGATCCAATTAATCAGATAAAATCAATAAAAAATAATGAAATTGTTATTTGCAGTACCACTGACTTTAATATGGGCTTTCATTAAATATTACATGACAGAGCAAGTAATTAGTTTTTTTTGTTTTGTTTTTATGCTTCAAAACATGATTTTATGTTTCACAGCAGGACAATAAATTAAATTTGCATTCAGCAATATTTATTTCACACGTGAACTGCAACAAAATATAGTCAGAGGTCCAGAAAAATTTTATTTCCAGCACATTGTGCGTTTTTTCTGCACAACTAAAGAGACCAAAAAACAAAATTACAGGTTTTTAAAATGTAATTGAATTCATTTACAGTTTTCATTGCTGCAACCACAAGCAGAATTTTTCATTACTGAGTGACTGAAGACAGAGAGTGGATCAAGGTTTAATGCATTTACAAAACAGACCATTTTATAACTTTTACATTTTTACTGAGGGAAATGAGAAGCATTTAGCAAGTGAATTGTATTTTCTGCCCAAATAAGTGAAGATTAATCAAAATCTTGACAAAAACAACAAGTTATTTTAACCGTATTTTGTTCCGGGAGAGAGTTATAACCTTGTGCAGATGAATATCTAACAGCTTGAAATCAGTGACGCAACATCATGACTCGCCAGAGATAAATTTAACCACTGGAAAAGAAATCTTGGCATCAGACGAGGTAAACAGGAGGGGCTGCTGGCGTGCCGCAGCTGGACTTACTCTGTTACAGTAGATTGGAAACGTGGAGGTTCTGGTCAGGCCTCCGTAATGGTCCGAGTGGAAATGTGTCAGGAAGTACGAGGTTATGCCCTCAATCTCGCCATAACGGAACGCATCAACAACAAACTTCGTACCTGAAAACATTTTAGGGAAATCTCACGTCACAGACCACAGAATTTTGAATTTTTTCCCCTTCAATCGGGACATTATATACAGTTACATTAGATTATCCTTAAAAAGTTTATTTCCATAATTCAATTCAAAACTTGTAGGTTCATTACGCAGACAGCATTACACAGCTTTGGAAAAATTTAAGAGACCACTTAAAATGATCCGTTTCTCTTATTTTTCTCTTTATAGGTTTATGTTTGAGTAAAATGAACATTGTTCTTTTATTCTATAAACTACTGACAGCATGTGTCTGAAATTCCAAGCAAAAATTTTGTATTTATTTGCAGGAAATGAGAAATTGTCAAAATAACGAAAAAGATGCAGAGCTTTCAGAGCTCAAATAATGCAAAGAAAACAAGTTCATATTGATTTAGAAACAACAATACTAATGTTTTAACCCAGGGAGAGTTCAGGAATCAATACTTGGTGGAATAACCAGGAGGTTTTCAATGGGGTTCAGAGCAGTGGGCTCTTAATTTATTCCATAGCTGGTTATACTGGTATATAATGAAGCATTGATTCAGGGCATGTAGCAGTTATACATAAACCAAAATTCAAATGGGCTTTGCATCACAATTCCCCAACTTTTTCCTTCTACTCAACTTTCTACTGACACAGCACTGTGAACCAACAGCTTCAAAAATAAAAAAATAATCAAGTTTTATCCATTTTATTAATTGGAAATATGTTTCACCTCTGGTGTAGACCACTAAAATAATACATTTATTTGATTAGCCCTTTACAATAACCAGTAAAAGTGCTTTAAAGTGAGTGAGATAAGAAAATAAATAAAACAAGAAATAGCTGAATAAAGTAAAAAGATAAGAATGTAACACTGAGGTCTTATCTTTTATCATTAAAAGTTTTTTTTTGGTTTTACATAATTTAATAATCTGAAAAGCTGAATTTTAAGTCAGTATCAACTGCAAGCCACAATAATCAAAAATACCTTCAAGATACATTTAAAATATATCTATATTGTCATTTTTAACTGAAATAAATCATTTAATTATATTCTAACTTTGTTTGCTTACTGACCTGGAATCTTCTTATAAAACGGACAACGGGGCAGCTGCACTTCTCCGTCAGCATTTACTCTGTTCCAGCTTCGTCTCCATCCTCTGTTCCCACCTCTACCTGCGTCACTTTGAGCGCCGACCGAGTCATTTCCAATCGTCGCTCCCTGCGCTACCTCCGTCTCCGGGTCAGCTTTTCTTTTCCTTTGTTTGTGCCGTCCCAGGTTCTTACCAGACGCTGGAACAGACGACGCGTCCAGGTTGTTGTGTAAACTTTCAGTTTCTGTATCCTTGAGCGGTTTGAGACCAAAAAACACCCCGATGTCAGTCTGCTTCAGTCCAGAACCCTGGACTGCCTTGGTTTGGCCTTTCTGAGGCAGCATGTTTTGATAATTTGACCCAAACGAATCCTGTGAAGATACCTGAGCAGAATTAAGTTTCTGACTGCTGTGAACCTCTAAGCAAATAGTTTCTCTTAGTCGCTCTAAAACGACACTCTGTGGAGACTGAATGCTGCTGCCGCTGATTTCCCTCCTAGATACACAAGGAGCTTCTGCAGCCTGCTGATTAGAAGGTACTAATGAAGAAACTGGATCCAGCTGAGATGAGGAGGAAGAAGAGGGATCATCAAACGTTGCACCTTCATCACAGTTCTTGTCTATGAATTCAGCCAGGATTTCATCTTCACTTGAGAAGCTGTCGTTGAACAGAATCACTGAGTGTTCATTACCAGAGCTTTCATTATGGAAAAGAGACTTTCTGCAGTTAATTTCAGACTCTGCAGGGAGCTCAGACAGCGGAGAGTAGGAGATTCCATCGTCATCATCATTATCTTTGAGCGATGTCTGCTTCTCTGTTGAAACTTCACAAGCTTGATCTGAAAGAATCTCCTTGACGGGAGTGGGTGAAATCTCACAAACTGACTTCTGAGCTTTATTATTATTCCCCAACCAGCCTTTCTTTTTCTTAAAGTCATCAGGCCCAGGAGAACGCAGCAACAAAAGGCCATTTCTAGGTTTTGTCGGAGGGGTTGGAGTGTGATTCAGACTGGAAAAGGAAGAAGGAAAGGAAGTCGTCCCCTGAGAGCGATCTAATGGAAAGCCGAGCGCCTCATTGTTCTGAATTTCTTGGAGATTTGCTTCTCCGCTGGTCTCTGTTTGCCAGGACAGACTGGGGGCCGCGGCGTGGCCATTTGCACGGGTTTCAGCGAGAACCGTGTGGTTGAACTTCTTGTAATGGTTTGGAATGGTGGAGGAGCACTGGAGGCCATCTGGACATTCTGGAAAGAGGAAACAAATCAATCAGACTTGGGTAACTTTTTTCATCACGATTTTGTGATTATGGTTAAATTACATTCAATCTGGTGTTGTGCCATTAAATCAACAAGCTGAATATCTCACTTTTTCCATCCCACACAACAAATCTGAGCTAGGGACACATGATATTATCGGCATGGTATCAGCCGATATTATCTGCAAAATTTAATATCGGAGATCGGCCATTCAGTCAAAATAACTCACTGATATAAAAGGCGTTGTTTTTATATGACTTTACATATGCCTGCAGCACAGCACAATGTCAAATTTGCACTTCTTGAGTGTCGTCATTGTCTTAGAGAGAGCAAATGTCGAATAAATTTGACATTTAACAAAAGTGTTACATCGTTTTCAGCTTCCTTTTTAGCATTTGCATTTGGTACCAGGCTAAACTGACAGAGTTGCAGTATTTTAACTCCGCAGTAGAGAAAACCATACAGTTTCAGTAAGTAGATATAGGAAAAAAATGTCGGTATTGGTATTGGTTATCGGCCAAATGAGTTTTAGTATATCAGTATATTGGATATCGACCAAATATCTAATATTGTACATCCCTAATCTGAGCTGACACTGAAAGGAAACCAGATCCACCACTATTTTCCTTTGTTATCGGGTCAGGACAGTAGATCAATAAATTATGTTTAAAGAAAAACAATCATTTAAAGCTCTTTTTCTATATGGTGTAAATAATTGTTTTTTTTTAAAGTTTCAATCAAAAATCACCTTTTTTTAAATTGAATACTTTAAATAATTTCTCAAACTTTTCAGAAACACAATTTGCAAAAGATTGTAAACTCTTAATGTGACTTGATGACAAATTTATTTAAATAGGCTTAAAGGGAAAGCTGTGAAATGTAATGTCCCAATAGGCGTCCAGTTGATTGCATCGAGTCATTGACTTTGCAGCATTCTCTCATCCTGAGCAAGCACTTAAGTGTTTGATAAGAGACAATAAAGGAGCTCAGAAGGGCAAACACAATAAATCACACAGGCCAAAGTCATCTGCCAACACAATTACATCAGGTGGGGAATAAAAACTAATTATCAGGCAAGATTTTGTTTGCTTTAAGGACCACTGGAGGTTTTCGAAGGTTACTCTGCAACACACAAAATTGCATCTAACTAGAGCATCCGATTGCATTTCTTTACAATAACAACTTTCCAAAGAAATAATAAAATGATGCTGAAATACAAGATTTCCCCCAGAAAACCTGTAAAGCCTGGTGGTTGGGCGCTAGGGCAGTTATTCATCCAACGACCCGCTGTGTTTTTGAGTTAAAAAATGTTTAAAGTTGACAGGAAATTTGAAAATATCACTTGATAATTACGTGGTATTAACAGATTGGAAGATTAATACCTGAAGACCAACTATAAAATTTTAAAAATGCAAACATTTAAAAAAAACTTAAATAAATAAGTAAAGCTCATTGCTTATTATAAGCCTGGCGGGCTGCCAGGCTTATAGTACACTGGGGAAACCCTGAAATATTATATTGTAGCAGTAATTCCCCATTTGGAGATTAATAAATTAATTATACAATTACTATCTGACTACAGTCTTTATTTAGTGTCACATGTACAGTTTACTGCAAAAGTATGTATAACCTTTGAACCGTTTTTACTTTTTGTCACAACACGTTGTGAAGGGTGAAGTTTGTGGTTGTAAAGTGGCAAAATGTGAAGAAGCTAAATTAATTTAGCAGGATGCAGGAACTACATGGTGGACGTTTACCTTTGCATTTGTCCCTGGGGTTGTCGAGGCATTCAGCAACATGCCATCTCTGAGACTGTACAACCAGAATGTGGAAAGGCATCTGACAGATGGGACAGAAGTCTTCAGACATCTGCCTCTCGGTTGCATTGCTGTCACTTTGGATTACCTCTGTAGCATAACACTTGACGGATAATTCATTTGATAATAAAAGTTTGCTTTCAACTGCCTCCCCAACAGCAGAGGAGTCTCCACTTTCGTTTGTTTTGGTTTTTGTACTCTTCTCTTTTGACCTGAGAGAGGGAGAGCTGTCCTTCTTTGACGTTTTCCTGGCAGTGCATCTTCTCTTGGAAACGCACGGCGATTTATTGCTCTTTCTCTTCTTCTCCAGGGATTTATATTCCCAAATGTCATTTTCGGAGTCATCCTTCTGTGACATTTGGAGCAGCAGCCAACTTAGCTTAGCAAGAGTCTCCTCAAAACAGAGGTTATTACACAAGAACTAATAACGTTTGGTAACATTCCTCTTCAGAAGCAAAAGTGACACCAAACAAACCTGTATGTATCGGATATTTCCCGTGTAGACATTTCACTAACCGAATAGCTCATTTTATAAAATATTAATCACGCTTTCGAAAATATTTTCATATATTTTGTTCATGTTCTGCTGTATAGAACTGTTAGCTACGCTTACCTTACCGCCACAATACAACGATGAACTAAGTAAACATAGTACGACATAAAGAGCCACACTTTCAAAATTTTAATAATACTAAAATGCTTAAATATCTTTAGTAGAACATCTTAAAAAATCCAAATGACACAGAACTTACTTTGAAGCTTATATAATTTCTGAATTTGAACAAAAAAGTCATTTTAAAAAGTGTCGTATTTTATCTTTCTGCTGAAATGAACGTTGCGAATCTACAACGTCACTCCTATTGGTCGGTTTGGCCAATCGGCTGCTGTGATTGGTTGTTGCTGCCTTAAGGAACTACAGACGCTGCCCGTCATCAATGTTGTAGTTTTTGGTGCAATCATGGCGTCCCACTGCAGCCTCGTTACGCTGTTTCCCATTCAAAGTCAGCTCGATTACGCTTTAGATGATGCCACAACACAACAAGAAAAGGAAGATCTCATCTACCAGTATTTGAAAAAGATAGACGAGAGGGAAGACCTGAAGATACCGGATTTTCAGCCAGGTTAGATCATGTTGCAGCTTTAGCTTCCTTAGCAAATCTCCTTCCTTCAGAACAGTTTGACAGGAGTTTAACAAGTAATTTTCCTTACGCTTCTAGTTGTTTTAATGAAATAAATGCACCTTATTTTCAAATTACCATCTCATTTTTCTGCCTGGCTTTCAACAACAGTTTCATAGCTATTTCCCAACATGTTTTTGAAGGAGCTTAAATACAATCTAAACACCAGTTTTTAGCAGGTGTTTGGGATTCTTATTTCTTGCCAGTAATCTAAGAAGAGCAGCGACAAAAAACCCTAAACTTTAACCAAACTCGGATCAGCTGCTTTGTGTTGGTTTGACATTATAATCATTATAGGGTTGTCAACAGTGTATGAGTGTTGACGCCCATAGATAGAGTGCCCTGCAAAGTCTTCATAGCAACAGCTGTTTTAAATCTCAATAAACCTCCACGTCTTTTTTTTTTAGATATTATTTGTTAAATCAACACAATGTTATGTAAAAAATATCTGAAAAATGTGGTGTAAAACTGCAAACACTTCACGTCCCAAAATAAAAGGTGTTTTCATTTCATCCCAGTTGAAACTCTTTTAAAGCCCTTTGCAGGTTTTCTTCCAGGCTTTTCCATCCATCTGCCAGGATGTTGCTGCCATAATGTTTCATGGGTTGGTGTTGGTTCTCCACCACAAAATACCTAATGGCCAAAAAGTTCAGTTTTGGTTACATTACAGGTTTTCTTTGTCCCCTACTTGGACGTCTATCAAACATGTAGGAACAGAAATTTCTTTCAACAACAGCTATCTTCTTGCCGCTCCTCCTGACAGGCCAGATTTTTGGAGTGCATGACTGATGGTTGTCATGGTGACACGTTATCACACCTGAACTGCACCTCGCCCAGATATTACATGGGCTTCTTTGCTGCTTTTTTGTTTAATACTTTCCTTTCTTACTTACTTGTCAGCCTGGCTTTTGAATGTAATTGGATAGGTTTAATTTAGGGGCAGTAGAGCACAAATGCGTGCTAAACATTTATAGATTTTTATTTGAAAGAAAAATTGAAAGCCAAACACTTCAACATCACATTTAGACTCCAAACCCTTCCTACCACCTTTTGGTTGCGTACTGGTAAATAACAGACAGTCAGGTTTTAATGAGTAGAAAAAGATTTAAGAAAATAAATTTACATCCATTTTAGTATGTTTTTTCCTGCGATTGGTTTTGAGTTTTATTTTTTAATGAATTTAGTTTCCAATAAAAGTCAGCTTGTTGATTTTTCAGGCCAGAATAATCATTATCTTAATAATTATCTTAATAATTTGGCATGTTACAGCATGTTGTCAACACCTCATTACACCAGCAGGTGGAGATCTTCAGCACAAACGAGCTCCATCATGTCTCAAGAAATAAAGATTCTAGTTATTTTTCCCACTTAATTGACTCATTTAGCTTAGCAGATAGGTAAACGGTAAAAACTTGTTGCTCTCACTGGTTTCACTAAGTGTAAAAGGGAATATTTCACTTTGATTGTCCTGCAGTATGACCTGCTTTTTCTTGCTATGTGAGTAAACCTTTAAGGTTGGGGGAAGTTGAGCCGCTTTTGGTGACTTTGAGAATCCATAAACAAGTAACAGAGATAACTGGATCCTTGACACTTTTGTAAATTAATCCAAATTGTCTTACATAAATTAAAAAAAATGTTTTAATAGAGATGCCCTCATGTGACTTAAATGCAGAGTGAAAACAGCTATTTTTTGC
Source organism: Xiphophorus maculatus (assembly GCF_002775205.1). Taxonomy (NCBI): domain Eukaryota; kingdom Metazoa; phylum Chordata; class Actinopteri; order Cyprinodontiformes; family Poeciliidae; genus Xiphophorus; species Xiphophorus maculatus. The sequence continues at coordinate 6,475,157 of NC_036452.1, read as the reverse complement.
TCAAGTAGTAAGTGATCTAAAAAAAATTCTCAAAGACAAAAAGTGTTACTGTTTCCTATGATTTCCTCCAGGCTTAGAGTGGCTGAACACTACGGAGCCTCTGTCTTTGAGCAAGGAGCTGGCCGGCAAAGTGGTGCTGCTGGACTTCTTCACTTACTGCTGCATCAACTGCATGCACATCCTCCCTGACCTGCACCAGCTGGAAAAGAGACACTCTGTTGAAGGTCTGTGCATGCTGTGTGTGTGTGTGCCTATCCATGAAAAGAGCTTATTACTGTGGGTGTGACAGTAAGGAAAGGTAGACCATGGCAACAAGCATGCTTGCAGGTGGGGATGGGTGAAGGGCGTCTAATTTTGTAGATAAAAGACGGGATAAAAACCCGCTATACTATCCACAAAGGATATTGAATTGAGTCCTGATAATGTGAAAACTGAAATTATGATTAAAATAAATGACAACTCGTGTTTTTTTTCCTGAAATACGGTTTGTTCCACAGCACAAAAAGACTAAACTCTCACCCTGCAGCCTTCAACAACAGCTTTGTCATTCTTACTCGGTTTGCAGATATTTAAAATCGTGTGCAAATACTAACACTGAAGAGTTGCACATCTGATAGAGGATTTGGGTTTTTTTGTCATTGTGTAGGATATAAATTAGCCTTTTCCATCATAGTTCCTAGTGAAATGCAGTACTTGTCATAGTGTATGTACCTTTCGTTTCCTCTGGGATTAATTTGATGCCAAAGGTTTATATGAGCTTGTTACAGTTGATAAGACAAAAAGCAAAGTATTATCAGTAGCAGTGCAATTACAGCCACATGCTGGCTAATTTAAATAGCCAGCATAAGAGGACAATCTAATGGATTGCCTAATGCAATCACTTTTACTGAGAGTGCTGCTTTTTAGACAAACTAAAATTAAATTTTTTAAGGTACCTTTTTCTTAAAGAGTCTGTCATACTTCTCTGGAATCAGAGATTGCTCTTATTGAAATGAGCCTAATGTTTCCCTTTCTGCCAGTATCCTTCTTGAAATTATTTTCTCCCTGATTCATCCTGATAACTCCTAAATTTATCCCAGTGGATACATCTTTATGTTTTCAGCGCCACACATCTTAGACACGCAGGCTCAGTGTTAACTTACTAGAACAAGAAGTAATTTCCTCCCAAATCTTATTGTAAACGTGTGATGAAGACATGACAACTCTCCAGTTTGTCAACAGTGTTTGATTCAGGGAACTAAATGCTCAATATGCAAAAAGGAAAGGTCATAATCCAACCAAATACCCAAATATTTATAGGATAATTCTCTCAATAAGCTCCCATCCTAAGGTAGAGATTCCAGCAGTATCTAATAATTCAGTTTTATTTAATTTTCTTCTAATATCCAGCCAATCTTAAGCTATACAGTAATGCATGCTATCATAAAGTAGTGCCAACTGTGTAAAATGTACTATTATCTGCATAAATAAGCAATTTAACAGAAGACATAATCTTTCTACCGTTATTAGTAAATATGTCAAATAAAATGGGGACTAAGGTACAGGTGACTCCTGTAAATTTTGGACTTTTCTCTATATGCAGAAACACATTGTTCTGTCTGAAAGGTAACCTCTAAAGCCCAATTACTCAAACCAATATCACTAATTTGTCTTACCAATAAACTAATTATGACATTTGTTTCCAACATAGTAGTTGTTATGGTGCTGTATCTCTTGTTTGTCATGCTATAATTTGTTTTGCAACTTTTAATGGTTTGGAGCACCTTAATGCTAACCCCACTTAAAAAACAAAATCAAATTTGCATTAAAAGCTTCTACCTGCATGACCAAAATGATCTGAAAATCAATTGAAATACATTAACATTTGACTTGTACCCAAAAAGAAATCATTATTTTTTTGATGGAAAATGTGGAGGAACCCTTAAATAAAACAATGTGCTTCTGTTTTGTTCTGTGCTGCATAACACAACACGGCGCAGTACATATGTAAGCCCACTTAGGAAGGGGAACTGTAGTAAAACCGTCTGCTTCTTCTCCAAGAGCAGGAAGGTCCTTATCTCAGCTGCTAAGAGATGGTAACCAAAAATAATTCCCAGCTGCTGTGAAAGTTACTGCAGTGCTCATGCATGACTCTCCACTTCGCTGTACCTCATAGTAATGAACTTAAACAACCAGATGCTTGCAAAGTTAAACCTTCTGTGTCCTTTTGCAATATTTGTTGTTGTTTTGAATCCTAAATTTAAATACATTACAACTGAAGATTCAAAAAGTGTGTTTTATTGTGTACTGCAAAGTTAAGAAAATGTACGTTCAATCTTTAAGCAGTTTTAACAACATGGTTACATCTTGCTTTGATCAAACTGACTTAATGAGAATGTTTATGAAGGCATTATGTGGCACATAGTAATAGTCACTGTAAATTAATATCGTTTTGTGTCTTTGTGTGTTATTTACTCGTTGTGTTCTTGGGGTTAGATCAGAAAGATTTGATAATTTTGGTTATAAAAATAGAGCATATTATTTATGAACTGTCACAATTTCACATAGTTGCCAGTAGGGGTCAGTATCGCTCCACCGTTGCCAAGAGATAACCGTTGCTAAGAGATAACAGACGATTGTGTATAAGCGCTATGTAGCGACCGTACTTCTAATAGAGTTATTTTGTTTTACAGGTAAGCTGGTGATGTTAATGATATATTCTAAATTATGTTATTGGGTTCTGCTAAGCATCATTTACCACACTGAGTTCCGGATTAGTACCGTTTCCGTTATCAGCTACTTCGTGAACTGCCGCGGCTGTTACCGTGTTCAGAGCGGAGGCGGGAGGAGTAACAAGCGGTATGTGGTTCAAAAAACCCGCTTCCTTTCTGAATCAAACAAGATGATCGGATAGTTTACATATCCGAATATTTTACACATTTCCCGATATGCAAAATATCGGGGAATGTCTGCTGTGTTGATTTACTTGGGATATGTGCGTTAGATAAAAAAGATGACTGTTGCTAAGAGATAACCGTTGCTAAGGCGATTGTGTGTGAGCGTTTTGTAGCGACTGTTCTTCTAATACTTATTATGTGTTACAGATCTTCAATTAAATGTTGCGGCACCAATCAGCAAATCTCTTTTGATTGTTTTGTACCATAACAGTAGTAGTAACCTTTTTTTTTTTGACAAATTGAAGCCATATATCTGGACAGATCTATTCAAAACTTCATTATTTCATTAAATGTATGTAGAATTTGTATGTTTTGTCCTCTGTTTGTCCCACATTTCTCTGTTTTGATGTGAATTGAGGACAGAAATGTACCCTGAAGCTCACTTGTTTGTTTAAATTTTAAGTATGAAACAAAAATATATCACTGCCACATATTCATGTTACTAACTGTTAAATGTCAATGGAATATAATTCTTTAATGCACTTTCTTAAATCCAGCAGAAACTTAATTTCAAAGATCATCTCATTGGGCGGCGTGTTATAATTGAGTTGCGAGCCTGGCAGCGCTCGGAGCACAGTGTCAGCGTTGCTCTTATCTTTGGCACTGATTCGGGTACATTTTGTTTGCAGCTCTGGTCGGTGAGGTGTGGGAGCCACCCAGTTCATTCACTCCCACAGTCCGCTCACTCACCCTCCCATTGTCACTACAATCTGTTACTGGTACTACACTGTTTGGCAGAGGTTGTAAGGGACAGAAGTGAGTGGAGCCTTGGAGCTGCTCAGGAAGTGGCTTGTTGGATCTGTTTACAGTGGAAGTTATTAATTCTGTAATAAAGAGCCTGCTTAACTGAACGAATATGGGTTTATAAGGAGTATGTGATTCATAAAGTTTTGGTTTGTAAAGCCTAGAGTAGCTCAAAGACGGACTCCAGATTCAAATTTTTGCTTTACATATTCGAGAGAAATTTAGAGGAACATAATCTGTATGCTCTTATTTATTTGAAGTTTATGGTGCATTTTATTCAATCATACTTGTGGCAGTTTTTTGGTTATTTTGATTAAACTTTTATTCCTTCTGAAAACTGTCTTAAATATACTGACGTATCAGGAATCAAGAGACATTTTTAGAGCATTGGCGTGGCAATCTAGCCAACCGGCACACTAAAATTGATAAGTGTTTTTTACAAGCCTGGTCTGCCTGTAGTGAAGCACATTGATGAAATGACTACTTGTAGAAAACAACTAAAACAAATTGCTAAAAATTCTTGGAAGTGTTCAGGTTAGACAATATAATTCCCTCACAATTACTCTGATATGTTGCCAGAATATCCTGCTTTATAAAAGTGAGCCATGCCTGGGTTGTATGTGATTAGTCGACAGTGACAGATGACAATATTAAAACATGCTGTAGATTAACAAACATATTGTTACCTGATAAACTTTATGCTTACAAACAACACCTTCTGGCACAGTGGTTAATGTTTTCTTCCTGTTCAATCCTAATTATTCCTAGCCATAGCATGTCAGAAAGCATATTTAAAATGTCTTACAATTTATTCATGTTGCAGTCTTTCAATACTTAATAGTTATTCCTCATGATGATATTTTTCTTTTATTTGACAGGTTTTTACCATTTACAAGTTATTCACATGCCTATAAAAATATATTTTACCACTTTTTGCCACTTGGATCAATACATACTTTCAGGAAAACTCTCCTACCGATGAGGCACATTTCAGATGTCTTTACATTCAGGACTGTAAGTTTTGAATGTGGGAAAACTGTACAAAAAAGGAACATGTTTCAGTACATTGTTCGACGCTCATTAAGAAACGGGAAGGAAATCTGGTTTGTGTTCTTTGAAGTTTCTCCCATGAGATTTTTAGCATTGCAGAAAAGTTTTCCCTTCAAACCTGCTTCAAAAACTTTGATTCTCAGTTGCTGTTGGCCAAGTTGCAAATCATATCATGATACTTACTGTCTGTAAAACAAATTTGATGGTGATTAAAAAATCCTAGAGCATTAAAACAGTAACAATAATAACATCTTTACAAATTATTATTAATCAGTAGTTAATATCCGATAGTATTAAACATCCTTTCTATTATGTGCTTGTTCTGTTTTGAATCCTATTTTTCATGCTAATGTCTATTTATGGTTGGTATAATTTTCTCTCTGTCTGTTTAATCCCTTTCGCAGATGGGCTGGTGATTATCGGTGTGCACTCTGCCAAATTCCCCAATGAAAAAGTAAGTGTTGTCGTGGTTTGTTTGTCTTTGGGCTGACTGGTCTGGGAAAGCTTTTCTGCATTTTAAAAACTGCCAAAATAAGTTAAGCTAGAATAACAGTAGCTTAATCCTCCAATAAAAAGTTTAGAAAAATACAAACTTTAATTTTAGTGCATTTATTAAGTGAGAGAGAAATTTCTATCTTAGTTTTTTTTATTACTAAATTCCACTTTTTGGAATTTTTGATTTTCTTGTAATAAAAACTCCAGCTTTTTCTAATTGATCAATATCAATTGATAATCCATGACTTCCTGTTTCCTTGCCTATAAATATGATGTAACATGAAGATTTATTTTGCCCTGCCACTCTTCAAAATGGGAATGACAGAAGAACATTGGGCGCCAGGGCAGTCATTCATCTAGCAGCCTGTTGTGTTTTTGAGTTTAAAAATGTCTAAAGCTAACAGGAAATTTTAAAGTATCACTTGACAATTATGTGTTATTGAAAAATTGGAAGATTAATACCTTAACACCAACTATAAAGTTTTAAGAAATGCAAACACTTTAGAGACTTAAAAGAATAAGCATTGCAAAGCCTGGTGGGGGCACAAGTAAAGCCTGATGGCCCGCCAGGCTTATAATACACTGAGGGAAACCCTAAACATTGCATCCTAAACATTGCATCCAAGAAATAGCTGCTCACATAAAGTTGCACTTATCTAATAGTTATAATTAAAAATAAAATTGTGGCACTATGTGAAATACATAATATATATTTATGCACAGACTAATATTTTCAAGCATTAAGTTTTGTTAATTGTGGTGATATTCTACTTACTGCTAATGAAAACACAACATTTACGGTGAAAATATTGTCAGATCAATTAAAAGAAATTAATACAGAAATGTGGGATGAATGAAAAGTATGTTAAATACCTGCTAAAAGGTTTATTTTAATATGTTTTGGTCTTTCATCAGGATAATTTAGGCAAATCAAGACAAAAAATGCTTCACTTAAAGCGAAACTAACCTTCTTCCAAATCAGTGTTAAGAGCTAAATCCTATTCAACATGCAAAATTACAAGATGTAGCTGAAAATATAATTTATACATTTTTCCTGCTTGTAAGAGATCAACTCTGAATAGAGAAAGAAAATGCAAAAGAAAGCGTTCATATATCCCACCCACCAGCGGGTGCCACGATGAGGAGATAATCAGTACTGTTCACTTCATCTGTCAGTGGTCGTAATGTTGTGCCTGATCGGTGTACAAAGCATTAACAGCAGGGGAGCCAATAAGTGGCACCTGTGTTTTTGTTAGAGCGGTGGATTTTTCCCTCCACTGAATAAATCATCTCAAATGAAAGGTATCATATAGGTAACCCATATTTTAAGGCCTTTTAGTCATTTTTTTTTACTAAAGGTTAGATAATTATGGGGGATGCTTTATTACAATAAATCAAATAAATCTTTTTAACCAGTAGAAACATGAATATTAGAGATAAAACCAACAAGTTTATGGTAAAATATCACTCTTGCTTTCATGCTTTTATATATAAATATAAACTTTGACTATTTTATTGCAATAATTGCTTTAATAAATTCCTACCTCTTATCATACCGTATGGATTTAAACTATAAGTGAAATCTCATTAATCCTCGTTTTATTCCTAAATCAGGAGTGTCAAACTAATCAATAACAGTATTTTCCAGTTGTGGAAAAATATATTGATAAAACTACCGATTAAACTGTTAAAATGTAAATAAATAGGTTTCTATCCATTTTCTTAAAGTTAAATAACATTGAACCTTTTTCACATTAATATAATTTGGCAGAATATAGATAAAAAATGTTGCTGCAGCAGATCGGAGCTTTCAATTTTTTTTTTTTTACCACTGTAATTTTGGTATGTTGTAGAAACATAATGACAAATAAAAATCTTTTGTCTTAAAAAAACTGATTTGATTGATAACATAATATTTAGACACATGATTGTTTTCTTAAACACTCTACTTATGTGTCTTTAGAGTCTAGAGCACATGTGTCAAACTCAAGGCCCGGGGGCCAAATCTGGCCCGCCGTAGCTTTTTATGTGGCCCTCTAGACTCCAAATTACCTTCAAGATTTTCACAAATCTGCAAAACTCACACAAATTCAACACATTTCCACATTTTTTCTGATTTTACTGCAAATTTTCTCAAAATTGGTCAAAAGCGTTCAGTTTAAGTGACTGCTGCCTCAGCCTTACTTGATAAGTTTTAGTCCGTAATTGATACGGCGTGTAATAAAAAGTCACATTTAACATCATACAATAGCGCAAATATTGTAAAAATGTCTTACAGACATTTCTAAATTGCCACCACAAAATCTGTAATTTTGATTGCAAAAAACCCCACAAAAACAATCACAAAATATTTTAACAGTCTAATTGGTTTTGTCAATACACTCTGGCACAACCGGCCCTTTAAGAACATTCAGATTTTTGATATGGCAAAAAATGAAAAGGAGTCTGACGCTCCTGGTCTAGAGAGCCACATAAAAAGTTAGGGCCTTGAGTTTGTCTATAATGAAAAAGGACTCTAATTCCAACTCAGCTTAAAATGACAATGTTGTGTAATTTTAATCAAATTTATCAACTTAGATTTCATTTACCATCAAGTTTTAATCAGTGTATGACCAGAAAGAAAGTTGAAATATTCACAGTATCTATAAAGCGTAGATAAACTAAGTAATTTCCCAGTAAGAATTTCATCTTTTACTCACTTTGTGTCTGTTTCTGAACCTCTGAAGGTCCTGGATAACATCCAGAACGCCGTGCTCCGCTACGACATCTGCCACCCAGTGGTCAACGACAATGAGGCGACTCTCTGGCACGAACTGGAGGTCTCCTGCTGGCCCACACTGCTCCTGCTGGGGCCGCGCGGCAACTTGCTCTTCTCCCTGGTGGGCGAAGGCCACAGCGAGCGGCTGACTCTTTTCGCCGACAGTGCGCTCCGATATTATCGGGAACAGCTGAAGACGCACTCAGTGGGGATAAAGCTGTACAGGGACTCGTTGCCTCCCAGCATCCTTTCTTTTCCCGGGAAGGTGGCGGTGGATCAGGACAACAAGAAGCTGGCGATAGCAGACACGGGCCATCACAGAATCCTGGTGGTTTCTTCCGCCACTGGAGAGCTGCTACATGCTGTAGGAGGTACGGAGTCTCAGTTTTGTGTACCAGAAACTTGGATTTATTTTAATGGGATTTTATGTATGGAGCGTAATTGTGAACTGAAATGATCCACTTTTCTTTTTTTTTTTTTTTTACAAATATCTGAAAAGTTGGACTTTTATTCATTTGTATTCAGCCCCATTTGAGTCCTGCAGTCTCCATACATACAACCAAACTTCAATGGAAGTAGGGCTGAAGCAATTAAATGGATTAATTGACTATTGAAGTAATAATTTAGAAATCGATTAATCATTAATTGGAGTATAGATACTGAAAAAAATGCCATTTGTTCAAGAAACAACAAACAAAGAGCAGGAATTAAGTCAAACTGTATAAAACACACACACATATATATATATACTGTATATATATATATATATATATATATATAAGTATATATATATATATATATACACTGTATGTGTTTTGTATATGTTTTGCATTTATATATATAAAATGCAAAACATGAAAAACAAAAACTTCTGCCTGTAAATAAGTTTTACCCAGAACTCAAGAGACATCATTTTATCTTAACCTGGTTTAAACTTTTTTATTTAAATAAATCTTCTTTCAAGCACATTTTGCTATCCAAATTATTAATGGGTTAATCCAGAAAATAATAAACAGATCTGTCCTGTTTATTCAATAACATCTAACCTTTTTCACATTAATATAATTTGACGAAATATAGATAAGACGAGCAAAAGAGGCCCGATTTTTCACATGTTGATGTTAAAAATATTTTTTAGTTGTAGATGCATCATTTGCTACAAATAATCAATAGTTCACTAAAGGAATGCTATGTTGTTTCATTTTAAACAATAGAATGATTATTTTCTTATTTAAAACAGAAATTAGAATTTTTTTAACTTTTTTTATTTTTAATATTGTAAAAAATAAGCTTTAGTGATTAAATGAAAAATCAGGAGAAATTTTTAATTTTTTAAATCAGAATAATCAATTACTTAAATAGTAATTTAGCAGCCCTAAATGAAAGCATATTAATGCATAAAAATGACCTAGTCAAAGACCAGACTTTAATCTATTTGAGATTCCCAGGAAAGGCTTGAAATTTCTCACCATCCAGCTGAGTGATCCGGAGCTATTTTGCAGAGGAAAAATGGCCAAGAATTTCAAACCTTATGTGCAAAACAGTAGAGACCCTAAAGTGGAGGTACAGATGAAGGCACATGTGCAGTAAAGTCAGCTTATATAGAAATACTATAATATTATATAGAAATACTATACATTTTTTTATAGAAATAAAAAATTTCTGATTCTGTAATAAAAATTTGACAGATAATGAGCAATAATTGGGAATGTTTTAGCGATGGTGAGGTGAGGCTTTTGCCTCAGTGCCTCTCAATGAAACCACATGGTAGACTGTGCTGGCCTCAGACCAGCAGAACGGTTGGCAGCAGCGGAGACGAGAACATGCTGCCATTTTGGCACTGACCTAAGTGTGAACAACCGAGAAAATAAAGTAGAGGACTGAGTTTAATTTTGTGTCGATTTATCTCGTCTTTGTGGAGAGATTTAGAAGAAACTGCCACCTGCTAATTAGCAATGTAGTAATTACTTCCACAAGTACTGCACAACAATTTATTTTTATGTTGCAACCTGAAATGTCAACGGGTTTTGAAAAACTTTGTTGTGCATAATTGTAAGATGAAAATTACACATGGTATCACACAGATACTGGGATTTTTAACTTTTATTAAAAAAAAAAATTAAAAATGTCACTATCTCCTCCTCTGACAGTATAATATGAGACAGATAATCTGTCAAAAGATTGAGCTCCGCCACTTCCTCCTAAAAACAACAAATCAGAGCCAAGAAGTAGGTCTTGGTGCTGTCAGTAAATTCTGTGTATGTGCTGCTCAGCGAGCTAATGGCGGAGAAACAACTTACCGTCCCAGGAAAACTGTTTATCCGCTGCCATCGGTGGCTATGCGAACTAGCTTGAGTATTCATAACAGCCTCTGCTGACGGAGAGAAGCTGTAGTTGCAGAGAGCAAGTGGGAGACTTTGAGAGGTGCATACACGAGAATGATTGACAGCGCTAAGACTCTCCTGGCTCTGTTGTTTTTGACTGAGATTTGTATTTCTGTAGTTAGCATTGGGATTGGGAGAGGAACTTGATTTTTTTTCACAGATTATCAGTCTCATGATATACTGTCATGATATAGTGACAGTTTTAACAAATATGTATGTACTATTTTTTAATAAAAGTTGCATTTCCCGCTTTAAGGAGAAGTCATTCTCTGTGAATTAACTGTGGTTCTTCTGCTACAGGACCTGGAAGAGGCAGACAAGATGGCACCCTGTCCGAAGCTTCCTTCAACTCCCCACAGGGCGTCGCCATCAAAGGAGACGCTGTGTATGTGGCCGACACTGAAAATCACCTGATTCGAAAGGTAGTGCCCCTCTCCATCTCCGTCCCTGGAATGCTGCTGAGGTTTGTGATGATGCTTGCATGGAAACGTTTGCTTTTCTGCTTTCGTTTGCAGGTTGACCTAGTTCAGGGACGAGTCAGCACTCTCGCTGGCGTAGGGACACAGGGGACAGACAAAGAGGGCGGGGCTATGGGACCCCAGCAGCCAATCAGCTCTCCATGGGACGTGACGCTTGGCTCTGCCGGTGAGTTTTTGCCTGGAAGTTGACGGGTAATTTTTTTTTTCTCCTTCTCTTCTTCTGACCTTTCTCTTATTGCTTGCCAGATAGATTCCCCTCTGTCCTGATTCTGTATTCCCTCGACACACTTCTCATCCATCAATTATTCCTAAATCCATTTGATTTCTCATATTGTCTAGACTTTATGAAGCCCTGTTACTTTGCAGATCAGGTTTCATGCAGATAGTTGAATGTGAAGAGAAAAAAAATCTGTTTGCAATTGGAAGTGACCACTTTGAGATTTATATTCTGCCTTTCAGATGGGTTCATGAAGGGCGTGTGATTCATACATTACCTGTAAATATGAAATCAGTCGTGAAGTCCTCTTTATGCCTCCGTTTCTCAGGTTTGCAGAGATCAGAAAGTTCTTTACTCTGTGATTATCTCATCCCAATTCCACTTTGGCTCTCATTTTTAGAAAATATTTGACGGTTTGTGTTTTACCAATTGAGGAAAACAAAACTTGGTGTCTTATGACAGTATTGACAAATAATAATATGACACTTTATTTGAATGCGTGTGCATAAGACTGTAATGACACTGTCATGAAAGACATTACACTATTTATGAACATGAAAGAGTCGTCATGAATGTTTATTACTGTTGTCATGAAGTCTAATTTGGTAAATAATTACATTTTTAATGCAAAGTTGCATTAAAACTTTAATTCAAAGTGTCAACTTTTCATCGAAAGTGTAATTATTTACCAATTCACACTTCATTACAGCAGTCATAAACATTTACAAAGACTTCTTCATGTTCATAAAGGGTTTTATGTCATGTTTATGACAGAGTAATACCAATCGTATGCGCACTCTTTCAAATAAAATGTTACCAAAAAATTATATTTTAGTTTAGCTGATAAGGTTTGATACATTAAAAGAGGAAAAGAAAAAACCTAGACATACATTTAACTTTTTATGAGCGGAACTGTATTTGGTTGAGAGTATTTGCTTTCTTAGTAAAGTCAAACATGCATTCTTGGTGTCCAAATTTACAGCTTTTTAATGTGTTTTTTCTTTTTTGGTTTTGGGGTTTAATCGTATGTGTAGGCGGTGCTGCAGACAACGTGCTGTGGATAGCCATGGCAGGGACCCATCAGATATGGGCTTTGTTCCTGGAGGATGGAAAGCTGCCCAAAGGAGGGTGAGAGACCTGGTCACTATCCCATATCCGCTAAAAAGACACTAATAACTCTATTTTAAGCACAGACAGTGCTGAGAGAAAGTACTCGCTACTTACAGATCTCTGTTGCTTTTTTTGCTACACTTGGACAAATTCAAATCCTCAAATAAATTCAACTTGCATAATTACCAAAAAAAAGCCATTTCTGAATGAGAAATCTACACAGTATGGCCGAAAATAATCACCAATTGGATTTAGCTAAGGAAATGGGTGTGGGACTCCTAATTTCACAACCACATCTTGAGTTTGTGGAAAAGATGTTGGTCTAAAAAGGGTCAAATCATTGGTTTGCATCAAGCAAAGATTGGAGAAACTGCTAAAATTGGGTTAAGAACCGTCCAATGTATAATTAAAAACTGGAAGTAAGAAAAATGGTTGCAGCACTGGATGGAAATAAGTTTTGTGAAGCTTATCGAAACAGTGACTGCTAAAAGTCCAATAAAATTGTAGAAAGTGTGTTTTTGGTGTCATGTGTTTTTGGCCACGCAGTGCATTTATTTTGGTGAAACTATCCATACTAACCTTGACAAATGCCAAACTCATTAAATTTAAATTTCATTGCATGACCTTACGCATGTTGTTCTTTGTTGAAACCACTCCAGTGTGGATGAATTAGAACAGCTATGCAAAGAGGAATGGGCCAAAATCCACCTACAGCGATTTAAAAATCCTCATTTCCAGTTATTGCAAATGCTTGATGGCAGATGTCGGCACAACCAGTTATTAGGTTTGTGGGTGATTACTTTGTTATCTAGGGCCAGATTGCTTTTAGGGCTGGTTGTTAAACTAATTTTATTGATTAATCATATTTTTAGTTTTTCAAGATTACAATTGTGTTGGTTTTTTTTGTATTGTCTTTTTTTTACCAATGCATTCCCTGGGTATCCATAGTTCAAAGTGATGTCAGTACACCTTTGGCCACCATCTTGTTTTACAAGCAGATGTTGAAGTTTCTGTCTACTTGGTCTTTCAATTCAGATCATTTCTAGGACAGGTTTAGATATATATTTTTTTAAATTATGAGAATAAAGTGATATTATTACAAGAATGCAGTCGTAGTAATACGATGACTATATTCTCATAATTAAACAAAAATGATTGTAGCCAGTCCCTAATACTGTTGTATAACTCACAGAATGAATCATTGAAGTAAGTAATCTTCTTCTAAAATGTGTTCTGTCATTTCTAATGCATCTTTTAGAGAAGAAAGTAAGAAAACAAATGGACTAAAATCGAATCTGACATGAACAAATCAGAGATATTTCTTTTAAATTCCATACCACACAGCCCTAGTTACTTTTAATTTGAAACATAAAATCCATATTGCGTCTATTCAGGTTATCTTCGCCTGATATTTAAATTTATTTCACCTTTTAGTAAAATCTAAATTAAAAAAAAAATGTTTACAGCTCTGTGGTCTTGCAATTGGGGCAGGGAATCAATTTGTTGGTGTGTACAATTGCAACAGTGACTACAAGGCGGGAACGTGCGTGCGATGGGCGGGCAGCGGCAGCGAGGAGAACCGTAACAACGCCTACCCTCACAAGGCGAGCTTCGCCCAGCCGTCAGGCCTGGCTCTGGCTGCAGAGGAACCCTGGAGCTGCCTGTATGTGGCCGACAGCGAAAGCAGCTCCATCCGCACTCTGGCCCTGAAGGATGGAGCCGTCAAGCATCTGGTTGGAGGAGAGAGGGACCCGCTGGTGGGTTCAAAACACACAACAAATAAAGGAATAAAACAACAGTAGTAATATTTTTTTACCGTTTACTATATACTAGATGTGTGTGATTATATAGTAAATGGTATATTTACTTTATGGTATACCATTTACTATATTGTGATATATTTACTATGTAGTAAATATATTACTAGAAATATATTGTAATATATTTACTACATAATAAATATATTACTATATAGTAATGGTATATTAGTCAATATAACATTCACCATTTAATAAATACCATCATAGTATATAAATGGTAGTACTATTTACATGCATACAGTTTATGCATGTAAATAAATTACATATTTACTGTGAAGTAAATATACTATTTAATATATAGTGAATGTTATATTGACTAAATAATAAATATACCATTTACTATATAGTGAATGGTAAAAAAGGTTTTATTTTAACAATATTGTAGATCTGAATATTGTCAAAATTGGTTTATTTTTCATCAAATTAATTTTGTTTAGTCAGTTATTTCTCCTCCTGACATTTATTTGTGTCTATTAGGCCGCGCTGCTCTTGACAGTTGGTGGTTACCGTAGCAACCGGTAACCGTCAGCTCCTCCCCCTTTCTTCCCGTTGCTGTCTGTAACAATTTTGTCTTTCGGTACCACGGTGTCTCTGTTGTGACGTCAACAAATTGGTCCTGAGACAGTTTACACATTTAACCAAGAGAATCTATTGTTGGGCTGAAACGAGTCATCGAAATAATTGCGGTGAACCGATTATTGAATTAACCGTCGACTAATTTAGTAATCGATTAAATGTTCACTGAAGTACTGACTCAAAAAAAGGCCATTTGTTGAAAGAACAACATATTCAGAGCAGTAGGTAATCCAAAATTAAACAAATATATGCACCTTTTGCTTTTCAAATTATTAATTGGGTTAATACAGAAAATAAGTGCCCTATACTGTATTTATTTTTTTGTTTGCTTAATTTACAGTTTAAAATGTACATGTCACATGTTGACATTAATTTTTGAATGAAAAGGGTTAGGGTTAATTTTTAATAATTTTGTATTAAGTCAAGAATAAAGATTTGAGTTTTTCTAATGTTGATGTTAGTAAGTAAGTATATTTTTACCTAGTGATTCATCTTTTCCTACAAACAGAAGCAAATGCTTTTATTGCCTTTTAGGCAGTAGAATGTTTATTTTTTTATTTAAAAATTATTTAAAATTTTTAAATAAAAATTTTAAATAATTTTTAAATTATACAATCTTTTAATGTATTTTAAATATTCTATTTAAAAAATCAGGTTAAATGAAAAATCTGCAGAATGTTCTAATGTTTTAATCCAATTAATCATCAGAAAAACCGATTAATCGCTAATTAAAATAATCGTTTGTTGCATCCCTAATTCATTAATCTCTTTCTTTCATTCTTTAAGGGAGTAAGTTTCTACTTTATCTGTTGAAAATTGATTTCTATAAGAGTAAAACTTTTTACACAACTTCAAAAAAAATGAAAGCAAAAGAGTGTCGTCCTGATGGAAGAGGAAACATCATAAATGATGTTTGTTCTTATCGGTGATATAACGGTTTGTGCCTCCAGCCTTGAAAAGCTGTAAAAGTTGCACATCAATCGCACACATTTCTAGCTTTCTAAAAATTATTTACACCGTTTTGAAGGAAGCTTTTGTCGAAATCTTTGTAAGCCGTAGGCAGTCACAAGGATTCAGGGTTGTTCCTTCCATAAATAGAAGGTATTGATTTAAAACAAAAAAGCTCACAAACAAACAAACACAGACTCGCTTGTTTTCCTGCTGAAGCAGCGCCTGAAAAAACAACTTTTGGGGTTGTAATGTTTTCCGGCAATTTAAGCTGCATTTCATTTTTGGCTTTTATGCGTTGTTCCATGACAAAGAGCTCCGAAGCATAAGACAATTTGCTGAGGAATCTGTACACTTGAAAAATTACCCTAACTCACAATAACTTGAGTGAGTTCTTTCTAACTTGAGAACTGTAACTTTGAATGTCATTTGTACAAAGTTGTGAGCTTTAAAGTCACCTTTTATAAAATTAAAACCTTGAGAGGCAGAGAGGCAGTTTCATGTCTCGATTATTGAACCCAACTAATGAGGAAATATTAGTCGGACAGGATGCCATCTTGTCTGCCTCTTCCAGGTGTTGTAGCAGAAGAACCGGAGTTAATTCACAGAGAATGACTTCTCCTTAAAGTGGGGAAATGCAACTTTTATTAAAAAATAGTACATTCATATTTGTTAGTACATTCATATTTGTTGGACTTGTACTAATAAAACTAAAATACCTTTCCACAGTTATTAAAACGTGTTGGTTACCATTGAAGTTCTTTGTTTTTCACACCTTGTCTTACATTTGGATTTTGACTTGACTTTTTGAATATTTTATTTTTCATCCACCAGAACCTTTTTGCTTTTGGGGACGTTGATGGGAAGGGGGTGGATGCCAAGTTGCAGCATCCCCTCGGTGTGGCCTGGTCTGCCGAACAAAGCCGGCTCTATGTGGCTGACTCCTACAACCACAAGGTAAGCGAGGCTCGTCACAAGGCCGCACCATTGGCGTTCTTCATATGTTTAGCGGTTCTGGCGTCTTTCTAGGTTCCTTCGGGCCTGAAAAGTTACAGAAAGTTTCTAATTCTCATTTAAACGTATTTCTGTGGTCTGAATAAATACAGAATAATATAAAAATGATAATGACAGTCCTTACTGTCCTTGTTTTCATCTTTTATTCATCTCTCCTCATGCCATTCGTGTAAATTTTTTATTTTATTTTTGCTGGTATTTAAAGCCTAACCTCTGTAAAAACATCAACAGTAAATTTGTGCAGGACGTTAATATTTAAATTTTAAACATTTGCCAAAAGTGGACTAAGAGCTTGACTTTGACTGTTAAAAAGTTTGAACTTTTGGGAATGTATTGGAACCCTTTGTAAGGTTAACTCTCCTTTAATTTGCCTCAGATCAAGGTGGTGGATCCAAAGATGAAGCAGTGCGCCACGTTAGCAGGGACAGGAGAAGCTGGAGATGCTCTGGGCCCCCAGTTCACCAAAACCTGCTTCAACGAACCAGGAGGAATCTGCATCAACGGGAACCTTCTTTACGTGGCCGACACCAACAACCATAAAATCAAAGTTCTCAACTTGGACTCCAACAGCATCTCTCTGGTCAGAGTTGTGTGTGTGGGCGTGTGTGTGTGTGTGTGTGTGTGTGTGTGTGTGTGTGTGTGTGTGTGTGTGTGTGCGTGTGTGTGCGTGCACGTGTGTGTGTGTGTGTGTGTGTGTGTGTGTGTGTGTGTGTGTGTGTGTGTGTGTGTGTGCGTGTGTGTGTGTGTGTGTGTGTGTTTGAAAAGAGTGTGTGTTTGTAACCTTGAGCAAGGACTTTTACATTTTGTCCGTCTTTGTGTAATTAATCTTTCCTAAAAGGGTTTTACCCTCTGCGTTTGGGTAAAAGGTGACACAGAACAGAACAATGTGAGCGTAAGTAGCTTTCTCCTTGCTCTGCATTAATGCGAGTACCTAAATCTGTTTCCTGACCAGCTCCACATCTCCGCTGAGTGCACAGACTCAGCATCTGTGAAGCCTTTGGGAGTCACCAAAGTCCCCACGCTGCCTAAATCAGCTGCCAGGAAAGATTTGCCTCCAGTTACGGCGTCGGCGGGCCAGACTGTCATCCTGTCACTCACCATGTTGCTTCCAGAAGGAGTGAAACTCACCGACGAGGCGCCCAGCTGCTGGGCACTCTCAGCTGAGGGTAAGAAAAAAAATAGAAAAAATTCTCTCTTTCTTAAAAAAAATATTTTATTCCTACTGATCTTCCAGTTCACGTTGAAAAAATAGTCATCCTTACATTGCATTGTATGCTGTTTAAAATGCATTTAAAACCAAAGTTTTGTTTTGCTCAACTTGATTTGGTGTAGATTTTAATCCAGCTCTCAATTAAAAAATCTTTACCGCATTTCTGCAAGATTATTTAGGTATTTCTCTTCACTTTTGGGTTTTGTTTAAAGGATTTTGAATGAATATGACTAAAATGGACATGTAGGAATCCCAAATATTAAGGCTGGTATTAGGGTTGTACCAATACAAAAATTTGAGCCAACATTGATAGCCGATATTAATATTGGTGTTATGGGGTTAACCGATATACTGTATATTTCACTACATTCAAGACATTTGGAAAAAACCCAACCAGAAACGGATAAAAATAAATAAAGGTTGTTTGTATTGACACAGTTTTATACTGATAAGTTAAAAAATGAATAATATTGGCCGATACCGATGTTGGTGCTGATGTATTGCACATCCCTAGTTGGTAAACAAAGATTAAAATGTATTTTTGCTCATAAATTATCACAAGACAATACCACATTGCCTAGACTTTCCAAATCAAGTCAAAGCAGCATTGAAAAAGTTTAAAATAAGCGAAGCTATGACAAACTGGTTTTGACCCAGGTTTATCTGTCACCATGCATTGAGCAGGATGCTAAATTAAGGCCTTAAAAGGTCTTAAAGTTGTTAAAGAAAATGTAAGTTGGCCTTAAATGCGTTAAAAACAGATTTTGAATTTTGTCATGGCAGGACTATTTAATTTATTTAGACTGCTGTACTTTTCTATCGGGCAAAGGTTTGAGTCATGCGCAGACATCACTCACTGCTTTCTGTGACTCTAGGCGGTAGGCTACCAGTAACAAGCTGCTAATCTTGCTAATCTAGAGAGCTACATGCCATGTGAGAAGCACAAAGCTGCTGCTTAGAGCCATGAAATTTCAGTTTTGGTCCCCTGCTTTTCTTTTGTACATTTGTCTTCCTGCCAGATCTTAAATTTTATTCATAATGGTCTTAAATTTGGGAAACTTGCATAAACTCTGAAGAGGTAAAGCACAGATAGACTTAAGCTAGAGTTTGAAATTTGTATATCTTTTCTTAAGCATTCTTGTGATCAAATACTGAACAATCATTTTTGCTCTACAAACATATCAGCCAAGTGCATAAATAATCAGATGAAATATCAGGGATTTCCTTCATTTTCTATGTCTGTCAACACATTTTTCTCTTATGATTTACAGTCCCTTGGAAAAAAAATGTAAAAATCCTATTTGTTCAAAATAGTAACCAGCTAGTTAGACCTCAAAGAAAAGTGAAAGTTGGTATTGGTAAGCAAGGTTTCCCCCAGAAAGCTGGTTGGGTGTTAGGCCAGTCATTCATCCAACGGCCCGCTGTGCTTTTGAATTAAAAAATGTTTAAAGTTGACAGGAAATTAGAAAATACCACTTGATAATTATGTACTATTGAAAGATTGGAAGATTAATACCTTGACACCAACTGTAAAGTCTTAAAAAGTGCAAACATTTTAAAAAGACTTAAATAAATAAACAATACTTAGCCTGGTGGGGCACAAGTAAAGCCTGGTGGCCCGCCAGGCTTAAAATGCACTGGGGGACATACTGGGTAAGAAAAACCCTCATCTGTGCCTCTATTGACAAACATTTGTTCTTATTTTAGAGCTTTTTATATATTTTCAATAAATGTGGAGGAAGATTTATAATCATGTCCTGCAAACTTTAAATTTCTGTTCTTGGGTATTAATTCATTTCACTTATTTAAAGTGGTCTTACTCACCCAAACTCTTTCCGACCTCAAGATAAATAAATCATACACAAATACACCTTCTAACTTGTTGGATAAGAATAACACAATAAGTTGAAATCTAAAAAGCTTTTCTCCTATTTTGTAATGACCGTATTGTAGAGTTCTGCGTTCTCCTACATGCTGTTATTTTGGTCCGTTTTCTATGATTCTGTCTATAAAAAAAGAAAAGTAGACGTGAAATGAGGCTTAACCTCTATTTCACCGTTCAACAAGCAGCACTTCTCTCTCCCAGCCTACACCTGGGACTCTCAGCCAGAGGATGGAGGATTACTTAAATCACTTTTCTGAACCACTGATGAAGATTTATGTGTGTTTTTTTTTGTGTGTGTGTTTTTTTTTTTTAAAGTTCTCAGCATATTTCGGAGGTAATCAACCACAGTTTGACCCCAGAATCAGGTGTGAGGTGATGCTTTTAGATACAACACGAGTGACAGCTGACGGTCCGATCTTTAGGTTCGGAACTAAACTGTTTCCATCTTTCCGAGTGACGCAGCGTGCAGTCTGCCAAATCAGCAGGCTATTTTTAGGACTTTTTGATAAGGCGACATGCCTCGGTTCACATAATTAGCCACCAGGCTATGTTATGTGATCCTCCGCTGTCCCATTATGCACAGTCTAGACTTCCGCTGATCGGATCAGCAGCGAGGCAGGAATTTTAATGGATCAAGTTAGAGCTATACGCCAGATCTAAATTGTTTTTTAAAAAACGCTTTTTAGAAATGACTTCTGTGGGACCTCATGCAAGGCCGTGGCTTCATTAATCACTGTGGGCATGGATTTTGTCATCTCTCTGGCTTCAGAGTTTCTCACAGTAGAAACTCCAGCCTTCCCTTTTGAACTTCTTACTCATTTTTCTTCGCTAAAAATGTGAATTTGCTTGTAAAAGTACAGCCATTGTGTCAGAAAGTAAATGTTCCTACACATTTCAGTGCTCTGTTTGGCAGTGATGGGAAACACTGAGGCTCCAGTCAACAGGCAGCGCAGTAAATCTAGACGTGGGGCAGACCGGCGCTTTCACACAGACCGAACTTGGTCTAAACTCTGCTGGATTTGTTTTTCGTTGTGCTGTCAGAGTATCTCTGGGGACAGATTGGCCCGTCAAAGGTTAGGCACGCCACCTGAGCTAAATTTAGTGACCGTTTGCTGTGTACCATCATGTTTTGGGCCCATATATTCCCAGATTGTAATGATTGCAATGTTTGCCCGGTGTTTGTTGTTAAGAGTTGTCACTGCTGATTTTGCACAATTTTCTTCTGGAACACCCAAGAAAACGTATAATAACATCCGTTATATTAATTGCTTTTGTTCTTTGCACACTAACAATATTTTTCTCCATCTGATGACAACATCAGTTACTCAGTATTCAAGTAGCCTCTGTATACCGCAAACTTTTTTAATCTTACTTGAGTACAATGTTAGATAAATGCATGTAAGTGCATTTATCTAATCTTATCAGGCACAAAAAAATCTGTTCTGCCTGATTGCCCCCCACCCAGTCTGACTGACTCCAGGATAATGAATAATTTTGAGCAGCTTATTAAACCTCATATCATGCCTGGACTTAATTTGCTTGATTTGCCCCAACTGGCTTATCACCCCAACTGCACCATCGAGCATCCAAACTTATTTTTTTTACCATTTTATTGTGTTTTTGTTTCATATGTGTTGTCATTGTTGCCTTCCATTTCTCAAACAAACCACCCTTGAACTTCAGATTGTGGCAAATGAAAACATCTACAAAGCTGCTCATTAAAGTATGTTATGAATGTTTGCTGGAAGAAGTTTACTATAAAATAACTAAAATCATATTTTATCTTCATTCCAAATATAATTTACCCTGTTTCATGGAAACTGAAAGTGTTATTTCTTTTTTTTGTTGCTATTATTCCCACACTGCATTTTATGTTAATTTTATTCTATTTTACATACACATACACGCCGTCGAGATTCATCATGCACACCGAAATCTATTCCCTCTCTCTGTGGATGTGTACTATTTAATAGTACACATCCACAGTCTTGACTAGGTCATTTGTTTTTTTTTTTGTTTTTTTTGTGAACTTGTAAAGATTAAATAATTAGAATACCTTGTCAGAAAGATATACATACTGTGTATAGTGCATAATAATGAATGAATCGTGTAGATATAATTTGGAAACAGTAGGATTTGTGATATAAGTCAAAATTAGTAGTGGAAATATATATATATATATATATATATATATATATATATATATATATATATATATATATATATATACTGCTCAAAAAATAAAGGGAACACTTTAAGTGTTAAACACCTGTTTAAGTGTTCCCTTTATTTTTTTGAGCAGTGTGTATATATATATATATATATATATATATATATATATATATATATATATATATATATATATATATATATATATATATATATATACACATAACATGGGACATATGTGGACGAGACAATTAGGGTTGGGATTTATAAAACTGTATATGAAGGTTTAGGGGGGTTGTATTTTATTTTAATTTTATTTTTTCTACTTGTTTGAAATAAAGATTTAATTTAATTTCATATTAGTCTAGATGTGCTTAACGTTTCTTATTAGGCCTTTATTGTGTCTAAAATTACTCACAATGAGGTATATATTTGACATCTGACCAGGTTTCTAAAACAATCCAAGACTTTATTAATAATATCCTTTTAATACTTCTTCTGCCTACACTTTAATGCCAAATTACATGACTTTTGATGGATTTAAAGCTTCAAGGAAGTCAATTATTTATAATCCTGACTTTTCTTTTTCTGTTTTTCAGGTAACGAGTGGCTGCTGGAAAACCAGGTGGCGTCCGGCGGCATCGTGGATTTGACGCAGCCGCTCCGAGTGTCAGCCAAGCTTCCCGCCGCTGTGAAGGAGTCGGACGGAAACCCCAGCCTCAGGTTGAGCGTGTGGCTGTTTTACTGTTTGGAGGAAGGTAAAGCCTGCACTATGAAAGCCGCCTCATTCAGCCAGCCTCTTCAAATAAACGCCAGTCCTGGAGACGGAGAGGTCACTGTGGCGTTCGCCCATTCCTTCTAAAACCAGCTGCACGGCTCTCAGATCAAACCCATGTTAAGGTTTTGTTTACAGTTTTGAAAGAAGAATGGTGATTTTTATTTTTCGGGCAAACAAACAGGTCAGAATCTCCTAGAAGTAAACAACTGCTTTGCATTGATAATATAGGTTTGCGCCTAGCCTGAGTTAACTGTAGCACAATATTTAATGTTAGTAATTGGAAAATCTGTCAGATTTGGATAAAAGGTATGCATTTTCTATCATGCATTTAGCAGGTGGTGGTGAAGTAATATTTCCCATTTAATCCAGATTATTTATTTTGCAAAACTTCAGAATCTTGTAAAGCAGCTTTTTTTTTTTACTCAAATCCACTTCTAGATGCTTCTGTTTTCCATAACAGATCGATTTACATGTAAATCTTGTGAAGAGAATATTTTGCATAACTACTAAAATGTTATTACTGAGCAGTTTCTGAACCCATTTCTCCTGAACCAGAACCTGATCTGATTTTTTTTTTCGTCAGCTTTGTGACTAACTTTTCAGAAAAAAGCAATAACAACGAAAGAGGGATTTTTAATAGAGCTGAGATATGATTTGGTTTCATTCTGCCTTTGACTGTGAGAGAACACCTTGTGAATACTAATACGGAGATATGACCATTTTCCTAACGTAGAAAAAAATGAAATTCAGGGCCTTTCATCGAGGTGTTGGAGTAGGAAACCAGAAATATCCACTGCACCATTTAATCTGATCAAAATGAAAGACGTGAACTTTATGAACCCATGAAGTATTAAAATTACCTATGCAGACTCACATTTTATTATGTTAAGGGACTCCAGTGTGAGATTTTTATTGTTTAATGTAATTATATTTGCAGTGCCATGCAAAAGTATTCAGACCCTCTGAACATTTTTCACTTTTTGTCATGTTCAGATCACAAACTTGCAATGTAGAAGGAAAATGATTTTAAAAAATAAATAAAAACAATTCTGGTATGTATTTATGTTCAATTTGAAGTCAGTATTTTCTTTGCAAAATAGTTCAGGCTCAGTCTGAACTATTTTGAACAATCTCAGTCAGATTGGGTGGAATTGCAATATTTAATGTCAGCCTCAGATTCTCAATTTGCTTCAAATCTGGATCCAAAAACGTTAGTTTCGCTCTAATTTGACCAAGTCACCTCTGTATTTCCCAGATTTATTTGGCTGGGAGAGGAGAAGAAACAAATGATCTATAATTATCCTTCTGCTTTATTTTTATGCATCACAAGAAGATTTTCTAATGCATAAAATCCCCATAAAACAGAATAAAGTTCTGTTTGCAATTTCCTCCTGGAAGGTAATCCTATGAACTCTTTTTGCAGCCTCCTACAAAATGTCTTCCAGTATTGTTCTGTTTAGCTCCGTAGTTTTCTATCATTACTTGGAAATTAAAGGATCCCCCTCACCATAATGCTGTCACTACTGTGTTTCACGTTAAAAAAATACATTACGGTTTGTTTTTATGACAAAATGTGAGAAAGTTCACGTGGTGTGAATACTTTAACAATGCCCTGCGAGTGTTTGCTGCAGCTCTTCCTGCTGCGGTGCCGTCTAGCTGCATGCTAATCTTGCGTCTGTAAATATTGATCTTTTTAACGGCATGCATCGCCGCAGACCAGCTCTCGGAGTCTGAATGGTCACACTTGTCCGACGTCGGGATCTGTGTGACTGATAAAAACTCCTGCTTGTGATGATCCGTGTCACGGGGCGCCCCTTTGATTCAGGCCGTTAAAATCCAGCTGCTATCTGAGTGATGAATAAAGTTCCTGTTTTCAAAAAGCTGAGGCGGCCCCCCTGTGAACCGATGACACCTCGAGTCTGCCGCCTGCTCCGCCACGCTGTGCGTTATTACACCGAGAAGACAAAGTCTCATTCAAATCATCTGCTTCACAAAGGGAGCGTGATATGAAAGATAGACTCTTATAAGGAGTTGCTGGATCGCTCTCTGTTAAGAAATAAGATATGATAATGTGGACGCTGTTATTTTGATCGTATTGCTTCTCAAAGTTACGGTTTGCTGTCGGAAGCGGACCTCGGGGTGTTTTTTGTTGTTGTTTTTTATCCTCATTGCCTCGCATGGCGTTATTGTCAGAATCTGGTTCTGTTGTTCGGATCGTTCAGCCCAAGTGCCTTCCAAAGGTCTAGCTGATGAGACTTAAATGTATCTGAAGCAATAACAATATACTGTAATAGGAGAAAGTGCTTTATTCCCACATTATTTATTTGAAATGAGCTGCTCAAGTTTTCTGATCCGTTTTCCGGCTCTGTCATCCCTCCAGGATATTTTTTTTAATGAATTGTAATGGCTTCGAATGGCTGTTGGTGAGATTGTTTTCCAACTTTTTAGACTCGTATAATGCATTAAATTGTCTACACATTAAAGCGAAAAATACCTAATAAATATGTTTATATACTCTGTTTTAATCTCTTTATTGTCTTCTGAGTGTTGGAGAAGAAACCGGATTTTCTCCACCTCAACTGGAGCCGTAACAAAACGAGAAAGCTGCACCTCTGCTGAGATTTTGTGCAGACAGGTTTTCAGAAATGTTCTGATTTGTGATAGAATTCATACTTTTCTCAAAGCCAGCTCATTTTCTCCTCATCTGTGGAGCCTGACTCCAATCCAGCTGCACTGACTCAAAGTGACTGGAAGGTTTTACTCATTCTGGAAAATTATGGAATTTAAAGTGTGAATTTTCCACGTCTGAATTAATTTTGAGTGATATTTGTGATCACAGACCTTATTCTCTTCATCTCATTCATCCATCCATGGTTCACATTTGTTTATCCATCCATCTTTTTGTCCATCCAACCACCAATTTGTCTACAACTATGTATTTATCTGTCATTCACTGGTATTCAAACTGGTATCCAGTTTGAATACCAGTTTCTTACTTCACTCATCCTTTCTTGCTTGTTTTGTTCCCTGCTTTATTTTTTCATTCATTCCCTCTCTTTGTTACTGTGAGGGTTTTTATGTTTTGTTGTTGCAGGCTTTTGAGCTTTTCCTTCCTGCCTATCTAATCAACCAGTCAAATTTTATATTTACACTTTTTAAAAAGGTATAATATCCCTAAAACGTCTTGAAATGTAGATTTTGTCATAAAACAGCTGCATTTATGCTAAGATTAAATTACACATTATTTGACTGTATATCAAATTATACTCTCCTTACTAATTTATTTAGTATTATTGATACGGTTGGGATTTTATTTAGGATTAGTCAAGTAAACGGGGGATCGGTACAAATAAACGCCATAGTTTTAGATTTTTGCTTCACTTTGTTTTTTAAAATACAACCAAACTGACCTGCAAACTGGTTCTGCTTTAACGAGGAAAAGAAAACATAATGACTTGAAAATGAAAGTGTTGTTTAAACAGTCTTTTTTTAATTTTGTTGAAAGAAACTCCTTAGAGAAAGAACATGGTGTCTTCCAGAGAGGGCGAAATACGAATTAATGTCATTCTGAAAAAAGGACATTATGTTCAAACCGTTTCTGGTTTTGTTAATGTTAATACATTTTAGGGAGACGCTCAAAGCATAACTGTTTGTCAGTATATTATCATTTTGCTTCATGGATTTGTGTTATTTAGCCCATTTTCTTGCTCTGCTGATGATTGGGGGGTTCCAGTGAAAATGCAAGCAACAAAATGAGCGATTAATTAATTGTAATCAGTTATTCTGGAGTTTCTTTGTTTGCTTTTTATTGCAGAATATTTACCCAAACAACATTACACCCACTTCTCTTATATTTTCAGTTCTTTTATTTAATTCTTAATCACAACATTTTTATATCTCAATACTTCCTTACTTACCATGTTTTAAATTTAGCTTTTTATTCTAACATTTTACGCCAAACTGACCCACCTTTTTCGAAGTCAAATCTTACAGTTTACTATAAACAAAGTAATCCAGTAGTTTATTGTTTTCTTTACTACAGAATGGGATCTTTTCTGTCAGATTTTATATTTCTAGAATCCACTTAGTTTCTGGGAGGACTGTGAGAGTCTGTTCACATGAAGCTCGTTTTTGCTAATTGGTTGCCGTAGATATATTGATAGTTCCAATGTTCAGTAGTAACTGTATTATCTCTGTCTGTAAATAGATTTGCAACCTGCCCAATACAGAAGAAGAGCACAATAAAACACTAATACATAACATAATGTATACGCTGTACAAGAAGCAAAGCAGACAGCAGAACAGAACAGCACACGTTTGATTAGTCAGCATTGAAGAAAGTACAGCAGACCTGCAGGTTTCATCCTATTAAGCGTTACAATAGCAGTAGGCACAAAGGAGACTCGGTGTCTTTTGGTTAGTACTGCTGCTACTTTATCCAAAATGTCCTGAAGGAAGGAGGTGGAAGAGGAGAACACATAAAAGTTCACACTTTGGACCAGACTCCCAACTGAAATCTTTAACAAAGCTTCAGTGTCTGCGTTTGTTTGACTACGTCTGGTAGACAGAATATTCTATCAGACAGAAGATTCTGTCTGGTAGACAAAATATTCTGTCTACCAGACAGAATCTTCTGTCAGACAGAAGATTCTGTCTGGTAGACAAAATATTCTGTCTACCAGACAGAATCTTCTGTCGTAATGGTAGACAGAATATTAGGGCCATGCTAAGAATATGAATTAAAAAACCATAAAATTGAGAAAATGGTAATAAAATTGAAAGAATCAAACCATGCAAGAATAAAGTTGTAGTATTATGAGAATAAAGTCATAATATTATGAGAATAGTCATATGAGAATTAAATCGTACGAGAATAAAGTTGTATGAAAATAGTCATATTTTGAGAATAAAATCATTATAGTACAAGAATAAAGTCGTACAAGAATAAAGTCCTAATATTACAACTTTATTTACTGGTGTTTTTGTTGTTGCTTGTTTTATTTTGAAAAGCTGCCGTTTACATTTATTTCTTCCTACCTACCGGGACTTAAATATGACTGTAGATTTTAAAACTGAACCTAAAACTGTAAACCTTTGGGGTCAGCCAATGATCTTCCCTTACTTTCATTTTTTTCCAAGTACATACATCAAAATCAGTTTTCAGCCAAGGCAGTAATTATAAAACGTTGTGTCTTGACTGGAATGGGCCCAATGGTTTATTTATAAAGAACCATGTGTGAGTCTGGAGTGGGAAGTTTCTAAAGTCTAACTCTGATAATCTGTTTTCAAAGACAACAGAGTGAAAACCAAGTAATAAAGAAGAGCTGCTGCTGCCCCCCTGTCTTGCTCCTTCTGCCCCTTATCTGCCTCCTTCACTGTTGTTCTGACAGCATCATTAACCCTGTCTGATTCCAACTGCTGGCATCGCTGCCAGAGGCCACACACACACACACACACACACACACTGGGTTGATTAACTTGAAGCATACTGTTGAGTACGATGAGATAAATGGAGAAAACAAAATGTAAAAAAAAAACTCAAAACATCAGAAAGATGCTCATATGAAGGATAATAATACAACTGGAGTATTAAGTAGAGGATCGACTGTCGCTACACTATAAAAACACAAAATCTAACCAAGTATTTTTGGTCTGGTTTCTAGTGCAAATATTTTAAATACACTTGAAATAAGACAAAACTAACTTACAGGTAACTTTTCAGCAAAACATAGGAGTTGGTTTTTAGTCAACAATTCCTTAATATTGATAAAATAATATGTTCATGGAACAAAATATTTCAACTTATGGAAAAAAATGTCTTGTTCCATGAAGAGATATTTTCACTTATAAATATTACTTTTTCATCAAGGAATTACTGATTTCACCGCATTGTTTGATAACTAGGATCGAACTGGGATGTGTGTAGTTGACTGGATTCATTAGTTTGTTGGATTGTACAGCTTTCATGAGACCAAACAAAATAAAATGGGTTTTGGCCAAATCAAAATTTCGACTTCTTTTCTCGACTTTTTTCTCTCTCTTAGAATTACGACTTTTTCTCACAATTAAAAATTTTCTCGAAATTTAAAACGTTTTCTCAGAATTCCAACTTTTTTCTCAGAATTCTAACTTTAATCTTCTGAAATCAAATGTGAGAATTCTAAGAAAAAAGTCGGAATTCTGCGATTAAAGTTGTTTTTTTTATTTGTATTTTATTTTGTTTTTTATTCTTCCTACCTACTTAAATCTGGTTTAAGTACAGTCAGATACTTAAATTAGTATTAGTACTAGCAAAGGTGTAATTAGTCCTTTACATCTCAATTTTTCATAGAGATGGAAACTACGGTACTAATTTCCAATTATCTCAAAAACAAAACAAAGTCTGTAAGAGAAAAAAATTATTTTTAGCTGCTTACAAAAACTCGCCTTTATCCAGATTCTTGATTAAATATTATTAACGTGATGAAGAAAACTAGTTTTTTTTGTTCCCATGGAATTGACTGCAGGGAAAACTCATTGTGACTAAATTATAATCATACCTCTGCAACAGATGAAAACATTTCCCAACTGTGACACTGATAAAAGCTGAACATTTCTCTTGTAGCTTCTCTGTTTCTCTGCTTCAGGTTCGGTTTTTAAACAGGCATCACTGCAGATGACGAACTCAAACTTTTGACTCTCTGCCTGCGTTCACACGGGGTCAAGCGCTGAGGTCAAGCACAACCCGCTCTGCTCGGCTAAAGCCAGTGTGCTGACTTTACGTCAGGATATGTGGGATGTCGCTGCTCAGTGGTGAAGGATGCTCTGGTGGAAGTGGGCGAATTATTGTACTGAATAATGACAAGCTGTGTCAAATGAGGCTTTAAGTACTAACATATTTATTCACTACTGCTCTTTCTACAATACTTTTAATCTCGCTGAAGTGCCACTTTAGCTACATATACGCTCTCCAAAGTCCATTTTTGCATTTCTTTCAACCCGAGAAGATATTTAAGCACAAGAGGCAACCAATTCCACTGGGGTTGCTTAAATAATTTCATTGAATATCTGCAAACGAAAGCTGCAGTGCAGAGAATCAGCAGACTCAGAGTGGTGGACAATATTTCTTCCAGGCTGTGGGGAAAATGCAAAGAAAGCAAAAAGGAAGTGCACACAATACAAGCTTTTCCACAGATATTTTCACGCCGAAAGACTTGAATTGAAGCGATGGAGGCTAATCTAATCCATGCCGAATGGATTCATCAGAAGAGTTTACAATCCTGCTTTCTGCTGCTCCGTGTTGGTTAATGAAATCAGTCTGACTCTTTGCCCCAGTATTGATCTGGAGGCACAGCAGTTTGCTTTCAGAGACTGTTTGATTTGTTTTGCATCCTGATAAATCACATGATTTATCTCTGGTTTCTTTACCAGTGTCCTTTACAAAATTAAAAGAAAGAATGACCAATTAAAACTAACACAAAATGTCACTTTTATTGCCCAAACATTGTTTGATAATCAGTTTGCTTGCATTATTTTGTCACTCCACTGATTATTTTGGCTTTTTGCAAAGAATCTTGGTACTGCATGAAAATTTAAACCTGTTTTCACATTACAACCACAAATATTTAATCTATTTTATTTTATTTTATACACCAACAGAAATAAGTTTTGAAGTGGAAGGAAGTAATTTATTATTTTCTTAAATATTTCACCGAATTAAGAATCTGAAATATTTAGTGTGTGTGTTTGTATTCGACCCATAAATCTCACCACTGATTCTGAATTAGATTTCAGAACATTGAATGGGCCGACAGATAGAGATCCTTGAGGAAATCATCCCTGCAGCATGATGCCACCACCATTGTGTTTCACCAAAGGAATAAAGCTAAATAAATTTAGTCTTTCTCCAAGTGTTGCACTTTGCATATTGGTCAAAAAGATACATTTTGGTCTTATCTGACTTGAAGCATCTAATTCCACATGTTTGTTTTTTTCAATCAACAGCGTTTAGCAAGTTAATATTAGACTTGTGCGTTTTCAATCTTAATTATGCGTAATTTCTACTAAAATATTATGAAATTTGTAGTTCTTTTGAAAAGACTGCAGGAGTAGTAATGCTTTTGTAGATTTTTCTGAACTCGTCAACCCCATATTTAGGTGTTTCTTACTGAAAATCAAAGAAAACACTCAAGCTGCACTGTGTCCTGCCCCAAGATGAGGAGTTCAAGTATCTCAGGATCTTGTTCACAAATGAGGGAAGAAGGAAGCGGGAGATCAACAGGCGGATTGGTGCAGCGTCTGCGGTGAAGCGGGCGCTGTACCAGTCTGTCGTGGTGAAGAGAGAGCTGAGCCAAAAAGCGAAGCTCTTGATTTGCCGGTCGATCTACGTTCCCACCCTCATCTATGGTCATGAGCTTTGGGTCATGGATACAAGCGGCCGAAATGGGTTTTCTCCACAGGGTGTCTGGGCTCTCCCTTAGAGATAGGGTGAGAAGCTCAGATATCCAGGAGAGACTCAGAGTAGAGCCGCTGCTCCTTCACATCGAGAGGAGCCAGTTGAGGTGGCTCGGGTATCTGGTCAGGATGCCTCCTGGTTCCGGGCACGTCCCACCGGGAGGAGGAACCGGGAAAGACCCAGGACACGCTGGAGGGACTATGTTTCTCGGCTGGCCTGGGAACGCCTCGGGATTCCCCCGGAGGAGCTGGAACAAGTGGCTCGGGAGGGGGAAGTCTGGGCCTCCCTTCTGAAGCTGCTACCCCCGCGACTCGACCCCGGATAAAGCGTAAGAAAATGGATGAATGGATGGACAAAGAACTGAGCCTCCAGGAAGGCTTCATTTCCTTCACTTCATTTTCCGCATTTCAAGCTATAGAAAACATCCAGCTGTTTTAAGAGAGTTTTGGAGGGGATGTGGGCGTTGCCTTGTTGGGTCGGTGTCGAGTTCTGTTGCAGCTCCTGGGGTCGCAGGGTTCAGGTTGCGAACGCTGGTGTAAAAGTATTTGAGTGCTTATGATAGCACTGGTCAAATTGTCAACTGTTTTATGGTAATTTTGATGCTACATATTTTGCACAGTGAAGACTTAATCTTTAATTTACATGTACTTACCCTTATCAGTGATTATTCTTCAATTTACAGAAATCCAAGTTTGTGTTATTTAATTAATACACTGTTATAAAACATTTTTTTGGATCAGAAATATTAACAGAAATGAACTGATAATGTCACAAAAACGTCATGAATTTAGTCAGAAGATCAGATTTCTTTAAATCAAATTAGATATAATTAGACCCGATTGAGAAAAATGGATTTCATTTTTGGACTCCGCAGTGCAAAATAGTCCTAATTCAGTTGAAGAAACAGACAATCTCCAAAAAGTAGATTTTTGAAACCCAGAGTAATAGTTTATATTCTTGCAGATTCTCTGTCCATCCCCAGTTCACACCTGAACTTTTTCATTCATGCTGGTATTTAATGATCAGCAATCTTCACTTGGATGCATGAAATGAAAAGTCCGGCTGGCTGGCAGCCGAGCTCTGCCTGCTTTATGTCCCCGTTGAGATAAGTTTGGTGCAACACAGCTGCCGTGAAGCAACGCGCAGGTCTGTGGATGAGATGGATCTCAAGCGCAGGGAATGTATTGGAGATAAAAAAAAGAAAAAAGATTATAAATTGGGCCTGTGGGAAAACAAATCTTGTTTGTGATGGCAAGTGATGAAACTCTGTGGTTCATAATGTCTCGGGCACCGCATGTTCCCACAGTCTGAAGGAGTTTTACCCAAACGGCCATATAACATTCAGGTAGGGAGACGAGTAAACGGCTCCACTCGTCCTATAAAATGTTCATTTACTTAAAGAAACTAAACAGAGGGTGAACTGGGCTATATTGGAACATCAAATAATTTTAAACTGCAATTAAAGGGCCTAAAATAAAATGTAAGCCTAATTAAAAGCTACAAACATGCAATATTTGAACACAGAAGCATAGAAACATCAACTGTTATTAAGTTTAATGTAGATGTATTTGCTAAATATCTGCCTATTGTGCTACCAGATGATTTTAAAATAACTTATAAACATTAAATATAACGTGAGAACAAAAGCATGTTTAGATGTAGCCTCTGCTTAAACACTTTGTTTTTCAATTTAAATTATTCATTTAACATATTTCTTATATAATAATATATAATATAATATATTTCTTATATAGAGTGATATATTTCAAGGGCTCGTTAAATCTGTGTTATTTTAGCTTTCATATAATAAAAAAAATACCGGTTTCTGGAACAGAATATTAAATTCAACCAATAAAAATAGATTTTTAAAAACTAAAATCTTATATTTTTGAACAGCATGTTCATGTTCTGTCCCTTTAATTCCCTCAATTCCCATTTTGCATGAATTACTGCATCAGTGCAGCGTGACATGGAGGCGATCGCAAGAAATGCAACAGTTTTAGCCCATTTATTGAAAACATCTTTGTTGTAACTCCTGAATCCCTGGCTCCAGCTGCTATTGAACAGATT
Source organism: Xiphophorus maculatus (assembly GCF_002775205.1). Taxonomy (NCBI): domain Eukaryota; kingdom Metazoa; phylum Chordata; class Actinopteri; order Cyprinodontiformes; family Poeciliidae; genus Xiphophorus; species Xiphophorus maculatus. The sequence goes on along the minus strand of NC_036452.1, from coordinate 6,442,080 downwards.
TTGCTTCAGTTTTTCCTTCCGCTGAATTTTCCTGACAAACGTTTTGCAGTGATCTTCTGTGCGTTTTTGTTCTCTCAAGTCAGTCGTTTTCCATACACCTTTGTAGGATCAAAACACTGCCTGTGCATCTTTCTCCACCGTACTTTTTCCTTTCACTAAACTTTCCATGAATATATTTTAATAACGTACTTTGTAAAAAGTCTGACTCTTTAGTGGCTTGCTTTGCTTGAGGAGGATATCAATGACAGTAAGCAGTCTTCCTCATTATTTCTCTTTTAAAATCATTTTTAATATGCTATTTCTATTTTTTGAAAAAACTGTATATATAGCTATATATATTATTTTTTCCAGTAGTTTTAAGTGTTTAGCATCAAAAGTAACTGTATCCCACTGGATGTAATGATTGCAAACAGTTCAGTCTTTGAATTTAATCATTGAAATACATTTTGGATTGTCTCATTTTTGGATATGAACATTTAAAAGCAAGCTTGATGGAACTCCTCCCTATATTAACTTTTCCAACATCAACAGCCCTTTATTGTCCCCATGGGACGGCCCTCTTTTAAAACGTCCTGGATGCGCCCCTGTCTTGTGCTTAACATGTCCTCAAAGTTTTCTTCACGGGACGGTCTCTCTAAGTAATGTATTCATGCGCATTCAGAGGAGAGAAACTGTTGTTTTAAGGATTTTGAAGCTCAGGTGCCGCTTTGCCTCCTCATCCTCGCCGCTGGGACCCAGCCGGACTCCCTGATTGGCCGGTGCGCAGCGGTGATGTCACCGCCTGCCTAGCTGTCCCAGTCCGGTGAGGCATCAGGCGCAGATCCGCGCGGGAGCTCCAGATGGAGTTGACGCGCGATGGGATAAGAGCTGCGGGTCTTCTGATGAACTCGAACTGTGTGGGCTCAGAGTGCAGCTGCAGCCCGTCATGGGGGACGGCGGCGCGTCTTCGCCGGTGAACCTCCACAACGGCACCGGGAGCGAGGCGTCCGACGCGTCGGGCTCCGCTGCGGCCGCGTCCGAGCACTGGCTGGCCGGGATGAGCCTGGTGATGGGTCTGATTGTCCTGTCCATCGTGTTCGGGAACATCCTGGTGATCGTGGCTATAGCCAAGACGCAGCGGCTGCAGACGCTCACCAACGTGTTCATCGTGTCGCTTGCGAGCGCGGACCTCATCATGGGGCTTCTGGTTGTGCCATTTGGCGCGGCGCTGGAGGTGCGCGGCTCCTGGATGTACGGCTCGTTCTTCTGCGAGTTCTGGATCTCCGTGGACGTGCTCTGCGTCACCGCCAGCATAGAGACTCTGTGCGTAATCGCCATCGACAGGTATGTGGCCATCACCTCACCTTTCCGCTACCAGAGCTTGTTAACCAAAGCCCGCGCCAGGGCGATGGTGTGCGTGGTGTGGGGCATCTCCGGGCTGGTCTCCTTCCTCCCCATCCTCATGCACTGGTCCCGCGACAGCGTGGACACCGCCTGCTACGATGACCCCCACTGCTGCGACTTTGTGACCAACAGGGCTTACGCCATCTCCTCATCCATCATTTCTTTCTACATTCCGCTCCTGGTCATGATTTTTGTTTACGCGCGGGTGTACAGAGAGGCCAAAAAGCAGCTGAGGAAGATCGACAAGTGCGAGGGCAGGTTCCACAACACCCTAACCGGACTGACCTCCAAGTGCAAGAAGAGGCCGTCGAAGATCCTGGCGCTCAGAGAGCAGAAGGCGCTCAAGACTCTGGGCATCATCATGGGGACGTTCACCTTGTGCTGGCTGCCCTTCTTCATCGTCAATGTGGTGCGGGTGTTCTGCGCTGAGATGGTGGACAAGAACCTGTTTGTGTTCCTGAACTGGTTAGGCTACGTGAACTCCGCCTTTAACCCGATCATCTACTGCCGGAGTCCGGACTTCAGGAAGGCCTTCAAGAGGCTGCTGTGCTGCCCGAGGCAGGCGGACCGCCGGCTGCACATCAGCTCCTGCGACCTGTCGCGGTGCTCCGGCGGCTTTGTTTCCGCTCTGGAGCCCGGTACGCTGGAGATGTGGTCGGACTGCGCCGCCCTGGACAACAGCGACACCAGCTTGATGGGGACTGGGAAACTGCCTCACTCTGAGTCCCAGATGTGAAGGAAAATATTGAAATTAACTTATTGTTATTGCTTAAAAAAAAAAAAAAAAAAAAACCTTCAGCCTGTGCGAATAAAAACCAAAATGCATCCAAATCGATCGTCATTTTGGGACAGGTATGCGGAATTTCCTTTAAGGTGTTTTCAAAAATGTAGAAGAAATTGACGAAGTTTGGAAAATCCTACAGAACCAAATACTTTTAGTATATAAAAAATCTAAAATCCAAATTTGCCAAAAAGAAAAAAACAAGAAGGTAGTACGCTTTTGTTATATTTTTTTAAAACAATTATTTAGTTACTAAAATATTGTGTTTTTTGTTTTGTTTTTTTACTCTAAACGTAATGGATAAATTAGCCGATTTATATCTGGAGAGCATTTTAAAATAATCCCAACAGAGCCGGACCAAGGCAGTAGCGACCTAAGCTGCTGCTATACACTCCCAGGCCAACAGGGGGCTCTCAACGTACAACATTTGTTTCTGAATTTAAAATTATTTAAATTCGTTTTTATAAATTTCTTTACAACTCATGAATTTATCATCTGTTACAAGTGCTTTTTTTTAAATGTAATTTTTCTGCAAAAGCAAACATTTAAAGACTTTCCATTTGTTATTATGAAAGTGCATCATGTAGGCTACTTTTATCATTTTCTCCAACAGTTTCTGAATTTTAAGTTGAAAAGAAGAAGAAAGTTTTGTTTTAGATGTAAAACAAAGTTCTGAAAATTATTTTGAAGAGCACACACACAAAAAAAACTGCTTCACTGTGAGATGAATGAATGTAAATAAGAAAAAACTTTAAAATTGTAAAAAAAAAAAAAAAAAAAAAAAAAATTATACATTTTTTGATGATGGAGGTTCAGTGGAACTTTCAGGAAACTTGAAAACACAAAAATTAAAACAAATTATTATTCCTTCTGGTAGATATAGAAAATGTTTATAAATGTTTAAGTGAGTTTTTTTTTTTTTTTTTTTTTTCAATATAAAACATGATGTTTCAGTCAGAAAATCAAGTAAAATCAGATATTTTTCTGGTTATAAAATGTCTGAAAGTAAATTTTACCCAAAGAAACAGCACATCCACCAGCCTAATTTATTCGTAAAAAGTATTTTTTTTAACCCTAATTTTCTTAAAATTAAGCAATCACATTTTTATCAATGGTGGGTTTTAAAATCTACTATGATTTTTACAGTTAAAGCCGGCCCAAAGCATAAGTGCACCAAGGTCCTGTTTAGGACCCCAAACCATCCTAATCAACACTCTTCAGTATGCTAAGAACCTACTTTCAAGTGTCTCAGAGGATTTATGAATATCATTTATAAAAGAAGTAATTAAAATGTTCATATTAAGTTAAATCTTTTGATGAAAAACGAGGATTTAAAAAGTTTTCTTGTTTTTTAAAACATCTGACAGCAGGTAAAAATCTAACAGAATATAGTTTGCTCTTATTAAAATGTCCACACCTACTAAAGTGATTCATTCACAAAAACTATATATTTTTTAAAGTTAAATTTATTGGATAAGAGTCTCATTTCTATCCGTAGAGATGATTATTATAAAGCAGGTTTTAAAACAATCCCCCATCATGATGCTTACGCTCTAAAGCCAGTCTGTGGCAGAAGCGAGCTAAGCTGCTGCTTGGAACTCCAAACCACCAGGGGGCGCCCCAATCATACTAGACTTACTAGGACATGGTCATCAAAGCTTCTTATTTGTCATCACATTAAGAAAAGTTTTAAAACAAACCATTAAAAACTTTCTAATAAATGTAGTTTTATTTTTTTAGGTTTATTTTCTTTTAGTTATTTTGCCGTTTTTCTGAGACAATAGGGAAACGTAATGAAACCGATTAAAGGATTAAGTAGCCGTAGGGGCTGCTGGGTTTAATCCAAGCTGGGCCTCCGACACGCTGGGGTTTATCTCTGTTGACACCAGATATAAGCTGTGTTTGTGACGGCTTAGCGCCCCCTGCTAGCCTGCTGGCCCTGAGAGAAATTTAATTCTTACACGACCTGTAAGAATTCGACAAAAACACAAGTTGCGCTAATAGAGAGGAAAACCTTCAAGGCTTAAAAGTTCCCATTGATCCTGATTTCAACATTAAGGGTTGTTGTGTATGTTGGGGAAAGTGCTAGTTTAATTTCAGTGAATGTTAAGTATTTTTTATGCTTTCATTGTAGGCCTGCAGCACTTTTTTTCTTTTATATTTTCTTTATAAGTCACAATTTGAGGTCAGATCTCCAATAAATAAACGTCATATCAGCCAGGGTCAGTTCATCTTCAACTTTTAGATCCAACACTTTCATATTGTATCCTAGATATTCAAAGGTAAGAATAGACATTGTTTAAACAGATTTTCAACCATAAAATGTTCACTGACTTAACAAGAGTCAAAATTAAAAGGTAATTTAATCATTTTTGTTTGTGTCTGAGCTTAGAAAGCATTTTTCTTTTGGTTTACAGATGAACCACATGCACTGTCATGTTTGAATTTAGAGAATAAACTATGATTCAGGATTTTAATAAGTCAATATTTCACATCTACCTACACCCTTAGAACTACAAAATTATTAGGTAATTTTAAATTTAATTTCTCTGCCCATATCTACTTTAGTATAGCAGTTTTTGTTTACTACTTGAAATAATCTCAACAGCAGAAACATCTCATTAATAGCCTCAAAAAATATTTGATTTCACTATTTAGTTTGTTTCAATGGAGGATTTTTACACAATTCTATTTATTAAACAGATAATTTGAGTCAACTAATCATTTTTTTCCAATCTCAACACATCCAGAGATAGTTGATTTAATTAATCATTAGCTCATTAATTTAATGTAAAACAACTTGTATTGAATTTTTTTCTGTTAGGTTTATCAATATAGAATCAACAAAACAAACCACAAACGAAACATTCAATTATATATCCAGAAAACGTCAAGTACACACTAACAATCCTAATAAAAGTTTAAAGCTTTCAGATTCGGTTTATAATGTCAATTTGTACAAATGTTTCAATCAAAGAAAGAGTCATTAACTTTCCTGAGAAAGTATGTGGCGACAGTGGACGGTTTGTTACATAAAAAAATTTACATTTTAAACTCAAAATATATTAAATTAAAAATTTCAAACGTCACATACAAAAATGCAAAGAATTCAGATGAAATATGGTTAGAGCCCACTGGTGGCAGAGTGGTTTAACTGGTGCCACCCCTCCCCGATAAAACTCAGCTCAGGGCCTCGTTCAGCCTTGGTCCGGCTCTGGAGCGCTGTGATTCAGAAACACAGCACACACAGATTTAAATAAAACAAAAAAAAAACGCACATCCTCTCTTGTAATTCACTCCCCCAAAATATTTTTATTTATTTATTTTTTGTCTAAATTACTTGGTTAAGCAGTCACTTCCATGCCTGCGGTGATGAGGATGGTGATTGGTTCTCAGATAATCCCACATCATGATGCTTACGGAACCGCTCCGGCGCGCTACAATAAGCTGGTTGATATTTAAAAGCATTCGTCTTGTATAGCTCACAATGTGTTTTTACCTCACAGCCGTCGGCAAGTGCAATTTGCACTATGACAGGTACTTGTTTATATTAAACATCATGTAAAATAAGACGTGTATTTATTCCGCCGTGTTACGGTGGCCGACAGGTGCAAATGCGCAGCAAAAGAGAAAACATGCAAACAAAAAAGAAGACACCCCCGAATGAAATGCAGCAAATAAAAAGAGAGACGCAAACACCCCCGAATGAAGTGCAGCAAATAAAAAGAGAGACGCAAACACCCCCGAATGAAATGCAGCAAATAAAAAGAGAGACGCAAACACCCCGAATGAAATGCAGCAAACAAAAAGTGTTGAAAACGGAAGTGCTCCAGACCACTAGGGGGAGTCAAAGAAAATAGTATTCATTTCTATGGGACCAGATGCAAGATTCTTCTTCTTCTTCTTCTTGGTATTTATTGGCGGTTGGCAACAAACTTACAGTAGCATTACCGCCACTTACCAGTATGGAGTGTGGTTCGAGATGGTCTATAAACTTTCACTTTCTACCTTTTCCCTCCATTAACTCCTGATTAAACATACCCCCACACATACACACCTGCTAATATTATCCAACTTGCTTATAACTTTATATACCCCTCTTTGATATTCTTTACACACTCACACCCAACTTGCTCTACTCATATCCTATGAAATAGCTTTGTTTTTTTAAGATACCGAATAATTATTTGAATATGTCTACTCCCGAAATCTCTCCTCAAAAATTCTATTAAATTAAACCTTTCTTTAATACCTACACACTCTCTCAGCATGCATCTTCTCTCTTCTTCATACTTACAACACTCTAAAATAACATGCTCTATTGTTTCAGACTTCTCACAATAATCACACTTTCCAGATGCAAGATTCAGAGAGATACCTTTACTTTCTTTCAAATTTCTTTCTCTGAATCTTGCATCTGGTCCCATAGAAATGAATACTATTTTCTTTGACTCCCCCTAGTGGTCTGGAGCACTTCCGTTTTCAACACTTTTTGTTTGCTGCATTTCATTCGGGGGTGTTTGCGTCTCTCTTTTTATTTGCTGCATTTCATTCGGGGGTGTTTGCGTCTCTCTTTTTGTTTGCTGCATTTCATTCGGGGGTGTCTTCTTTTTTGTTCGCATGTTTTCTCTTTTGCTGCGCATTTGCACCTGTCGGCCACCGTACCGTGTCTTTTAAAATGAGGAGAGTGTTTGCGGGGCGGACGCCTGTTGTACATACTGCAGCGCGAAGTGATGAAATGTTGATGAAGAGCCTCTCTCTTGCTGTCCGTCTCCGGCTTTAAGAGCTGTTGTGAGGTGGTGCTTTAATGTCTGTGAAAATAAAAGCAAGTTTCAAGATCATTCAAGACGTATTTCTTGTGGATTCAATTGAATGAGATGTTTTCTCTAATTAATTAAATACTTGTAATTTACTTACTGAATGGAAATGTCATCCAAACCAAACTGGTGCATCGTGAAAAAGTTGTTGCCTCATGAACCTAATAGCTGGTTGTGACTAGAAGTGCACTGATCGCAGTTATCTGTTCTGATCTGTCAATACAGATATATATATTTTTATTAAAAAACAACTAACACTGGCAGGTGTTTTAAAGTCAGCTGCTTTTTGGAAAACGGCAATGGTTGTTTACACCAAACGCGTGTCAAAAACGCGCCCGTCGCCTCAAGTTCGACGCCTTTACACTTTTCGATGCATCTTTGTGATGCAAACTCAAGCTGAATCAGGTTTCGGAGACAAAAGAAAAACTCCATTTCAACAGAGAGCATTTGTCTAACGTTTGTGCAGCTGATGTACAATCCGGTGTTTTCGCTCTCACCTGAATCCTTCCTGATGCTAACCTCGGGGCAGCATCTCCCCCGAGCGTTCGCTCTAAAAGCCAATAGAAAATGTTTTAATAAACATCATGCCAGCTGGTGTTATGAAGTGGTTCTTACGGAAGAGATTTGCACTTTCCTCTGGGGAATATTAATAAACCCTTAAGCTGGGCACCTTTAAAATGCATTAGTGTGATGTGTTATGCTAATGTCGCCCTCCTAAAAGGAGTGAGCCGTACATCTTAATCAGGACCTTAAAAAAAAAGAAAAATACTGACTGAAAGTGAGCTCAGCTGTTTTGGCTTCAGAACATTGTTTAGACATGATTTGCTGAGGTAATGAGTGCGAATGAGGCCGAGTTTTTTTTGGGGGGGGAAAACAACAACCTGAATGCAGAAACACCGATGGCCTCCTGCCAGAGACATCACTGACCATTGTTTGTTTGTTTGGCCAGGACTTTACATTTGGCGTTGAGCTCCCAGATGGAGAAGCTAATCAGCTGCTTTAAGAGTAATTGCTTTAAATTGCATGTGTATCAGCAGACATTTTGGCTGCTCAAAGGGAGAGTACACAGATTACCATCAACGTGACCTCACTCGGGGTGAGACGCTGCACCTTGTTCGTTAAATCCTTGCAGGAAGGTTTTGGAAAATAGCTGAAATGGTAAAATCCTGAAAGGGAGCTCGGTTTTCGGTTTATAGAAGTGTAATGATGCCTTATTGGTGAAGAACAAACTTATCAGACATTCAAAACAGGCTGTCCTGTCCAGGTAGAATAGAGAGAAGTAAAAAAAAACAATCTTTTTTTTATTAAATTATCTTCAAATCATTTATTTCACAAATAAAACAAACACTTCCATTCCAAATTTCAATATTACACAGTAAAGATTTGTAAAAATAGCAACCAATGTTTGAATCCCAGGTGACAAAACAGTACAAGGACCCATTTTCATTCTTTATCTCCCCAAAGTGTCTCTTTTATTTTTAAAATTAATTTATTTGAACTTTTTTCCAAGTTCCATCGTACCAAAATCCACAAACTCACTCTTGTTAAATGAACACACTGTTTATTGTTGTGTTTAAAAAATATTCTTATGTACAATTATACCTAGAGATGTGTTTTCATATGTATTTTCAATAGTTTGTGTCCCTCTGTATTTTTAACCATCCAAATATCATAAATTTGGTTTTATTGAGACTCAGGTTTAGATTAAACCATCATTTTTGTTCAAATCTGCCATATATTTGGTCCAGAACAAAGAAATATTTGTGTTATATCCATGTAAGACAAAGGTTTCCATTTTTGATGCATCAAATATATATTTGACATACTGAAACAAAACTAAACCATTTGGACTTAACACTGATCCCTGTGGGACGCCACAAGTAATGTGTAAGACCTTCACCATTTCCACAAATTTCTGCTTATTCATAATTTAACTTTTTACCCATTTCTACACCACATATCTTCTACCAAACCCTCTGGTATCCTAGTCCACGTGTGTTAAACCTGAGGCCCGTGGGCCAAATCTGGCCCCAATGCTTCTTATATGGCCCTCTAGATTGTAAACTAAACACTAAGTGTGCTTAAATATTATGTTTTCAATCAAATCAATGCAGTTTTTATCTGTTTACTGCCAAATTATATCAATTTGTCCCTCCAGTTTCTTGAAAATTATAGTGGAAATTCACACAAAATCATCAAATCCCACCACTTTTTTTGCACTAATTGGGAGGTTATTGCAGATTTTTCTCAAAAATTGTCAAAAACTTTCTTACTTGTACTAAACTGCTGCCTCAGCATTAATTGATGTCAAATTATATTCCATGATCTACACAGCGAGTAATAAAAAGTCAAATTTACCGTCATAAATAAGCACAAATATTGCAAATTAGTACTACAAACACTTCTATTTTTATTGCAAAAAGTCACAAAAAGAATCAGGAAATCCTGGAGGAACTGAAAAGATGTTCAATAATATTTAATTTTAAGAATTCATTGATATTTTAACAGTTTGTGAACAGGTTTTACCAATACATTCTGGCACAACGGGTCCTTTAAGAGGATTCATGATCATGATTTGGACTAAAACGAAAATGAGTTTGACACCCATGTCTTAGACGACATGTCAGGAGTTATTGTGTCAAATGCTTCGTATATTTCTTATTGTCGATGCTTAGAGTTACATCCTCTGTTAAATCGATCAAGGAAGAAATTGTTTTATGAGCCTTTTTTACTGATTTAAACTTCATGTTGAACAATGAAGTCATTAGAAGACCGACACATGGTGGCCTGTGCACCAACGCTGAAGTGGGCGATGGCATTTAAATTTGTTGTAATTAATCAAAAAGATGCCAAAAGAAGCTCAGCAGCAGCGTGAAATTTTTACACAGAACAGTTTTCATGTTGTTTACGCCAATATTTGTCCTTCCATCTGAAAGCTGCAGCACAAACTAACTAATCTGGTAAGTTCAGTGTTTCTTGATCTAAATCCTGCTCTTTGGGTGTATTTTATTTTTATACTGAACTGCTTGTAAACCCAACACATATTTGGACTGCTGAAGTGTAGAAATTGAGTTTTCTTGCACTGCTTTTCTAATCTGCATTTTGGCTTAAACTGAATCACTTTCTGTGGGGCTGATTATATATTTAAGCTGCTTTAGTTACTGGAAAGTTTGTAATTTATCAGTAAGTGTAGATTAAATGTCTTAATTTACAGGGCAGAACAGATTCATGTTGAAGCGCTGGTCTGTCTTTATACTTTAAATTATGTGTAAATGAGAAAATCATTTTTCTGGTGAAAGTCATTCTTCCAAAATGCTTTAATTATTGTTATTTTTTAAGGAATAGTAGACTGACAGCACATATTTTTTGGCAACATTTGTAAAATTATGACAAAAAGTTCATCCTTTATTGCAGTAAAATATTCTCGCACAAAAATATTTGTTGCCAGTCACGTCCTACAGACACCATCTGTACTTAAATTCATCCAGCACCAACTTTACTATAATTACAGTAATTCTTGCATCTTAAACTTCTCACTGAAGGTGTTGAAAGCATATTTAAATAACTTTTAGGTAGCAGATTCTTCAGGAAACTGATTTAGAGAAACAACACATTAAGATGTTATGCAAATTTAATTTTCTTCAGAGGGGTTTAGTTGGAGCAAAGGGTAGCTGCAATTTGTCCAAACAAAAAATGTCAGCACCTGAAGATAATTACTGCTGATTGCTAATCATCACAACCCTATCAGACCCCAACAGAGACGCTAAATTAAAATAAATATGCGAACATAAAGTGGCACATGTTGCACTGTTTTACATAAGCAGAAACAAATTATTTATTGTTTTAAAAAAACCATACTTAAAGTCTCAGATTTCTAAATTTGTCTCATTCTTTCTGACTCGTTTCAACTCGTATTGACTCGTAAACCTAATTTATTATTTTTTTTCTTCATGTCATACAGAGAGTGTCAAAGTTTAGTGCCAAAACCAGGTGCTGCTCTTCATGGGTCCATCTGTTCAGGTTCCCGGGCGGAGTCGGTCCTCTGTGGCCTCCATCTGCCTGGATTTGGCTCACATCGGCTCACTGTGGCTCTCATGGAGCTCCGGTGAACACGGTCGGCCGCAGAACCTGTTTGAGTTGCGTAATGTAAACTGAATGACCTGCCAGCGTGTGAACAGAGATTCAGAGCACAGCACATCGATGCCCACACAAATGCTTTGTCTGAGAAATATTTTTTCCATGAAATCCGGATGCAGTTTGGGCTTAAAGATAAAAACACTGATTTTTTTTCCCCATTACATTTTTGATTTCTGATTTTTGTTTTTGCTCGCTCTATTTTCTCAAAATTTGATTGCAAAAATTATTTTTAAAAACTGGTTTTTATTTCAATCATCCCTTATATGAGTTGTACAATGGAGAAGGCCTTCTCACAATAAATAATAAATCAATTAATCCCATGATAAATTAAAAGAAACTCTATCGCTTTCATTTGCTTGATTTATAAGTTGTTTTTCTCTCTTTTTACCAAAAACTGAGAGATAAAAGTATTCAGTCTGGTGTTTTGGTCTCAACTAGACCTTGTTTTGAAAGATAATTTTGTTTACAGAGACTTCATAATTAATTTTATTTGTTGTTTCTGTTGTTCTCTTGATTTATCTTGGGTATTCCAAATGTCTTCCAGTTCCAGTGTTTAAATGTTCATTAGAATTTAAATTTTATTGATCTTTGAGAATGTGTTCTTGCCATTATTACTATTATATTACTTGAAAATGTTCTCAAAACAACATTTTGTTGTTTTGAGATATTGTTTATCTCAAAACAATATCTCAATTTGTATTGTTATTGTAACAATAACGATACAATAACAATATCGTTATTGTTTATAGCGATATTGTTTATCACTATAAACAATAACATTGTTATTGTATCGTATTGTTATTGTATGCTATAAACAATAACATTGTTATTGTTTATAGCGATAGGTTCTGGGACAATTTATTGTCCAGCAAAATTTGTTATCATAACAGGTTTACAATGGAGTATTAGGGCCAAACTATGAGAAGTGTTGTTTTAGATATACTAATAGTCAAAAAAGACAACATTTTACCAGAAGTAACGTCTTAAAATAAGTTGTTTAAATGATAAAAAAAAAAAAGCTTATGATCATGTTCTTATGTGACCAGCTCAGTTTTAATTTAAATAGACACAATCATCCTGAGAACCACAGACTCATCGTGGCTCAAAAGATGAATTTAAACACACATCGAGTGATTTCACAGTGTTCAAAGTCTCCTGATTCAGCCTGGAAGCTTTAAGGGTTTTTTACTATAAAGGTGACAAGATGCAGACCAGAGAATCTGAGAATCCAGAGCAAAAGTGATGAAAGAATTCTTTTATTTAGGTTGAAAATTATCTGGTTCCCCAAAAGGACTCAAATACTTGGTTCCCAAGGGGAATTAGAGGAAATATACTGCTAAAAAAGAAGATTGGGTCACTGTTTATTTATTTTTTTTCTTCTGGACGCAGCTAGAGTGCAGACTTTCAAAATGTCAGCAGTCTGCAGGGGCTTTGGACTTATTTTTGAAAGGGCCCTCCATTTTCAGGTAAGCATAAGAAGATAAATCTAAGATTATCTCCGGTTTGAGCAAGTTGTTGTGCTAAACATCACATTATTCTTTTAAGGAATAAAAATCTGCAGCTTGTACCTTCCTGCTTATCTTGCAATCTCTGCGTTTTACACTTGCTGATGCTAAAAACACAGGCAGCATGACATATTGCCCGATAAACTTTTATCAGTCGCTATTAATCACTGGTATCGAAGAAGCAACAGCATTACTAAGAACTAATAAACACTGTCGCTGCAGTAGTTACCGGTCTAAACGGTTGCAATAAAGAAAGAAAAAGAAGATAAAAATTTTAATTGTTTGGCCACAAAAGAAAGAATGAAGTTTTGAAAAGGTATGTTGAGGCTCTCCAACATGGCGGTGGCAGCAAAACACTAATAGTAATTGTAGCGGTTAGGGACCACAGCAACCGGCTAAAAATAGCTCAATCCACAAATACATGATACATCCTCTAATTTAACTGCTTTTATGATAATTTAAACACCTAATATGAATTAATTTTCTTTAATTCAACCAATAGAAGCCGCCTGAGCAGTACCGGAGAATCTAACGTCTACAGCAGTTCCGCTGTTACGGATTCAGCCAATCAGCGCCAAGGTAAATTAATGGCTTTCTTGGATTGGCTGCTTTGCAAGCGCCAGCCAATAGCATGCCGACTACCATTTTACCTTTTCAGATTCCAAAGCTGCATTTATTTATAACATTTTTCAGATTCTCTACATATTGTATTGTAGATGGAAAAAACGGATTGCATTTCCACCAAAAGACTTACAATTTTTTTAGATTAATCTCAGATGTTGTCTAGAAAAAAACTAAGATTTTGAGTTTGAAAATTTTAAAAATTGTTAGGAAAAAAAACTCAGACATTTTGAGATTAATCTAGAAAAATTCTAAAAGAAAAAAAATTAAATTGTGTGAGTTTCAAAAGTTGATCATTTTCAACTTTTGAAACTCAGAAAATGTCAGGTTTTTTACTCAATTTTCTTTCTACAATGGCTCTAATAGGAGCTTGTGCATCCTTTTATTTTGTAGAATTTTCTTTTTGCTGTACAATTATTCAATCTAGAATAAATAATATAAATGTATTATAATCTAAAAGAAAGGGACCATGATGACTACATGCAAACTTATTTTCCAGCAGCGTTTAAATCTCTTTGAAGTACAAAGATTATTCAGTGACTTTGTTTCTTTCCTCTTTGTTGAGCAGCAAAGCCGAACTCCCCCTTCTAATAACAAGAAAAAAAAACTTGATCCTTCTCATGTTTCAAACTCAAGTCAGCGTCAACTCGGGGCTTTACCTTGTCAGTCCTCTGCAGAACAGACAGGAGACATTTTCCAGACGCACACAGCAAGCAGGGGGCGTATAGTTTCAGCTTCAACTTGTTGAATTGAACTTCTTTAAATTTGTTGACAAATTTGTCACGAATCAAAGTTCAAAGAACATCAGAGCCATTGCTATGCTATATAATTAGAAGCGAAGAAAACCCTCAGCAGGTTCTTTTGATTAGTTTATTAATGTGTCGCAGAGATATGTTGGATTTTTGCAATGCAAGGTTATTGTAGTTAACTATATCTCTTAATCTAAGAAAATAACAAAAACTGAAATTGAGAAAACATTTTTCTTTAAACTGAAATAAATAAAAACGGTAATTAATGGGGGGAAACTAACTGGAATTATATCGTGCTTTTATAAAACGAAAACATATTGAAAGTATATATTTAACATCTTTCGTTTTTGTGTTTATAAATCTATTTATTAGCCTATCGAACTCGTGAAATAGTTTATTTCCCCCCACGCAAGCAGTTTACGTCAGCTGACGGCAAATTACGGCACTCCACAGCCCTCCTGGCGGCAAAATGGCGGCAGCAAACGTTGGGAGAAAACACCAATGTCAGTTGGTTGTTCAACAATAACTTAATAATTTTTTAAAATGCTATTATTCATTACTCAATCGATGTATATCTAATCCCAATACAATACTTTGACATTATTGAATTGTGCACCTAAAAATTAACCAACAAACTAATACACTACACTGTAAAAACGCAAAAATCTTGCCAACTGTACGCTTGAAATAAGAAAAACAAACTTACAAATAACTTTCAGCAAGATATAAGACCTTGTTTTAAGTAAATAATTCATTAATATTGATGGAAAATGTACTAGTTTCATTGGCAGATAAATTCACTTATAACAAGACATTTTTCCATGTATGGAAGTTTTTCCATACATGGAAGTTTTTCCATGGAGTTTCCATAAAGTTTCCAATGGAGTTAAACATTAAGGAGTTTTTCCATGTATGGAAAAACTCCTTAATGTTTTTCGTCAACATTAAGGAGTTATTGACTTAAAACAAGCTCCTAAATGTTGATAAAATGTTACTTCTAAGTTAGTTTTGTATTATTTCAAGTGTACAAATATATTTGAACTGGAAATAGACAAAAATAAATGTTTTAAACAATGTTTAACTAATAAAAAAAAAACTAGCAAACACACTCTAAAAACTAACTAAACTGGACAAAAAGTCTTGAAACGAAACTAAACTCTAATAAAAAAAACCTTAACTACTGTAACCCTGATGGCCACATGAATATTCTCAATTTAAAAGGACCTATTTTTGACCGTGGAGTTACATAAGACAGAAGGTAAAATGGACTGTAATAACATTCGTCATGAGGCTGCTTTCAGCGGCCGGAGGCTGCAGACTTCAGGTGAGGTTTTAATGGTGGACAGCAGTAAACTGAACAGACACGCAGGGACGGGACGAGGCTGTTATCTGCTCCTCAAAGAGCTGCTATCATGCTCGCAGCTTCGGCCCAAAGGACACGCTCGATGCTTTATGAATTCAAGGGTGGTCATCTAAGCTGATAGGGGGCCTTTCTCCGGGCTAAAAATAGCCCGGTGGTACCCACCGGCCTGAATTGGAGATTTGAACCCATTGCCCGCTGCTGGCTGTGTGGAAAATGGTAAGATTCACCAAGACGTGACCAGAATCTATAAGGAAGCAAATTTCTCTTCTACTGAATGAAATTGTTTTTTAGCAGGCAGGTGCTGTCAGTCGGTGCGGAGGCGTTTTTTTTTTTCTCCCTTAATGTCTGTAGATTCATCTGTGGGAAAAGAGGAATAAATGAAGCACCAGCAGCAGTGGTGAATTTTGATGTGAGCAGACTGACGTGGTGACTAAGTGTATTGTTCACCAAACTGCTCTGATGGCCGCTGTTTGGATGCAAAACAACAGACGGGGATACGGTTTCAGTCCTGGCTTGATGGAATTTGGATAAATTCACTTCTCTAAACTTTTTTCTTTTCATTTTAAGGCTTTCAAGTTTTCAACCTCAGACTGATGAGTGACACCATTTCGTCTTGGTCTTTTAAGAAATTCACTTTTGATGTACAATGTAGTCATACTGTGCCTTGCAAAACTTTTAATTCCCATCAAAATCTTAAAACCAAAAACTACAAATAAAAATCTGAAAAGTGTGGCATGCATTTGTTTTAAAACAGAGTTTCACGTTTGCTCATTTCTTTGTGAAACAGTTGTCAGATTGAATGAGGATCTCTGAGGATGAATGTTCAAGTCCTGCAATAGATTCTCAACTGGACTTAGTGTAGCTAACATCACTGCAGACCCCACACATCCTGGACACAAACTTCTTAGACTTTTGCTTTCAGGTCAGCACTACAAAGAGCCACTTGCAAAATTGATACCATACATATTTGCATTAATTCATACTATTTTGTGAACAAAAATGCATATATATTCACACTTAAGAGAACAAAATCCAATTTTTTTATACATCATATTTTAAGTTTCTCTTTTGAGAGCAAAGCAAAACTGAAGTCAAATTTCTTGTTCTTGCACACAAACTTTGTGAATGAAACTGATTCGGATTCTTTATCTACTAATTAGGTGACCTCTAACTGGAATTGGATTCAAATTAAGAATAATATAAAGTAGTTTACTGCTATTTTGTGTCAGTCTGCCACATGAAATCCTTCTAAAATACATTCTACTTGTGAAAAAGTTAAAGGTATAAATACCTCAACACTCTTGAAAACAGATGATTGATTTGGTTTCATAAACATTTAGGAAAACTAGATGCAGCAGTCATGTTTTAAAGCTGCAGTAAAACAATTAGGAAGCCGTGCGTTAAAACTTCACCTGAGGTTGTTTTTTTTTTTAAAGTTGCAGAAGCGATTCTGCTTTAAATCATCTGCTCTGACAGCGCAGTCGACCCCGAACGCTGCTGACATTGCCGTTTTAGAAGTAAGATGTACGACTGAGAAATTAGTAGAGCGAAGAGGGTTGTTATGCGTTTTAAACTTAATGTCCTGAATTATAAAAAACAAATACCAGAGGAGAAAAATGTACTCATTTTCTTTTATTCCCTGGAAACACAGTATGTACAAACATCCAGAATAATTTTTTTTTTCTTTAAAAACATCTCATCTTTTTACAGGGCCTATCTACAAATGCATATATTATAATCACAGCTTAAATACGCCACAAAACAGGAATGGGGGAAATCGTTGCAGAACAGCAAATTCCGTTCTGCGAATTTGCCTCATTTATTTATTTATTTTTTCCTTTTACAGATTGGCACATACTGAACACAATTTTCTTCATAAAACATGATCCATTCATCCACACAAAGCTGCAGCATGGCTTCGTTTCAAGGCTTTCAAGGAACGCAGCAAATCTGGGATCAGCGAATACCCAGCCTGATTTGAAGGGGAGGCAGGGGAACAATCTGAAAAAGCCCATTAGAAAGCCTCTGAGAGTTGCGGGCTTAATTGGAATGCCCTGTGCCAGTCTGTTGCATAGGCAGCTCTTCAATTCTGCATAAAAAACAAACAGCAAGACTGGAAAAAAAAAACTGAGCACCTTGAAGGAGAATTCATCTGTGAAGCAATCCGCCCACTTTGCACAAAACAAAGCCAAAATTTAAGGCAAATTTTCTTTTTGTCTTAATATTAGTGTCATTTTGTTTCAACATGAGATTAAATTTAAGTTTTCTGCTGCCTGCAGGTTTTCAAATTGATCCTATTTGGTAAAGAAGGGAGATCGGATGCAATAAACGTGAAGTTCCATCAAATGCAGGGCAGTCGCCGCCGCAGCAGAGAGGCTTTAAGGTCTCTGTGACCTCAATAGCGAGACTTTCATCTTTATCTTTATTTACGTAGCGGTCCACTTTTGCATAGCCTCAGGGGAAATGGAGACAGGATCAGCCTGCAACCATTCATGTCCATTTAAAACAAGAAAACAAAAAAGGGCAGGCATATCTTTTGTAGCAGCTGCAGCAAATGAGATCAGATGAGGCGAGAGGAAACCGAGCATTGTGTAACAAGAGTTGCTCTTTAACCTCCATCTTGCAGGGCTTGAATGAGCACGCTAATATTGTTTTCTTTTTACAAAGAGCTGCAGGCGTGTGCATGCTCATGGTGGCAGGTCAACTCTGGAAGGAGAAAAACTGGCCTTAATGGTCCATCTAACAAGCCTGGGCAGCTAAAACATGTACACCGGGTACAGCCGGAGAGGTTTAAGAAGGCACACATGCATACTTTAAATATTCAAATGTCTCACAAACGAAGATAAAAACACTACACCAGCAGTCACAAAAAAACAAGTGGAAATGGATTGCACTTTGTCCCTGGATACTTTTTTGCATTCCTGAGCAGCAGCTACAAACTTCATGCTCTGCCTTTGATTCTTTTTCTATTCTTGATTTAATGTAATGGGGCTACAAAAAGAGAAAGGGAGCATACAAACATTGTCTATTTTCTCAACTAAACAAAAAAAAGTCACATCCTACACGGAGTGCAAATACACTTTTTGTGCTCAAAGTGTAAAACCAGGAATGGTGAAAATGCCTCAAAACATTTACACGTAAATGTTACTACAAATGTTGGGTTTAACCAGGACAGGTGTTTAGTGAGGATAAGGGGGAATAAAACGTTTGGCGAACTAATCACTTCAATTCCTTTTCAAAATTAGAGGTAGGCATCTTCATTTTGGATGAATCCCGATTAGCCTTTACCAGAAGCTAAAGCTAACAGCTAGCTTCGGAGGGGGCCTTGATAAAAGCGGACTCCTGCCTTAAAACAAGGACAATCTGAAAAATGTCGGACTGGTTCATAAGATTTACATTCTCCCAGCTTTTAACGCGTTAGTCGTGTTTGTGTTCATTAGTTTTTTACGTGAAAACTGATAAAATATGTATAGAGGACACGGAAGTTTGAGGCGGTGCGCCATAAATTACATTCCTGTGTGAAACGCGCACAGAGTGGAACCTGTCAAGTGTTTCCAGGCAGGTTATCAGGCGGATGAAAAAAAGATATTTAATCATACTTAATACTTAAGAACTTTAATTTAGAAATGGCGTAAAATAAAACTTTATTGGGTTCAAGCTTCAATTCGCGTTGTAAGTGTTCGAAGTTGGCTGGAGTGTTAGCATCTCGTCCTAGCCACTAAAAGGCTAACTAGTGTGACGGAGTTACGACTTACAACCCCTGGCAAAAAGTATGGAATCACCAGTCTTGGATGAGCACTCATTCAGACATTTCATGCTGTAAAACAAACTCAGATCAAAAACATGATACAATATTAAGGTCGTTCCAAAGTGCAACTTGTTGGCTTTCAGGAACACTCAAAGAAATGAAGAGAAACTATTGTGGGAGTCAGTGAATGATACTTTTATTGACCAAGCACAGGGAAATAAATATGGAATCACTCAATTCTGAGGAAAAAAGTGTGGAATCACTCAAATTGGAGGTAGAAAAAAAAGGACACACCCAGTCTATTTCCTTTCCCTAAATGGACACCTGCCCCAGATTAGATGTGCCCGTTAGTGTGCAGTTCAAAACACCTGCAGTCATGACACCTTGGAGGGCTGCTGGACGAAGTGGAGTGGTGAGAACCATGGCTCCAACAAGAGAAATGTCCCTTGAAACAAAAGAGAGGATTGTGAAACTTCTTGAGGAAGGTAACCCTTCACGCATGGTTGCTAAAGATGTGGGCTGTTCACAGTCAGCTGTATCCAAGATATGGACCAAATACAAACAGCATGGAATGGTTGTTAAAGCCAAGCGTACTGGTAGACCAAGAAAGACATCAAAGCGTCAAGACAAACAACTTAAGGCCATTTGTCTTGAAAACCGAAAAAGTACAACTAAACAGATGAAGCATAAATGGGAGGAAGTTGGAGTCAATGTATGTGACCGAACCGTAAGAAATCGCCTAAAGGAGATGGGATTTCAATACAGGAAAGCTAAACGAAAACCAGCATTGACACCTAAACATAAAAGAACGAGACTCCAATGGGCTAAGGAGAGGCAATCATGGACTGTGGATGACTGGATGAAAGTTGTCTTCAGTGATGAGTCAAGAATCTGCATTGGACAAGGTGATGATGCTGGAACTTTTGTTTGGTGCCGTTCCAGTGAGATTTATGAAGAGGCCTGCCTGAAGAAAACAACCAAATTTCCACAGTCCTTGATGATATGGGGCTGCATGTCAGGCAAAGGCACTGGGGAGATGACTGTGGTTAATTCTTCTATCAATGCACAAGTTTACATTGACATTTTGGACAGTTTTCTCATCCCTTCAATTGAACAGATGTTTGGTGATGATGAAATAATTTTCCAAGATGACAATGCATCGTGCCATCGGGCAAAAACAGTGAAGGCATTCCTTGAAGAAAGACACATTCAGTCGATGTCATGGCCTGCAAATAGTCCAGATCTCAACCCAATTGAAAACCTGTGGTGGAGATTGAAAAAAATGGTCCACAAGAAGGGTCCAACCAGCAAAGCTGATCTGGCAACTGCTATCAAAGAGAGTTGGCACCAAATTGATGCAGAATACTGTTTGTCACTCATCAAGTCCATGCCTCACAGACTGAAAGCTGTTATAAAAGCCAAAGGTGGTGCAACTAAATACTAGTGATGTATTTTGAATGGTCTTTTGTTTATGCGTTTTTCATGATTCCATACTTTTTTCCTCAGAATTGAGTGATTCCATATTTATTTCCCTGTGTTTGGTCAATTAAAGTATCATTCACTGACTTCCACAATGTTTTCTCTTCATTTCTTTGAGTGTTCCTGAAGGCCAACAAGTTGCACTTTGGAACGACCTTAATATTGTATCATGTTTTTGATCTGAGTTTGTTTTACAGCATGAAATGTCTGAATGAGTGCTCATCCAAGACTGGTGATTCCATACTTTTTGCCAGGGGTTGTATAACCTTTTAGTTATAATTAGACTTGCTTCAAAATTCCCAAACATTCCCTTAAGAACAAAAATTTAAAACTCACGAGGATAATAAAAACTACAACTCAGATGTAATGAAATTAAAAAAAAATACATATTATTTAAAGGAAGAAAAAAAAAATTACATTCATCGTGGGAGAATTAAAGACCAGCTGTACATTCCAACCTTTCATTTGACTTTAAGTTTAATCACAGACTGATTCCAGCTTAATGCAGCTGAAGAGCAGGTGGTGTTATGATGCCGGCTACAGGGGAACATTGCAAAGATGCTTCCTGAAATCTGCCACCTTCGCCACACAGATGAGAGGTTACGTTGCTCCACTGGCCGTACATGCTGCGCAGGGCGGAGGCAAAAATAATAATAATAATAATAATAATAATAATAATAATAAACAGAAGAAAAATGCAGCAGTAGAACTCGGGTTCTCCTAAAATAAGCACTGATCTGCTTTTGTTTTGTTTCGCTTCAGATGTTCAGCTGAGTCAGCAAAAACATATTTGGCTTATTTTTAGAAAGACTTCATGGGATGCTGCTGCTGGCCATGACCGATTCAGTTTAGTTACCTTCAGGATTCCTACACGTCTTTGGAAAGAAATACATATTCTATCAGACATCTTGGTTCTTTAGATTCATTTTCAAATTAAAAAGTATTAAAAGTTTATATTTTATGGCAGACATTTCTACAATTAAAGGGTCTTAATGGGATGGAAAAAAGGACACAAGGAAGGAAGAAAAGTGAAGAAGGATGCAAAGAAGGCGAGGGAAGAAAGAAAAACCACAAGGAAAGAAGGGACGAAAGGAATAATGAATGAAGGAAGGAAGGACACAGAGAAGGAAGGAGTGGATGAAAATAGGAAGGAAGGAAAAAAATAGGACACACGGAAGAAAGGAAGGAAAAAAGAAGGATTGACAGGGAGGGGAGTAAAGAAGGATGAAATAAGAAGGGATGAAAGAAAGAAAACAATAGACAGGAAGAAGGGGAGGAAAGGAGTAATTAGGGAAGGACATGGAAGGAAAGAAATTAGGACAGAAGAAAGTAAGGGAAGAAGGAAAGAAGTGAGGAAAGTAGTAAAGAAGGAAGTACACGGGGAAGGAAGGAAGGAAAGAAGAATGAAATAAGTAAATAAACAAGGGAGGGCACAGGGAAGGAAGGAAGAAAGGAAGTGAAGAAGGAAGAAAGCAAGAAAAATAGTAAGAAAGTGGGATGAAGTGAGGAAAGAAGAAAGGATGATACATAGAATAAAATAAAATAAAATGGAAGGAAGTAAGAAAAAGGGCACAAGTAAGCATAGAAAGAATAAAAAGGAAGAGGAACAAAATACAGACAGAATTTTATGGCACAGAGAAAAAATGTCAGAGAAAAACCATTTAAAAACGGGTCAGGCAATGAAGTCTGAAAATAAAAAAAAATCTTAAGCTCTTCTCTTTTCATATTAATCCACACCTGGAAAAATACTAAAACCAAATTTCACACTTTCTTTCCAAAATTGATAGGAAGCCTGAATTGTTTGACTGGCAATTAGCTTCCACTGAGGTTTAGCTAAACATTCACAACAACACGAGGAGGAAGTTCAAGTCCGAAGAGCCCGAAGAGTTCTCTTGGCAAAGCTTTGGGGAGGAAAATGTGGGCCAGAAGAAAAGTTCTCGTGTCGGGGTCTATAAATAGAGGTGGCACAATGTGGATGGAGTAGCAACGGTTCAAGTAAGCTCAGACATTTCCTCCAAATAGACAGAAACGGTTCAAGAGGTCCCACGTCTCACTGGCACTTACGATGCTCTTTCATTCGTCGGGAATAGAAGTAGAAGTTGCTCAAGTAGTTAATTTTCACTTCTTCCTGACTCCGTCTGCGGGATTCTTCTGCTGCTTTATCAGTTTTTCGATCTCGGAGCCCAGAGTCTGCAGATTCTCCTGCACAAAAAGAACAAAAAGAAGAAAGGAAGTTGGTGAAAAAACACAAATGTATAGAAAATGTTTTACATGTTGGCAACAGAAGCTGTTTGTGGAATGATAACAATCAGACCTGGAAACTGCAAAACTCCATAATTCCTAACAATAAGAGTGAAGCCTTGATTTGCCTTTTGTCGGAGCATTTTTTGTTTTGTTTTGTTCTGTTATTGTTCTCCCAGTGAAATACTTTTCATATCATTACTCCCCGCTTTGTGCCAATCATCCTTCGTTTGCTGAAAGGGGGAAAAAAAAAAATCTCCACCAGAAGATACTCCTGCACATTATTACAATTACTGTTCACATTCGGGCTCTTGGGTCGGGAGCCTGGAAGATTGACACAACAGGAAGCTGATTGGCTGCGAAATGTGAACATATTTATCAAAGCTCGTGCCCACATGGTTTTTAGAGAAGCTAAAGCTGTGACAATGCATGCAGACGGGATGATGACATGTTCTGAAAGGGTGGCCGCGACCGAAACCACATGGAGGGCTGACACTCTTCTGACCACAATCTCAGAATCGTGTCATATTATAACCAAAAATATTTACTTTTTATTGGGATTTTCACACATATAGGCTAAATTTGTCATACAATATCGCACTTCAAGCTACGTCAGTTTTTCACATTGGATGGAAAATGTCTGGACATAAATTTTCAAACCTCGCTAGAGATTCTTAACTAGATTTATGTCTGGACTTTGACTAGCCCACTTTACGGCACTTAACTTTTGCTTTTAAAAGCAATAAAGACGTGCTAGCTTTAGCAGTTTTGCTGGGTGTCCGGAGCATGCAACATGTGTGCAACATTTCTAAAATGAATGACACCGCTCAGTGTAAGGAATATTGTTTTTAATGAGGCGTTTTTAGCAATATCTTTGCTTTATTTGGTGTTATTTGTAAGGAAAGTTGTTTCATTTGAAATTAAATAAAATAAACAAATACTGTTAATCAATAACTATTGAATACGCATATAAATAAATGTGAATAAATATAAAAATGAACAAATACTTTTTAATGGGAAGCTTATTTTGTCAATGAATCAAAAACAAAACTGACTTAAATAAAAGTCCATTTCATTTTGTAAGTAGCATTACAAAATAAGTGTCACAAAACAACATTATGAAATAAATAATGAATAAATATTTAAATAAATAAATCTGTGATCCACAAAATAAGCCCCCCATTATAATTTTAAAAATACTTTTTTATTTCATTGGTCCATTTATTTTACTTGATGGATTATTTATAAATTATCTCACAGTTTTTATTTATTGAATTATGAAAAAAAAGACAATTTAATAACCAAAAGAAAAGGTAAGTAAATTAATTCAGTTAATTTGCTAACATCTACCAACTGAAGCCTTTCTTGTTAGTTTGAAGGGAGAATCAGGAGCAAGAAGGGAGAAATTAACCAAAAGAATCATTAATATTCTGCTTTAACAGCTGCAGCATCCTTCTGTCTTCTGGGCTGATGTGACAGAGGGAGGGCTGAACAGCTGCGCTTAGTATTCTGGACAAAGACTAATCTCAAAAAAAGTGAAAGAGAAAAAAAAAAAGAAGCCCGATTTTCAAAAGCCTTAGAAAAACCTGAGCACGGCTTCAAAACAACATTTGTGCATCTCTGCAAATTAGCTGGACTGCTGACGGAGAGGGATGACGCATCCTGTTGTCCGCTGAATTTCTGAATCTGACCCTCCGACTCGAGAGGACTGAAGCTGTTTTAACCGCGATTAGCCGGGACCACTAATGGTTTCATCGATCTCCGACAGCATTCAGTCGTTCACACGTCGGTCAATTGTCTGCTAAGCTAACGCTCCCCGTGCTTCATTCAAACGGATCTGTTAAAAGTGATTTTAAAAACAAAACATTTTGTTATTGTCTGGAGATTAAACGGTTCATTTTGTGATGTGATGTGAGATGCTTACTGTAGGAAACGTAGGAGAAAAAAATGTTTAAGTTCTTCATGATCCGAGAGATCTCCATCGTTCTAGACATTTAAAAAAATTAAAATAAAAAAATCATAATTAATTTACAACAGAAATTACTGCTGAAGGAAGGAAAGAAGAAAGGACAGAAGGAAGGGAAGATGATATAAGGATAGAAGGAAGGAAGGATGATGAAGAAAGTAAAGAATGAAGGGAAGGAAGGATGGACATGAGAAAGGAAGAAAGGAAGGAAGTTGTGAGGAAGGAAGGAAAAAAAGGTATAATGAAGAAAGTAAAGAATGAAGGGAAGAAAGGAAGCAAAGAAAGATGCGAGGAAAGAAGGAAGGATGGATATGAGGGAGGAAAAAAGAAGGAAAGATATGAGGAAGGAAGGAAGGAAGGAAGGAAGGAAGGAAGGAAGGAAGGAAGGAAGGAAGGAAGGAAGGAAGGAAGGAAGGAAGGAAGGAAGGAAGGAAGGAAGGAAGGAAGGAAGGAAGGAAGGAAGGAAGGAAAAAAGGAGGAGAAGGAGGGAAAGGGAGGACAGGTGGATGAACAAATAAAAGGACTGATGGATGGATGGATGGATGGCCAGATGGATAGAGGGATGAATGGATGAAAGGAGAGAAACGACTTTCAGAGAACTGGTTCTGATTCAGACCTGAAAAACATTTCAATCCTATTCCAGACTTTTCCAGGTTGAATAAAACTATTGGTGAATAAAAAGTAGCTGAAAATCGCCCATCAATAAACAATAATCAATATGAAACCCCATATTCATATTGATTATGAAACAGTGGGAAAACACTGACAGGTGGCCAGTCAAGCAGAGGATCTTCAGCCCAAAGTTTTCTCTCACTAATTTCACTCAGATACTAGAAAAAAAAATTTTTTTTTTCAAAAGGTTACTCAAGTAAATGTAACTCTGAATATGATACATTCCCATACTTAACTGATAATTATTTCTCTAATTGATTCATCACGATTAATCGTTTCAGCCCTACAGTCGTGAACAAGCGTCAAGATGGGCGGAACATGAAGGTGATGCAATAAATCCAAGGTTAGAAATAAATACGCTCACATCATGGGCACTGAACCAGACCTTCATTCAGCTTCTTCCTCCTCTGAGGAGTGACGTGAGGCACGCTGGGGGGAAATTTACCTTCAGAGTTATGTTCTTCAGCAGCGTGTCCTCCAGCACTGCCTGCAGCTTCCTGTTAATCTCCAGAGACAGGTCCAGGGTCAGGCCGCTGTCCGCCGGGTGGGAGGTGTAAAGCGACGCCATGATGCCTCCCCGCCGGCTGAGGTGGGCCTTGTTTATATCAGAGGCCTCTGATGAGAGGGCCCCTGACTCCTCTCTTAGCACGTAGCTCTGGATAATCCTGTGGGCAGCAAAAAGAGGAGTAGGGAGGGAGGAAGCGATGAGTCAAACCTCTCTCTGATAAAAGGGACGAGACAAAGCGAGTGCGTGGCGTCGGCTTGGGAAGAAAATTGAGAAAAGTGAGGTTTCACAGTTAGAGAGCAGGGAGCTTCAACAGAGCAATAAAGCATTTTGTAGCAGCAGAGGCTGGGGGAACGTTATGGGAATTGCTATTCCGGGAGGGATCGCTTATCGGACCCGTGCGTGCCGGAGATATAGTTAGAAAGATTATTACTGTGCTTGTTGGTCAGAGGAGCAAAGGTAATGAAAATGGAAGAATTATAATAGACTGCAGTGATCAATTAATCATAAACTGCATGTTTCGGTTTAGGGGCAACGGGATAAATCTCCACGTACCCAATGCGGTTACACCGCAATAACAACACGGTTTGGAAGTTAAGCTAGTAGCTCCAAACTTCCTGTTTCATTTTCCCCGGAGAACAGCCGAGTTTCTATTAACCATAGAATCGCACAAACTGGAATTACGAAAAATAAATTCATTTACTGGAACACTGGAAATTTTAAAAAAATGTTTTTCAGTGTTTTTTTTACACGACAATGAGCTACTTTTTCAGCTGCGTCAAAACTACGAGTCGTTATCAATCAATCAATCAATCAATCAATCAATCAATCAATCAATCAATCAATCAAGTGTATTCAATCTAGGCAGCTCAATGTGCTTTAGGCTACATAATAAACACAAAATTACAACTTTATAAAGAAAACACCAACAATTGGATGTTGCTCCTGGCGAACAAGACAAAGAGGGCGACAGGAAGTGGTAGAGGATGATGATTTTTAATGACTTATCGCCTGAACAAACTTATTCACATCTGATTTTTATTGCGTTTCTTACTTAATTTTGTGTTTTTTTTTACATTAGTAGAATATTGAGAGAATTTTGCGCACATTAGATATGACAATAATTTGAAGACAGTCTTACATGCAACCCAAAACAAAAAGCTATTCATACGTGTGAATTGACGTGAGCAATCTCAGACATAAAGATGGAAAAAAAAAAGTTCTGTATTTAGGACTAAAACTGCAAAACTCCTTCCCGTCTGCAGCTCAGCTAAAAAAAAAGGAGTGAAAATAGGAGAGGAGTTCATCATGAAGTCCAACAGAAAAGGTCAAGAATCTCCTGCTCTTCAGATGGTTCAACAATCAATATTTTAAAATCCGCTCGAACCGGCACGATGCCTTTCAGACACGAAAGACTGGAAACAACCAGTCTCCACCACTGGTGTTGTTCCAACTCCAATTCTGGATGTTTCAAAGGTGAGGATGAGCCCAGAAAGACCTTTTGCTGAAGAGACGTTGACGATTTTTACACAACAATGACAAGCTTCAGTCAGGTATATTGGGAGTTTTGTGATGCACCAAGACAAAGTAGTGAATAATTGTGAAAATATCAAATTGATTGAATTTTTATCATTTTTTCTGTTTCGGTTAATTAAATTTTTTTGTTTTTCACCAATTTGTTTCCATACAGAGTGACTTGAGTCCACCCAAGAACATTTTCTTTTTTGACAAATGCGTTTTATAATTTTAATCTATGTTCATTTTGAATTCAGGTCAATTCATTTAAGGAACGATTGAAATAAAAGCCAGTTTTTTAAAAGATATTAGGATATTTTTGTGATTTCTATTTATGTAAGGAAAAAAAAAAGAAGTGGAAATCAAATTTTGGATGCAAAAAAAATTTGGAAATGTATTTTTATTTTTTTTTTTCTTCGGAGAGTTTTTTTGCGGCGCTAGTGGCTCGTATTTTTTGTACAGTAGGCAGACAGGAAGGAGGGTGAGGAGAGGGGGGAAGACATGCCGTAAAGGTCGTCGGGACCGGGAGTCGAACCCGCGACTTCCACGTCGAGGACTAAGGCCTCCAAACGTGGGGCGTGCTAACCCCCTGCGCCACCACAGCACGCCCCGGAAATGTATTTTTAAGCCATATCACCAAGCTGTAAATCGGATTAGCTTGGTTTGGTTCTGAAGAAGAGAGGCCAAAGACTTCAGCCTTTATATATGTGAAGCTGGTGGAGATATAACCAATAAAGGTATAAAAGAGTGCGGGAGACAAACGCACACCATGAATTTTTAGATTAAAAAGTAACAAAAATATTCAAAACCAATTATTTTCCTTCCGCTTCACAAGTTTATACAACTTTGTGCTGGTCAGTCACATAAAAGCCACCAGAAATTCAATGAAGTTTGTGATTATAATGTGACAAAAGTTCAAACAAAAGCAGCGGTTTTAATATGTTTGATACTCAAAGATAAAGAGTCTCCACTTGTTTAAATTTCTTGAACGAGACAAGCAGTCAACAAAAACATCTTCATTTGCAGTTCAGGGACCAGAATCGTCTCATCACCTCTCACAGGTATATTCTGATCTGCCTGGAGGCAGAGAAACATCCCCTAGGGGGAATAAGCTTTGCTTGGTTTGCATACATCTGGTCATAGCCGGAGGCAGCAGACAAAAACAAAAGACAATAAAAAACACCCAAACAAGACAAAAAGGGGGAACTGTTTCACATCAGGTTATTTAGATGAACTAGATTGGTGTCCTAACAGTTTCATCATCTTCATCTCGAAACATGTTGAAGACAATCTTAGCTGAGCTGCTGCATGAGAAATATCACAAACCAGACGGGGGGGGGGGGGGTTGTAGATTTCAAAGTGCAACATGTAAACAGAAAACTCACTGCTACGATAATTAGTTTGCAGAGCTGTGATCAAAGCTGGAGAATCGGTGTATTTTCTGGCAGCGCAGCAGGGAAAGTCAACAGGAAGGGAGACTACAGTATGTATGAAGGTTTAAGGAAGAATTAGAGCAGAGGAGGGTCAAACTAATACAAAACAATCACAACAGGAGCAACTACTACAGCTACTATCATCCACTACTGTTTATCTAAAAAGTGAACTATAATAAATTATTTTTAAAAACTGTCACTAAATAATACACAGACCATTTAAAGTGGTTTGAATCTTTAAAATAGAAGCTTCACTGACTGTATAAACATCGTCATTTCAGACTCCATTGATCTAATATGTCTGTGGTATCCCAAGGTTCTGTCGTGGGCCCGGTATTTTTAATAAATGTATTTTTTTTGCTATGTTTTCACTCAGTTGGACAGACCATTAATACATTTTGTAAACTAGTGCAAAAATGACATTCAGATGGTTGGAAATAAGTCAGATGGAGTCGTCTGATCAGGCAACAGTTACGACTTTTACACTTAGCAGTAAAGCCAAACTTGAGATTTCTCTTGCTGGCAAATCAGAAACAACTTGTTTGAAATGGTAATCATTTAAAAAAATTAAGATACATTGTGTCAAAACAGGCAGTTTAACATTTATTTTAAAAAAAACTCCACAGCCCTCCATTGCCTTCAGCTGGCCCAAAACTCTGCAGCAAAACTGAACCAACAGAAGAACTTGCATAACTCCTGTTTATTTCAAATTCTTTTAAAAATCCACACTAACTTTCAGTGCTCTGAGTGGCTAAGCTCTTTCCTATATCATGGAATTGTTAAAGCCACATCCTCAAACCAAAACTTATTCATAGTCGCCAAGGAGCAGATATAAAACTGGAGGGGATTGCAATTTTCCACACAGTTGCTCAACTGTGAAACGGCCTTGCTTTGTCTTAACATCGTCTTGGGAGTCTGGACTCATTTAATAAGCAGTGGAAGACAGTAGTTCACTGTCTTTTTAAGCAGGTTTTAATTAAGGATGTTTTAATGTCTTTATGAAGTAAATGTGCTAAATAAACATAACTTAAAACTTGAGAGCAAAAAAAAAAAAGTCTATGTACTTCAAACTAAGTGGCAAATGTTTTGGTACAATGACAATTTTTCCTCCCGAATAAAAGAAAAGATGGATTCCAATAGTTTGAATTTACACAATATATGTATCTCAGTAACAAAATGGATGAATTTTACATATATTGGCAATCTTGGAAGAGATTTACACAAAAGCAGGATTTTATTATTCCATGCAAATAATGTGGAGGTCACAACAGGGATACGCATGCAGATGCCTAAATCTGACTCATTCTGACAAGAGGACGATTATATTTAACATGCAGCTCAAGCAGTTAATCAGCTACTTCCTGCTACAGCATGCAGCCACAATCTGTGTGATGAAAATACTGTCCCTCAGAAAAAATTAACTGAAGATTGATCAACACAAACCTAAAACCCTGCAGCTGAGAAGCGACTTAACGACTGAAGCAAATACAGGTGGAGCGTAAGTCAGATTATCATCACAAAAAAGTTAATTTAAGCAATTGACATTACTTACTGCACTACAAAAACAAAATCTTATCAAGTATTTTTGTCTAGTTTGTAGTGCAAATACTAGGGGTGATTTTGTGTTTTGCAGTGTAACATTTATTTAACGTTATTACACAGAGTGAAGCGTTAATGAAAATGAAACTCCTTTTCTTTGCCAACAGAAAAGTACTCAGTACTTGGTCGGAGTTAATTTTGCATGAATTAGTGCATCAATGCAATCGGCCAGAGGCTCTGCTGAGGCGCTAAGGAAGCCCAGGTTGCTTTTAATAGTGACCTTTAGCTTCTCTGCATTGCTGCCTCTGCTGTCTCTAATAGATTCCAGCATTCGGTCAGGTGAGTTTGTAGGTCAGTCAAACACAGCGATACCATGGTTATTAATGCAGCTAGTTTTGGGAATGAGAGTGTGAAAAATGAAGTCAATGCCTCCATATGAAGCTGAAATTTTGGCTGGGATGACTTTTGAATTAAGAAAAGCAGGGTAAATAATCAAGCAACTTTGCCTCTTGGTGCCTACCAACTCTTCCTCCTAACTCTGACATTAAATTCCAGATAAAAGGCAAAAATTATTTATGTAAAGGCATATTTTCCTTCCACTCAACTTTCAATTAAAATGCTTGGACGCAAAACTCTGAACAGCGGACGTCTACTTACAATGGAAACCAGATATTTATATAAACCAAATAAAAATACACACATTTTTTTCCTCACCGTCTGATTTGAAATCAGATTAAAACTTTCTTGTTTTAGCTCAGTTAGAATTATCAAAATTGCTATTATTTGCTAAATGTGTAAATGTCTTTTTATTCAGTGTATGTATATGTCTTAACATAATTTTCACTGCTTCTGTAAGAAATCACACCCCTTTCTTATGCAGTAAAGATTCATTTTTCTGACCTTTTCCTTCCTCTTTCAAAACTAGTCTTATATAATATTTTAAGTTTTCAGAGAAAAAACAATTTTGAGCTCTCAGCTGTACATCATAACAAAGGAATAAAGCAATACATGTTTGTAATTTTTACTCTTTTTGTAATGATTCTGTGTTTGTCACATTTTCTTGACTGAATTAAATGAATTTTTCAGTGATATTTTAGTTAATTGAAACATATCTGTAAATCTATGTAGCAAAAAAAAGAGAGAAAAAAAGCAGGTCAATGCAAAAAGCAAAAGAAGTTGCCACCATATACTTTCCCCATCCATCCACTTTCACACTCACAAATACAACACCTGAGCTAGCACAGACATGAAATGAAACTTACCTCTGACTAGTCTTTCAAAGGTCCATATATATGGACCCCAAATCCATCACGATAGTTTTTAATAAAACAAAAAAAAGTGACGTAAATTACACATATGGCTACATGATTATAGAAGCGGCATGCAGAGATCAGCGGGAGGATGACAGATGCGAGAGACGGCTCGGAAACATGCAAGATGACAATTTCTCAAACGTATAACTCCCCAGTTCCTTTTTTTCCCTTTTAGAAAGCAGCAACACATGGAGGCACATTGAGAGGTGGGAATGATTTAGCCCAGAAGATGCAAAGACAGAGAGATGGGGCAAAATAAAATAATACTGCAAAAGGAATCAAATAGTTATATTTTATCTGAAATTGATTGAGAGTAACACAGCCTTAAATCTTAGCAATAAATCTAAAAGGTAAGTAATGTTTGAAGTATCTGACGCTAATTTGTGCATTTCTGACATATTTGAAGTTACCAGCTACTGATTTTGCAGCTGTCAGATCTATAGTTTGATGACAGACAAAAAGAAATGCAACACATTGAGCTTTAACATCTGCTTCAAAAATAATTAACAGTGATGAGAGGATAAAATGCCCTACAGATAAATAGGAATCTTGAACAGAAGGCATCTGCTTCCCAACATTATCCAATCGATTCCAGTCACCTGAACAGACTAATGGGGTTTGATGATGTGCTTTTTTATGGTGGATTTGTGTGAGTTCATGTGGATGAAAACTTTTCTGAAACCGAACACATTATTTTTAACAAAGTGGTGATTTTTATTTTCAAAAAGACCTGGCTACATGTGGACAAGGCCTTAGTATTTAGCATGTAGGTGAAAAAGTAACATTTTGTCCAGAGATGGGAGTCTTTTGTCTTTCTTCTTCCACAGAGATCAGATTTGTGGAGCTAATAATTGTACTGTCACTAACTTTATCTACTGAAACTTTACCATGACCCTCTGGCTGATTTTACTTCAGATTATTGCTCTCCTGGTCCGTCCTGTCAGCTTAGTTTGGCAGCCATGTTGTAGGCGTGGTACGTTGACAGTTCTGTCAAGCTCTCTTCATTTTCAGATGATAAATTCAACAGGGTTGCGAGAGATTTTAAAGTCTAGGACATAGTTATTACCCTAACCTACCATTGTTCCACTTTATACAGTTGCTGCTTTATGTTGGTCTATTACATAATATTCAAATAAAGTACACTTAAATTTGTGGTTTATTTTACATTTGCAAGGAACTGCAAAGGTAAATTGTGTTCAAAACGGTCTTTGTTATACAGTGATTCTAAATTAAAGCCCGTTACAAAATTCTGACTTTTTTTCTCAGAAAATTAAAGTCAGAAAAAGTCAGAATTCAGAGGAAACAAAAAAAGTCAAAATTAGGAGAAGACAAATAAAAAGTCAGAATTAATTTTTTTGTTTTTGTTTGCAGTGGTTCTAATCTTCTTCCATAAGTAACAGCTACAAATCAGAGAAGTGCTTACTTCTTTACTTTTCCCCCAATTCTTAAATAGATTTTGTTCTGACTGAACTTTATGTTTCGTAAAGAAAGCCAACATCCCATTTTGCAAGTACACAAGCTGCAAAATATAATGTAATGACAGAACACAAAGCTGTGCAGGAGATGCTGTAAACTAATAATTAGCTTCCTGACCCTAACAGCTCCTGATCTTCGCCTTCTACAGTTCTTGTTTCTTTATTCATCATCTTCCTCATGTTTTACATTCAGACTTGTCAATGTTCACCAGGCTATCCTGGAGAGGATGGGGACAGAGAGGCAAAAAGGACAAATTCACATCCATACTCTGGGTGGTGTAACACCCCCCGGGCTTTGCTGAGATTCTGCCAAGCTAAATTTAGCAGCGAACCGTGGGATTCGTCCTCAATTTTAACTCTTAAATGTAGGTTGAGCCTAATAGATTCAAGTGCAGAAAGACAAGAAATTAGAGGTGAGGCTCAGGAGACGACCCGAGACAAATCCAAGTCAATAACTTTATGCGAATAAGAGTCATTTTCACATGAGGAAAATGTACAATCCTCATATGAGTCAATTTCCCCCGGATTATCTACCCAGATGGAAGAAAACTGCTGGAATGAGGAGCTGATGTTATCTCAGGAAGGGTTGTTAGTTTTGTTAAAGGCAGATCACAGAAATCGTCTCCACAGCACGATTCAAGATTCCTGCAGCTAAAGAAGTCGCTGCAAGCTCTGAAACCCTGAACCAAAGCTTTTCTGGCATTTTGTTTTCTGTTATTGTAGGCTCCTATATCGCACACTTAACACACAGCTACATTGATCATTTCTGCATGATTTATTTGTATATCTTATGAAACAAAACCTTTTGTTTTGAACAACTGGACCACGCCACTCACTTAGTCTTTTTCCGGATCTCTTCCACCAGCTGTTTAATGTGATCCTCCATGAACTCGATCTTTTCCTGCTTTCTCGCCAACGCCTTTTGCAGACGGACAATCCGGTCCACAAGGACGGCCTTGTCCACCTCTGGGAAGCTGTCCACCACCATAACGGAGGGACCGGACTGGCTCTCTGGCGACCGCTCCTCAACGCTGCTGCTCCCACCTTGGCGTGCGTTTAGGGACCCTGATTGAGAATTGGAGACACCAGTTGTTTTATATTACAATGTCATCAAACACAGAACTGTATTCAGAACCACAACTGTTGCATTAATCACCACGGTATCACTGCGCACCAAAGAACAAAGACTATGATGTGTTGACAAGTGGAAAATAGAACAAGCCAGACAAGCCGAGGGCTGCTATTAATAGTTATTTATTTATTAGTAGAGCCACAGGCTGATCGACTCCATGCTACGCCGCATTGATGCAGTAATGTATGCAAATGGAGTCCAAACTAAACACTGAGCACATACACAGCTCAAAATATTTTTTCAGTAAACTGACACATCTAATTTTCTGAAAATGTAGTTAGTTGTGAGCTGAAACAAAAGCTTGGTATACATTTATATCGGAAATTAATTATCGTTTATTTTATTTTAATAAATTAAGATATAACCTGATGCCAATAAAGTGGGAATATTATATTTAACAGAAAGTAAGGAGTATGAAAGATTTAGATTAAGAGTGTGACATTAAATGTTAAATACTAACCAAATTTCAGAGCAGTACCTGAGGAACTGGAGCGGCTGCCCATACTGCTGGCGTCCCGGTCGCAGCCGCCATTCTCAACCTGCTCCAACTTTTTACGGGCTGCAGAGAGAAAACATCATCGTATCAGAACTAAACAAAACAGAGCTGCACAGAACTCAAACACTGAAACCCTGACATTTTTCTGCACGTAAAAAACTTAAGTGACTTGTAAGACATTTGCCTTTTATGCTAAATTAAGTAGATGTAGTATCGAACCTTGTGTTAGTTGTTTCGTGAGGTCTTTGATGTTGGCAGCTTGTTTCCGTTTCTGGGTCACCAGCTCGTCTCTCAGCTCCTCCACTCTGGTCATCAGCTGGGCCACCTCTGTCTGTAGCGCCGCCCGTTCCTCCTGCAGGCCCTGCACCTCCTGGCCCCTCATCACTTCTTCCTGTTTCAGCTGTCGCGACTGCAGATTTATAGGAACGCTGGTCATTATACAGTGGAAATACTTGTGTGCAATGACGTTTTTAATTGCTTAATTGGGTTAATTTGGGTTTTTGAAGATTTAATTTCTGGAAAATGTTGATTTTTTTTTTCCACCAATGATCTCCTTGGGTTTCCATAGATTAGAGTGATCTTCTTTAACAAATGTGTTTTAAAGTTTCTATTTATTTCAACTTTGAACACAGGTCAGTTCTATGATGGAATATTAGAGCCAGTTGAAGATTTATTTATTTTTCTTTTTTTACAAGAAAAAAGTAATAATTTAGGAGAAGAAAGTAGTAATTTTATGAAAACTCCCACATAAAAATTAAAAAAATTAAAATGAGGAATATTGAGCATCTCCTTAAGTTGTACAGTTTTACAAATAATATTTAATATTTAAAATAAATACTCAATCCTTTAACACATCAGCATCAACTTATCATCAATAGCAGGACTTTGAAACGACCGTGTGTATTAAGACAGATCTTTCATGTCAGATCCTACTAACTTAATACCTAAGCTTCATGAAAACAACTTTTTTTCATCATATTATAAGAAACAAATACACTATTTTACTAGAAAAAAAATCCATACAATAACGACTATATAGTAGTAAATAAACAAAGATTCTCGTAGCCTGGGCTTGATAGTCCGTTGTACAACTCACAGAAAGGATGATTGAAATAAAAAACCCTTTTAGAAAATATTTTCTGTCATTTGTTTTGTTTTTGCTTTTTAAAGCGAAAGATTAAAGATTTAAAATCAGAAATCTGGTATGAAAAAAATAAATCAGATTTTTACTTTTCAGCCAAATCACCTAGCTCTCCTAGTAAGATATTATGTATGTGTTTGCTATAAAAAACCATCTCTCTCATCAACCCCAGACCGTTTCTCAGTGTGTCCCCTCTCAGCATCCTTACCTTGTCCTCCAGGAGCCTGCTGGTCTCCTCCAGCTTCGCTTGCAGCTCAGTGAAGCTGCTGCTGACCTGATCCAGCTGAGACTGCAGCGCGTTGCTCTCCGACTGCAGGTGGGCGTTCTTGCTGCTCAGCTTCTCGGTGAAGCCCAGCAGCTCAGCTTCACGCTCCCTGCTGCCTTGAACGTCGCGCTGGAGGTCGGCCATCTGACTGGTCAGGCTCTCCACTTCCTCCTTGAGAGAGGTGATCTCCTGTTTGTCCCTTCATAAAACAACAAATGTGAGACGTGTTAAAATCTTAAAACAACTGTTAAAGTAGCGCATGCTAGAAAAAAATGAGAAAATTCATATACAAGACATCAATCCAGCAGAGGTAGAAAAGTTCCTGAAATCCATTGCTGTAATAAAACCCAATCTTTACTCAGTTTTTGTACCAAATTTGCAATGTGCACGTGATAGAAGAGCTCTTTATCCAGTATAAAGCCCAGGTATTTATAATAAGTAAGCTCAATTTGCTCACCAAGGGCAGTGGTAATCAATAGAAATATCTTATAGCCTTTGGAAATGTGAGAAAACCACTGTTTTTGTTTTATTCACATTCAGACAAGTATATAAACGAGACTGAACTATGATAAAGTCAGACTGTAAAAACTCTATAGCATGTGAGAGTGAAGAAGAGCAACAACCGATTAACAAGTCATCTACATAAAAATGATAAAAGGCATTTGACAAATTATCACTAAAGTTATTTATATGAATAAAAAATAAAAACGGTCCAAGTTACCCTGCGGAACTCCTTTTGTAATTTCAAGGAGAGAGGAAGAGGAACTCAGAGGTTTCTGTTTGACAAATAGTCAGAAAAATGGTTAATCAGATTCACTACCATCATGGCAGATGTGAAGTAAAGAAGACAAAATGCTCTAATTAAGTCAATATGTTCTTCAATATGGTTTTAGTTTGAAGGTGTGTGTTAAATCTGTCCTGTCTATCATTTAGGGATCTAACAGGAAAAGGATAAATACTATTATTACTACAATTCAACGTTTTTTTATCACTAGCGTTTCCATAACAAATGTGCGCAAAACTTCTTCAATATTCTGCTAATGTCGATGTTTCCATTAAATAAGAAACACAAAATCTCATGAATATGTTTGTTCACCTGCTAAGTAATAAAAAAATGCAATGATCCTCCAACTACTTCCTGTTGTTTCCTTCTTCGTGGTTTGCACCAGTGGCAACATCTGGTTGTTTATCTTGTGACTCATGTGATGCAAAAATAGTAAATAAATTGTTTCCATAGCAGTTTTGTGAAATAAAACAATTTTGATATGGGCCAAAAAAATCCCACATCATTCTAGCGCCAAAACATTTGATCAAAAAACTTTTTTTTTTTTCCGAAATTGGTGCATTTCCATATGCAAATTTATTTTCGAAATGTCAAGTTGGACAATTGTATGGTCAGTGGAAACGCAGCTGATGGCAATCAAAGCTGATAAAGAGGGTGTGTATTTTATTGGAAAAAATGAAAACTAAAATAAAACTTAATTAAACACGTTCCAACCGCAATTTGGTTATCAAGTGATTTCCACACAGGGCTCATCTTTGTAGTGTGTGTCTGCTCGAGCTTTATCGATAAAAACTTGTGCATGTTTACCGTTCATGCTGCTCCTGGAGCGCAGTGACCTCGTCCAGTTTTTCTCTCTGCCGGCCGATCTCAGCCTTCTGCCGGTTTATGATCTCCCTGTATTTGGTCAGCTCATCCTCCCACCGCGGCCGCTCGTCCTCCAGACACTTTAACTAAGGAGCCAGACATCCTTGTTAGACGGAGGTTAGACGGCTCGCTGGTGCTACACAAACATCACTCCGGATGACAAACCTTAGTGCGGAGTGTTTCCAGCTCATCTATGCTTTCTTTGTAACTCTTCTTCAGGTCCTCCAGCTCTTTAGCCTTTGCTCGATGCATCTACAACAGGAATGAGGTTCTATTTTATATTTGTATGCCTTGTATTCTCATGTGTTCTTTTTTCTAGAAAACAAGGCCGTCAATACTTTATGTAGCGTCATTACACAACAAATAGATTTCCTTGTAAGCCATGTATTGAGTTTGTTTCTTTATGAATTCATTAGGGATGTGAAACAAATGGTGTTTTTTCCCCCATGTTTTGCCTCATGTTTTTAACAAACTCATTATTGGTGCTGCCGCTAGTTAACTTTTCCAAGAAGTCATTAAAGGCCTCCGGTATCCACGACGACGCAGCAGTAATGGGGGTTCTGGTAAATTCTATTTCGTCCATTCATCTTTTCGCATCCAATTTAAATGTAATCTCCCAACAAGTAATGGAAACAGTTTTGTTTGCATAATTTATGATTTAGGTTGCTTCATCATGAGTGTATGAGATACATAACAATAAATATAGGTTCAGAGGGATCGGTGGGCCGGAGTCAAGGTTCGAAAATAAAAAACTGAAGAGCGTCAGGTCAGCAATTTTATTTAACGTCATAACAGACGGCAGCTTTTGTTGGAAACTTCCTTATCAAAAAATTGGACTCTTCTTTCTGCTGCTGCAAACATCAGAAATTCAAATGTAGGGACTTTTTCTCTTTTCGTCTTTTTGGAGGCATTTACACTGAGCTGTCAGCATCCTGTAAAAAATGAAGCACACCCTCAAATTAATCTAACTAGGTGATGTCTTCTGGGTTCGTTGTTGAAATGCAAGGCTTAATATTGATTATTTCTAGGCCATTTATTTTTAAAGTCTGATTCCCGTTAGAGTGTGGCACTGAGAGAAACAGGCCACAGTGTTTGGACCGAGTCCATCCGTTCGGTTGTGTGCATGCGGAGCATCAGAGGCAAAATTACTGCAACTGCTACGTTAAGGCAAGCTGAGAAAAAAAGTGGAGAAACAAACTTTAAATCAGGATAATTAATAATACACTTAAAAATAAAGGGAACCTGTGCTGTGATTTGTCTTTTAATGGACAATCACATAGAAAAAACAATATGGTATTTTTTTCCTTGCTTAATCTACAAAAAGATTCAGATTTAGACTTCTTGCATAATAATGTAGTTAAAGGAAAATCACTCATGCTATTCCAAATGTTTAGCAATAAACATTTCAAATTTTGCATTTATAATTAACCTCCTTTACTGTGATAACCCAACAGACTGATCTGGATCCAACCTGATTGAGCTATTTTGTTAAAAAAAAAAAGAAAAACCCTATTTCTGTAATCTATAAAAGCTCAAGTGGTATCAACACTTTTGCAAAGACAACAAAATCTGAGGATCCATCTTCTATTGATGGTCCATATTTTAAAATTACTTGTAGCTAATTTTATCTCCATATTAAATAAATCAGAGCCCACAGGACGCTTATTTTATCCACAGTATTATTTTCTTATCTGTTATTCCTTTGTAGGCATCACAGTGATCACACTGCCAGCTGAAATGTTACAATCAGTTATTTCATTTTGGGAATAAAAGGAAGAAAAAGCGCATTGAGAAAGAAGATGAATATGTAAAAAAAAAAAAGTTTTAACTTTAGATAACGTGCGTCACCTCTAACTGGTCTGTTTGCTCCTGCTTGTGTTTCTCCAACTCTCCTTTAGTTTCCTTCAGTTTAGCGTCCAACTCGTTGGATCTGAGCTCTTCTGATTCCTTAAGAGGACATAAATTATTGTTTTAAGTACAGGTGCATAAAACATGAGAAACAACAGTAAATTACATTAATATGTTCTTGTGTTAAATTATAAAATCATTGTCTGGTGTGTTATGATGTCAGAATTAGTAGTTCTGATAAATTTTTCTAGGAGAGTCAAAACTATTGTGGCTCTTTACTGCCACCATCTGACACATTCAACCACATTCAGTCTGGTCAGGTTTGCACCTTTACCTTAACTTTTAATAGTAACAATAAAATCAATACAAAAATAGTCTTTTAATTTCTGTTGTGATCATGATCAATCTATCACGCAACAAACCTGGTACGTTCGGATCATGTCCTGGCAATTCTTTCGGATCTGTTCCGTCTCTTCTTTGGCCTGAGCCAACTTGGATGTCGTTTCTCTGAGCTTGTCTTTTGTTTCCTGGACACAAACAAACATGAAGGTGCTTTTGTAGAGGAAAAAATAAAAAATGAAAAAGCCTCTTATCTCTCAGAGGGTTCAGGTTAAAACCTCAACACTCATTACTAATTTGTTTTTATCTTTTCTAGCATTTTTGCAAAAGGAGAAACAACAGCCAGATCTGTGTGGCCTTCAGCAACTCCTGAGCTTTTGCACCCTCTTTTGTTTACTGTTGTTTTTCTGCTTACAGGGAGTGGGAAAAAAAGAAACTGTTCTTTTGTTGGAGCCGTTTTTCAAAAACAGCTACAACAACAGCAGCAATTTCCTTCCAGGGTCATTACAGTGCAATTCCGATTTCATTTCATTCCCAAATCGCACATTTAATCATGTTATTTTGCAGCCTGTTGAAAGAGAAGGTGATCGTTTTTATCCTGACGTAGATCCACAACTGGTCAGGTGTTTTTTTTTCTGTTTTATATCATACAGGGTGGTATGTATGATGTATAAAAACTGAAAACACACAAAAGAACATTAACATTTCGATGATAATTTTAACTTAAAATGCAAAATGGAATCCTAATACCAACATCTGAGCACAAGAATCATAATCAATAAAATACAGACAGCTTCACATGTATCTGAACACTTAGAGCCACTGTGGATAGAAAAAAGTTAATAAAAAATAATAATAAAAAAAGAAAAGGAAATTTCCACCAAAAAATCTCAGAAAATTTATAGAGAAAAAAGAAGACACTTTCAGAGTTAGAAAAGTCAAATATTTGCTTGAAAATATTCAGAAATGTCTTGATTAATCTCAGAAACCTTCTGGGAAAAAAACTAGTTTTAAAAGTCAAAAAATTCAACTTCTGAAACTCCAAGTTTTTCTCTCAAAAATTCTAAACTTTTCAAACTCCAAAGTTTCCTCTTTTTTGGCAGATATTTACTAAATTTTTTCCCTTATCTAAAGTGGCCACAATACACCGTCGTAGAATACCAACACAAGCTTTGTTTTACTTTACCCATTTAATGAAACATTTTAAAATTATAGATAGATGTAAATTTAAGACCAAAAAACCAATAAACAAAGGACGGTAGGGGGATCGTACTTTATTCCAATTAAGAATAACAAAAAAAACCAGTAATGCCAAGCTTCTTTTTTTTTTTTGTAAAGATTGAACCCAGGCTTGTATTGGCAACAGAGAATGAGCAAAACCAAACTTTGTAACATTACCTTATGAGCATCTGCTTCACTCTTTAATTTGTTCTGGGCCCATTTGACTTTGATTAGATGAGAGTTGATCTCCTCTTTTAACTTTTCCCCTTCTCGTGTCAGCCGGCCAACCTCACCCTCCTGTGAATAAAGGAGCATACGAATGAGACTTAATTAATGTACAGAATAACAAAAAAATGTTGATTAAGATAAAATGGCTGTTTGAGATCGAACATTCTGTTAAACTGATACTACTTAAGATATAAACAAGTCAGTAAAAACACTTCTGTCATTTATTTTCCGTCGTGAAATTGAAAACATAAATCTGAAACTTTGTCCTTTTCAAGGTTAAGGGGTAAATAAAGCTGATAAAGTTTTTACATATTTCAAATAGAAAGTATTTAAAATGTAATTGACCTTGGCGTCATATAGCTGCTGCAGCCGCCCCTTCTCCTGAGCCAGCTGGTTCCCGCGCAGCGCTTGGCGGTCCACCTCCTTCAGCGCTTCCCTCAGCCTCTTCTCTAAACTCTCCTTGTCCCGTCTCAGGTCCAGAGCCTCCTTCTCCCCCCGCACATATTTCATCACCATGGCCTCCTTCTCCTGCCGTGCCTCATCACACTTCTTGTTCACCTACATAGTGCGGTCGAGTTAATATCCAAATTTTTTTTTCTACAGGTTAGTCGCAATAAGTTAGAGCATAATCAAAACAAATTCATTTCAGAAGCTTATGTTTCATTTAATACACTTTCCAGATGTTTTTTTTAATTAATTATGATAATTTGGCATGCAGCTAATGAAAAGTCAGTTTCATTGGTATCTTTAATAGAGAAATGTTGTGTTGCATCCTGAGCAATAACTGGGATGAACATCAACTTGACAGCACTCCAGCATTGACAGCTTCCACAAGAAAAGGTAAAGAAAAAACAAGTCACTGTTACTACAACTGGATGCTCACAGTGTGCTACATTCAAGCATATTGACAAAGTTGAGTGAAAGGTAAAAGTGTGGTAGGAAAAGGTGCACAAACAGCAGGGATAAATGCTGCCTTGAGAGAATTGGTAACGTAAAGCCCTTTCAGGAATTTAAGGGAAATTCACAACTAATAATGCAGGTTATCGATGAATGACTGCATCTGAAGTTGATTGATTTTATTAATCAACCATCGATTAATTGATAAGCGGCCATTTTCCTAAAAATGGGAGTTTTTAGTTTGACATAGCAGATGTCTGAGGTAATGCATAACCTTCATTTTGCTTTAAATGTTTGTGCTTTGAAAGAATGACATAAAAACACAAAATATAAAGTAACATTTTTAAAATAGTTATTAAGAAATACAATATTTTGATGCATGTCTCTTACAAGATAGGAAAATAACAGCTTAAACCACATTGTAGTAAAAGCTGTCATCATCATTATTCTAATTTAGTTTTGGGAATACGAAAATTCAGTTATTGTCTCAAAGCTTCAACAAATTAACATAAACAAACGATCTGAACCTCGGGGCGGCAACAGTCGACTATGACTGGGTCAGTGCTGAATGATACAAGCAAAGGCCCTGAGAGGGATTTGGAGCATAATGTAACGCGTACTGTTCAGTGGACAGTGAAATTAAAAATTGTGAAGTGTGACAGAACTGTCAAGAGAACAGCAGCCAGCACGGCTTTAACCAGGTGAGCAGAATCAGGAAGAAAAACGTTCTGCCAGCAATATTCGTTTAGCAAGCGATTTAACCTGCAGCAAGAGGAGTTTGGTGAGCCATGACCTTGAACGTTCAGCTACTAGTTTTGTGCAAACATTCATAAACGACATGGCAGCAGAATTATTATTTTTGGGCCAACTGTGGCTAAAAATAGGTAATCTTTTTCCAACTTTAAAGCCATGCATAAAGCGGAGTCATGCCAGAAATGCAAAATAAGGGTTGGATACAGTTTGAGATTAGTTTCATATACAGTCAAACCTGTTCTATCCTGTGAGAGGTCTCCCTATGCAGCTGCTGCAGAGCAGCTTTGGACGATTGCTCCTGGTGGATCAGTTTCTCCCGCGACTCCTTCAGTTCTTTCAGAAGCTCCTCCACCCGCCCCTCCAGCTGCAAAAACAGGGAGAACACGTCTTGAGCTACCCAAACCTGAGCTAACTGACGCGGCAGGATTACAGCTGAATCAAAAGGCTGAAGGAAAATTAGGCTCACAGAGGAATGGAACCAACACTTTCTGTTACAGAAGGAATTTCCCTGAGAAGATTTGCATTAAATTACACGGCATAGGAAAACTTTACTAAATATTACTTAAGGTTACGTTCACGCCGCTGCCTGAAGTGACCCAATTACGATTTTTTGCCACATCAGATTTCTACTGTGCGGTCGTTCAAATTTCCAAATATATGCTACTTGTATGTGATCTAAAGTGTGAACTACAAAAGACCTAAAACTGTCCCGCATGTGGGGTAAAGAGCGCAATAATGTCACAGAGCGTGCTCTGTGTTTTGCCAACTGCCATTAAAAGGAAACTCAGTGTTTGCAGACATAAACATGGATGCTAACAGTGGAGCATAGTTTGTGATTTTGAAGTTGCCAGTATTAATAACTTAATCCTCATTATAGTCCGCCATAGTGATTGTTTTTCTATCAGTTTGCGAGTATCAGGGCGCAGAATAGTGACATTTGTCGAGTATCAATGACATTCAGGACCTGGCTGTTAAAATTCAGGTCTCATTTGAAGAGATCGGATACGTATCGAATATCCAAGAGGCCTGGGTCGCATTTGAAAAAAATCTGACCTGTGTTGTTCAGACTGTCATAAAAAGATCGCAGGTCGCAATAAGAAAAAAAAAAGAAAAAAAATCACAATTGGGTCACTTCGGGTTGCAGTGTGAATCTTCATTATTGAAAAAAAAAAAACTCTCCAATGTATACATCAGACTGGAAAGAACAACAAAATGTGATTTAATCAGACACTGTGCAAACAAAAGAATAAAGAAAAATATATACCTTTTGTATACCTTCATGTTTACACATTAAAA
Source organism: Xiphophorus maculatus (assembly GCF_002775205.1). Classification (NCBI taxonomy): domain Eukaryota; kingdom Metazoa; phylum Chordata; class Actinopteri; order Cyprinodontiformes; family Poeciliidae; genus Xiphophorus; species Xiphophorus maculatus. Next base: position 6,397,574 of record NC_036452.1, on the reverse strand, counting down.
AAAAATCCATTAGATATTGTTCCAGTTATGAGAACAGGTGATTTAAAATTTCACATTAGGTCCTATGAAGAGGAGACCACTTTAGTTTTTGGTAATCTAATCAAATTGATTTAAAAACAAAACAAATGTACACAAATGATGTCATCTGAGTTTAGATCCCAATATCATTTTCTTCACCCTTCCAGAATGCTTTGTTTGACGTCCTTAATTAGCAGCTGAACAGGACTGTGGAATAAATTGAGTTGGATTGGAAAGCTGCGGTGATGGGTGAAGCTTAAGATTTGGCCGTTGGGTTGTCTCCTAATTTGCACAACAGTCAGAGCAGGCTAAACTACTCAGGGTTTAAATAATAACAGTGAGTGATACACAGCCTGTACCCTGTCTGCAATTAATATGCGTTTAAGAAATTCTTTTTTTTTTAAAAAAACAAGAGAAAGGTTAGTAGTTATATTTTTTTGATAAGTCACAATGCAAAATATTATAAAAAAATAATGAAAATATAAACTATAGTCTTTAGAACTATATAGCTGAGGTGACAGCTAAAATAATCAATACAACAAATATTGCAAATATGAAGCTGCTGTGTTGTACATTTAAGAAAGTGATATGTAGGACATGCATGAAGTAAGGAAAGACTGCAATCACCTTCATCATAGATAAACTCATAGAAAAAAATAAACATATAGTCTACGAACTACTGTTAAAATAGAGTTTTTTGTCATAAAAACAAGAGAATAAAAACTAAATCTGTCAAGAACTTTATCCCACATTGTTGAACCACTTTATGATTGGGTAAACACTTAACGGCAATTCAAATTAATCTGATAAGCCTTGATTAAAAGCTCAGATGTCCTAGAAGGATTTTTCAGACATCCTTTAAATAAAGATAAGAGTTTGCAGAAAGATTAAAAGTAGCAGAAGGATCATAAAGAAACTAAATTTTCAAATAAAATTCCTTAGAAAGCTGAAGTTAGAGACAACAGCTTCTCCAGAAGAAAATATTTTCAAAATAACCTAGGAACAGTTCAGATCAAAATTAAAAATGAAATCTGGGTGGTTTCCGCAAGAAAGTTGTGGAAAATATGGTAGACTTTGAGAACCCTTTCATTTAACAAAGTTTCAGCTTATGGGTGTGCACACCTCTGGACACAGATAGTTGTGGTATTTATTTAAGATAACCTTTGCTTCTAACAGGTTTGTTTGACTTTCCATTCAATTATAAAGATTAAATGTCACATTAAAGATGTAAAAGGTCTCGTAGGGATTCGTCATGGTCTAATTTTTTTTGTCACAGTGTTAGACATGTTGCAATGCCGGATGAGAAAGAGAGGAAGCAAGAAAAAGTGATTTTAGAGCAACTGGTACTGTCACTGCAGCTTCACAAAAACATCACTGTCAAGTTCCCCTGATCAACAATGCCATTCATAAATGACAACTTGTTAAAACAGAAACAAACTCGACAAAGACTTCTCCTGAAGGTTTTCCCACAGATATGAATATATTTGGTAAAAAAAAAAAATCAGCTAATATGAGGATTTCTTCTTCACAAACACATGACAACATGACATCTACCTTCTACAGAAAAGACAACTACTGCAAAATCTCACTTCAACAAATCCAAAAAAGAAAAAAAATTACCTTTTTAATGGAGCTCATGTGTTGCTTCTCTGTTTCTGCTCTCTTCTTCAACTCTTCCTTCATGTTGTCTTTTTCCGAGCAGATACCCAGGATCAGTTCTTGATGTCTCTTGTTCTCCTCAAGCAACCTAAGCAAAAAAGTTCAAATAGACTTCAAACACTTGAAGTCCTTCAAGAATTTAGGTGCATTACATCTTGGCAGGGTAAACAGGGTATCTACAAATGTCAGGAAGTCAAATTTAAGACTTTTTAAGACTCTTTTTGTGCCACCTTGGATAAAATTTAAGACTGAAAAGTTGGATGACTCTGCTGTATTACAATCAAACACAGCATAAGTTGAATTTTCTGAGATCTGTTTGTGGCTCTTGGCAGCAGCTTTATGCTTCTCACAAGTTTGTTGTGCCAAACTTAAGTTTTTGTTTATTTTTCACAGCATGCAAGTAGCCTTGTAAGGGTTTGGAAACAGACATGAACCAGTTGCAAAGACGAACAGTGTACAACCGTCTAGCAATAAATTTGCATTTAGCCATAATCAAGACAAAAAGAAAAGCTAGGTAGCAAGGATATATTAACAGCTGATTACCAGGAGGTTCAACCAACTAGAGTCACAAATTGCAATTTCTCTATCTTTTTTATGTATGTATGTATGTATATGTATATTGTATATTATGTATATACACATAACCTGCATTTTAACTCGAGTCGAGCAAATCTCAATCTCGTTGTAATCTGTTGATGACAATGACAAATAAATCTTATCAATGAACATGTCTGTGAGCGACTCCAACATTTGCCAAACAGACGAGTCCCATAAGAAAAAAAAATCTACATATGTAGAGTACCTAGTCCTGCCACAACAAAATGTAAGACCTGTGATTAAAGTATTTAAGGCCAACTCACATTTTTCTTCCATGAATTTAAGACTTTTTAAGGATGTGTGTATGAAATTTACCTTTGAATAGCCTTCTCCTGTTGAGTGTACTTGTACTGCACACACTTCTCAAAGACGTCCATGCAGCCCTCCTGGTCTCCTGGGAGTCCATTGACAGGGGAGCTCCCTTTCCCTTTCCCTTTGCTATCGCTTTCAGACAACCCACAAGCTAAAAGCTCTGACTCCAGCTCATCCAACAGCGACTCTTGCGACAACGAGCGCTGGATCTGGGAAATAAGCTTTCGGCTGCAGTCGGTGTCGAAAGGGCTCGACGAAGATTGTAAGGGGATGGAGACGTTGGCGGTGGTCTGCGGGCTTGAGGCCGGCAAGAAGCTGAGCATGTCGGAGCTCGGAGTGGACGGTCCGTTAGAGATCCCAGAGGTGGAGGAGTCTGTAGGGGAGTTTTTGGAAGTGCTTTGGACAGAAGAGGGTGAAGGACTGCTGTCGACAGCAGGTGACTCATTGTCATGCTGAGCTGTTGCGTCAAAAGTCAATAAGGTCTCCATTGTCCCTTCGATAACAGGAGGACTTTCTGCTACATCCTGACTGGCAGCAGCAGCCTCATTTGAAAGACTAAGTGGAAGTCTGTCAGTTTCACTAGAAACTTTCCCAGCATCACCTTCAACATCAGCAGCTATCTCTCTCACATCATGATGGTGCTCACTGCTTATCCGAGCTCCTTCTTCAGTCTTGATTAATCCACTTTCCAGCTGGTTCTCACCTTTCACCTGATTGCAAGTCTTCACGGCATGATCACTGTTCTCAAAGATTAATTCCTCCTCTTCAACATTCGACATACTACAATGACACTTGTCTCCAGAGCGTATTTCCTCTGTTGCTAATTTATTATGTGATCCTTCCATTTTCTGTGCAGCTGTAGTCGGAGCCAGATGTTTCATGCTCCGCTTACGGTTCAAATCTGGCAACGAGGAAAACAAAAACAAGAAAGTAAAAAAAAATTTTTTTCAGTATTTCGTTTACGTTTATCAGCAGAGAACTAAAAGTTCCTGGAAGTCATCGGTGTCATATCCCTGTGCCATTTGCATCCTGATCTGCACTTCACGTGCTTAGATCATCGATTAGCAAAGGAAAAACTTAAGGAATGTTCACAGACAGACTCAAGAATCACCAAAGAGGCGTGTTGTTGGCCACGCCAATGACAAGATTATTTTTTCTGTAAGGAGTGTGACTGCAAACATCACACAACTGATAGTTATTCAAGATTAATATATCTATAGAGCTTCATTCAACACCAAATAAAACAATCCTTAGAGATGCAAGTGTAAGCAAATATCAGTAGCCTTTACCATAATTTTTCTACATTTTTAAAGTATTAATAATGGTCTCAAAGCATAAGAATGATAGAGTATAAACCTGCTAATACTGTAGCAATATACATTGCTGTAATGTAACAAAATATGTCACAATTAACTGTTTACAGTTTTAAACGCCTTGTATTTTTCTGTTTATGTCGCATCTAGTTTTCCATTAGCTGCCTTAGTACTTTAGGTTCTCATTTTTACACTGATCATCTGGATACTTTTCTTTTTTATTTAGGATGATCTCAAGCTTTACTGTTTGTTCATCTATTTGGCTTGAAACTAAATACACAAGCTTAAGGTGAATGAATGCAGCAGAAAATCTAAACAAAATGGAAAAAATGGGAAGGGAGTGTCTTCAAAATCAAATATGGCTGCCTTGCACACAACAGCTAACAGCTAGTCGTAGTAAAAAAAAAAGTACCGGTATATGTATCTAATTTGCACTTTTAATTATCTCATTAAATCATTTAGACTGTAGTGTACTACAACCTCCTTCAGTGAATCTGGTGCTATAGTATTAAAAGGACCAGGATGTTGTGAGTAAAGTGAAACATTTAGGTCATATTTTAAGGAGTGATTTGTGTGATGATGATGATTTGCAAGTTGTACAAGCAGACTGATATTTTTGCACGTAAATTTAATATGTTCAAATGGCCATTTTTCCAGCCTATTCTTTTTTTTTTGTTCATTTTTTTAAACACAGCTCACTTGTGGTGCAACTACAGTAACGTGGTAATAAAGAAACTACACATTTAAAATCAGGACACATTTAAAATCCTCCAAAAGCTTCCAAGACGGAGATATCTGCATCTTCAATACTGTCATGATGACCAGTGTCCCTACTTTTTATGCCTTATTGGAGAAACTACATGAATAAATGTAGTAATTTAATAGCTAATGCTCTGTTGACAACGAATACCTCAAATTTTAAAACAATGTAACAACTGTTTGCATGCTCTATTACAGTTGTATTTATTCTCCTCTTTTGTTGTTTTTATTTTATTGTTTATGAAATGGACTAAATTTGTCTTGAATAAAGCTTTTCAGAAGAGCGTAAAATTGTTCTAAATATAACATCATTACCTCTTCAATACTCTGCAGATGAAGTGCAAGGAGTAAAATAATTTTTTTAATTTATTCTCAACCCAAGTAAGCACATTCAGATTAATGTAAACATTTCCAAGCATAATACCATTCCTTATTATATTTGATAAACCTTTTGAAAAGCATAAAGAAAAGAAAATTGTATGCTATGACCAAAAACAAACAAAAAAAAAACAATAATGGAAATAGAAAACAGGTGACATGCAAAGAGGTCCATGCTAAACTTGTAAAAAATTAAATGTCTTTATCTCAGTATGAATCATTAACTGTTCATCCAACACTGAAAGGGGCTGTGTCAGCATTTACTGTGTTACTAATCCATGGGATGATTCAGAGTTAGTAGGAAACTTATTAACCTTAATTCAACTTCACATTTTTATTCAGCAATACAACCATTTTACTGCTATACTTGTTTTTAAGGAATCCACAACTTCCCAGCAGGATTTAACCCCACTCATTTGAAGACCATCTTCTTGTATCGATTTAGATGTTCTTTCATAAAAATATGGCTTATAAACCACAGCAAACCAAGCTTTAAGCTCTCCCCTTAGCTTTCCATATGTGATGTAATATTGTGACATTCACAATGTTTTCTCTGCTTCCATTAATGGAAAGGTTTAGCTAGCATACGTACAAGGATGCTCCTCTGACAGGTGTCATAACAAACATCGGAGTTATTAACATCGTGAATGTATTATTTCATTATTAAATTAAACATTTCAGAGTACAGTAAATCGGTGTGCAACAATAAGCAGCAAATCGATTAGTTTTTTTAAAATAGTGCTTGGAGTTTTATTTACATTCCGGTGCATTTGACGTTAGCAGTACATGCCCCTCTGGCTTGTTAGCATGCTAGCCTTGTTAGCTAAGACATGGCATCAGGGCTTACTGTCGGGCTACAAAACGAGTTAAAACAGCAAATGCTATAATAAAACACTATAAAACCATAATGTATGATTATTACCAAGCTCTAGGTTGGCATATTTTAATGTTAAAAGCCCGTCTCTGTTTCACCTAGTTAGCTAAGCTAACCCAGATAACACATACGTTAACTGAGGCTAACTGCTAGCGTGTAACACCGACACAGAATGAAGCTAGATAAAGATAGCTATACCCACCAGGTACCAACGAGTCATCGTGTATGTCCGTGCAATTTCGGCCACAGCACCCTGTTTATCCAGCTGATCGCCCAACTACTCAATGCTATGACACATCAACAAATATGGCCACAGCAGGAGAAGGAGAAGGATAGAAACCAATGAATGCCAAGTGACAAATGACGTCAGTCTGACGTTAACACAAACAACAGGTACACCTGCAGGTCTGCCCGGTATTTTCGAGTAAATCCACACCAGGTAAAATGTAGGTGAACCGCATTGCAGCTGTGGCCAAAGGTTTGTAGGTTTGCAAAAAGTTGCTTTGTTTTGTGTTTGGGGGTACCTGGCTTTGATCTAGGTTATAATGATTAAATGCAACTAAACTAATCACAAAGTCTTCCTTGCATTGAAGCAGATTGACCTTCAACAATCATTTGATACTCTCATTCTTACTTCAGGGCATAATGTCAATGTGAACAGCTGATATTATTCCATTATTCAGATTACATTTGAAGAGCAGAGTGGTTGTTTTACAAAGGAGTGAGTGGTGCCTAAAACTCATTCATCACTAGTCAGCCATGGTTAAGGAAACATGAGCTGTCATCGCTGACTTGCATGAAAAAGGCTTCAAAGGCAACAATCATTCTGCATGTAAGGTTTCACCCAAATCAAGAACTTCAATGAAAGAGGTTGAGTTTCTTTGAAAAAAAAAAACAAACTTCAGGGTGCCTATGGAAAAGAAATTAAGTAGGATTATCTTCTGAAGAGGACTAAATTACTAGATGACACTAGGACTGGAATGCTAAAGGATGAAATAACTCTATGTTTTTCTTTTCTGAATACATATGTTCAAACTGTTGAAGACATAAAAAAAAACTTTCTGTAGAAGAAAAGGTGAATAAAATTTGTAAGCTTGTTCTTATATAACCAAATATTGTTCAAAAGATATGAAAAAAGGTTTTACAGTCATAACCAACAAGGAAGATTTCAATACATTAGTATTTAGATTTAAAAAATATATAAAATCAAAATGAGAAACAACAGAGTAGGAAAATGAAACATTAGACAAAGAACTATATAACCCAGTAAGCAGGGAATTAACTAATAAAATCTGTTAATAATCCAAAGGGATTGCAGTTGCTTTCATTTTCACTTTAGAACATAAACTCAGAACATTTAACCCTAAAATATAATGTTGACTTCAGGATTTATATTTATTTTCCCTTTCGGATTAATAAAGCGTTTTTTAATTTGATCGAAATTGCTTTGAAACAATCAATTGTGAGCAGATGTCAGTTTAAGCTCTAGTGCAGTTAAAATCAACAGAAAATATAACATGTACACCAGTTTGTGAGGTGGCTGAATTATAATGCTGAAAAAAGTTAGAACTGCTCCAGATCCTTTGCCCTTCCTGCTACTAAAATGTTGAATTATTTTTTTTTTTGGTTGTAATTTTTACACCTAGAATGCAGTGGAAGTGGACAGCGTTTTATTGTCGGAAGAAAACTACCCTGATTCCTGAAAAAGATTCCATCAGTAAAATAACAAAACCTTGGTAAGCGAAATTCTTATCAATATTCACCTTATTTTACAATTTTGACTGCTTGTGTTTTTGAAAATAAAATGAAAGAGTATGTAATCCAGTATAGTGCTGACCCTAACCAAAATAATATAAACAAATATATAAGCCAATAAAAATAAGAAACTGTACATTTTGCAATACAAGAAAACAATAACTCATATAAGCTTTTTAGTTTTACAGTTTCAGCTCTATGTGTTCCGATTCACATTTTTATGTTGTTCACTGATTTTTTCTTTGTTTTTGTCTACAATAAAGTGTATTTTTTTAAACTTTTTTTTTAATGTTTTCAACGTGTTTATTATCACTGTGTCTCTTTTGGCCTCTTAGACTTCCCCCATTGATTAATACAATATGTTATTTTGTATTAATTTCATTATTTCATTGTATTAAAATGTACTCTTAAACAAATTTTAAGTAGTTATATAACACAATAGTCCTAAACGTTGATAAATACATAGAAAAATCCAAATTTATTACAAAACAAAGGGAAAAAAATGATCGAAAAACAATTCCTGAGGAAATTTGTTCACGTACGTTCGCAGTTACTTTTGACCTTTTGCTGACGTCATCACGCAAGCGCAGCCCTTTTTTTCTTCTCAAGCAACACGTGAACGCAGGTTGGCCATTAAATAACAAACTTTAACCGTGCAAATACTTTATCTTATTGTTGAAGTAGCGGTTTTTTAAAAGTTTTATGAAGGAAGTTTTGTTCCTTCATACCAAAGAACTTTTGTAAGGTAATTTTAGCTTTCAGCCGTATCTGTTGGTTTTAAAGCTACATTGAGTTAGCTGGCTAGGACCACATGAAAAAAAAAACAAAAACGTGGCAAAATATGCTGCGTACATTTCATTGTCGTATAAAGAAAGTATCTAAATCTAAATTATTTTGTAGTTAAGGTCGTAGACATGAAACAAACTCTTCTTACAACCCCGGTTCGACCCAACCGACCGCTGAGGAAACCTTCGTCCAGTCCGGGCTTGCCTTCATCAACTCCGCCAAGGTTCCCCAGCATGACCGCCGCTCCGCCCGTACGCTCCGCTGGAAATGGTAAATCCCCCGATAACAGTGTAACCTAGATAGTGTTTTCCCCCCCATATGAATTCCATACCACAACCACGTAATAAATACTAATTTGAAAAGTTTTTGTTAAATTACGTTTCTTCCAGGTCCCGCCAGTTTTCCAGCAGGCACAGCCACCAGTTCAACAGTATGTAACCCTGCTTTTCATTGCATTGTTCAATACCAGCAAAATGCGGGATAAATGCTATTTGTGTTCCACATTAAAAAACTACTCAAAAGATAATTTTAGCAATTAGCTTAAAGCATTAAAAACGTTTTACAAGACCACTCTTAGCCATTTGATTAGTGGTGCCCAAGCCCTGACCCCCTCCTATACAGTGCTGTTATACTTACATTTTTATTTATTTTAATTAATACAATATAAGAGTCAGGAACTGTACTTGGAATCTGCAAGTACCTAGTTGTGCCACAGGGATTGCATCAATGTTTGGGTTATGTAGCTTTTAATGATTAAGAATAATAATTGACTATTAATACAAGGTCTATTTCTGTTTATATTCAAATAAAAGTATTTTCTTATCAAGTCCAAACTTAAAATATTCTATAAAATCTCCTGTACATGCCTCAGTATATTGTTTGAAGTAAAATAAGGGGGAAAAAAAATATTCTAAAAATTGAAACTAAAAAATTACTTTAAAAAAACTTTTAACTTATTGCCTCATTGATTCACAAATTTAGTGTGGCGCTCAGAGGAGCTTTTTAAGCTTTTTAAATTAAAGAAAGAAAAAGTTTCCCACTTCTGGTAACTAGTCTGGTTCATTATTTTATTAATTTTTTTGTGACTTTAGAAACCTTTGGAGTAAAATGAGGCTTGCTTTTGTCCTGGCCACCAAATTGAATTTCATTCTGTGTTTGCCGGTTTCCATCTTTAACTTAGTTTGTTGATGATCTTTGTGAAATGGGGAATTAGAAATCCAAATCTTGCGCAGTCTGTCTCAGTAGTACACCTAATCTCCCTAACCTAACTGCCATTTTCCTGTCAGTGTTTTATTAAAGTTAAACTTTTATTTCAGTGCAATTTTTCCCTCTACACTTCTAGTTGCCAGGATTGGTTCCTCCAGCCCTTACTGTGTACTTCTGCAACTTCTGTGGTCAGCAAGGTAACATTAGAGTTAAAAAAGTTGGCCAGAATCTCGTTACCTAATAAACTCTGTATTTACACAGAACTCTAATCTGGTTTCACACTGTGGCTGCTCAGTGCTGTTGATTTTTATTGCTCTGTAATTTCTGTCTTGGCTCAAAATTACTTTTGTGGTTTGACTCATTTCATCGGTGGTGTTTAGTGCAGACTTTTGAATATGCATTTCAGTAAAATCATATTTCCTGATGTCGAACAGGGAATTTCCGCTGTAAGCGCTGCAAGAAAATGCCTTATTGCTCTGCAGTGTGTCAGACGGAGGACTGGAAGGAACACAGACACATCTGCAAACCTATTGACCCAGAACCGGCAAGGTAGGTTCAGTTACCATTTGGGCTGGATGATAAATAGATTTTTATCAATTAATCGATTATTTATTTTTTAATTGGGGTTTTATTTTTCACCAATGCACCGATATGGTTTCCATAGTTGAGATTCTGAGCGATGTCAGCCCACCCAAAGCCTATCCTCTTGTTTGACAAGCATGTTTCATAACTTCTATTTATTTGGACTTTGAATTCCAATTGACTCTATGACAAAATATAAGAATCAGGCTAAGTTTTATTTATTTTTTAATGAGAATAATGTTCTAATGTTACAAGAAGACAGTTGTAGTGAAATAAGAATAATCATATGGAAAAATTTTGAAATAATACAAGAATAAAGTGTTCAGATTACCAGAATAAAGTTATAATATTAGAATTTACACAAAAATTATTATCCAAGCTTTTTTTTAATGAAAATTATTTTTCTCATAATTTTAAGATGTTCCTCTAGTAAGATTTTATGTTTATTCTGCTAATATCAAGACTGTTTTTGTAATTAAACATTCCTGTATCTTAACCCTAACACTTCATCAAACAAATCACAGACATAAAAGCCACTTTTTGAAAATATTATCCTTCATTTATAATTTCTTTTTAAAAAAAGAAAGCAAGAAAAATCAATTAAAATCAGATGTGTTATGAAAAAAGTCTGAGATTTTTAATCCACATTGCTCAACCCAGATTGCTTGTGTTTCCTAACTTCCAGATTAATGTATAATTTTGTTTTTCTTAATCTAAAGAGAGCAACCCAAGGAAAACGTGGCTTTACCAGGGACTGGCCACAGGGAAAACATCGCAGAATTGAAGGTAATTCACTTAAGACTTTGAAATGTTATATTTCAACTATAAAATAAAACTCTAAATAATATACTTCTATATTTATTTGATTACTGAAGGCTAGTGAAACATCCAGCTATAAGAAGGTCTACTTAAAAGATTTACATGCTTCTAAAATCACCAGTGGGATGGACATTCAGGTAAAAATAAAAATCTGCCTGCATTTTGCTTTTGAGCATAAATTGGTCTACTGCATAGTGCAAGAGTCTCTTTCACTTTTTTCTGTCAGGCCACTGTTGTTGAGTTCTGCAGCCCTGACAGGTTTTACATCCTTCCTCAAGACCCAGAGGTCCTGGAAGCTCTACAAATAATAAGCACAGAGCTTCAGAAAACCTGCAGCATCTCCTCAGGAACAGCTTACGGTCCCTGTGATGGAGAAGTCTGCACAGTTCAGTTTTCTGTTGACAAGGTGAGAAGAGCTTCACCCAATGCAATTAGGAGAGATGCATGTCTCAGTCTAATATCTTTGACAAGTCCGAAAGAACGAGATTGCGGATACAAGCGGCCGAAATGGGTTTTCTCCGTAGGGTGGCTGGGCTCTCCCTTAGAGATAGGGTGAGAAGCTCAGTCATCCGGGAGGGACTCAGAGTAGAGCCGCTGCTCCTTCACATCGAGAGGAGCCAGTTGAGGTGGCTCGGGCATCTGGTCAGGATGCCTCCTGGACGCCTCCCTGGTGAGGTGTTCCGGGCACGTCCCACTGGGAGGAGGCCCCGGGGAAGACCCAGGACACGCTGGAGGGACTATGTCTCTCGGCTGGCCTGGGAACGCCTCGGGATTCCCCCGGAGGAGCTAGAAGAAGTGGCTGGGGAGAGGGAAGTCTGGGCCTCCCTTCTGAAGCTGCTACCCCCGCGACCCGACCCCGGATAAGCGGAAGAAGATGGATGGATGGATGGAAGTCTTTTACCCAATAATCTTGTTTTTACTTCTTCTTAGAATTGGTACAGAGGCTTGGTCCAGACTGTAGCTGCTGACAAGAAGACAGCTAGTATCCTTTACATTGACTTTGGCAATGAAGAGAATGTCCCAATTGAAAGGATCCAACCCCTCCCTGCTAATATTCAACATTTCTGCCCATGTGTGAGTCTCTAGGTGTTTTTATTTCTTGGTTAGCACTACTGGCAGCTAACTTTCAATTTAAAAACCTCCAACTTGTTTGTACGCTATACTAATTCCCCAGTAAAAATAAAAATGTAAAATTTGCAGTTAATGTCTAGATATTTTTGGAAATTGTGTGCTGGGCTAAGATGTTATTTTCTGGCAGTTTAAAACTGACCAAACCTTTTTTTGAAAACTAGCTAAAAAGAACAGAGAATTGTGGAAATTGGAAGTTTAAGAAGTGTGCATATTTCATGCAGCAGCTGTCTCTATGATAGCAGCACTTTGCCTTTTATTATTCACCACAGGCAATGGAGTGCAGGATTGCAGGTGTGGTGCCGGTGGTTAACAAATGGTCAGACGAATGCTGCATTACCGTCAGACAGATGCTGACTGGTAAGGCTGTCACTGTGAAGCTGTTGGAAGCGACGGAGAAAGAAGGTGTCCACGCTGTTGATATCGTGCTGTCAATGAGTGGGTGTCACTTAGGCGAATCTAATGCGAGTTTCATATTTGCAGAAGGTAAAATCCTTTAATGAAACTCTCTTCTTGTGTATTTAAGGAATGATGCTGAGCTCATTCCTAATCAAGAACGGATTTGGACAAAGAGAAACCACAAGTGTGCCACCAACTGAGCAAGACATAAGTACGCTAGTTGCATATATACTTCAGTTTGCATCGTTTTGCAATTGTCAAGAAGAGTTACATGATCTGTTTTCCTTAAGTTGCTATGTTGAGCGCATCATTTGAAAATTACAAGCGCCTCTCTGACGGGAAGGATGACAATGAATGGGCTCAACCACCGGAGCCGCTCACACAGGCAGTAGGAGACCAGTTCTTGGTTGTGCTCACACACTTCGTGTCACCCAGTGATCTTGTAGTGCAGAAGGTGGAGAACGCAGGTGAGTCGCATTTCATCTGTGTAATGAAAGCCCAACCTCTGCAGCCAGTGTCGCTCAATCCAACTAAAATATTGGTTTGCAGAACTTATCCGGGATTTGCAGCTGAAGCTGAGAGATCACTGCGCTCAGATTTCTACCCCGCAGAACTTCAGACCTGCTCCTGGAACGGTTTGTTGTGCCCAGTTCTCAGGTGAGGCTCATCTGACCATTATCATCACGGGAACAGGAGATGCCAAGTTTGTGTATCGCACATTTCAGCAACAAGGCAGGTCAAATGTGCTGCCTTGTTGCACACTTGCAAAATAAAACAAGTGTGCAACAAGGCACATTTGTTGCCTTGAGCAAAAGATCACTTTTTTTTACATTCACTTAAGTCTTATTATGTAAAAGTTATTTCAGGTCCCTCTTGCTTCTTTGTTAAACATTTCCTAGACTTCAGATGTTGCCGTTCTGTTTGCTCAATCAGGAGGACATAGTTCTTGTTTTATTGCATTTATTACAAAATGCAATAAAAATTGCATTTTGTCAAATGCCATCATCAAAACAACCAAGCAAATGCGCATCAGATATGTTGATCAGTTGATCAGTCCATGTTGTACTATTAGAACAGGAGTTCTTCCTCATTTTAAAAGAAGTCAATGTTTTGGCCATTTTTCAGTTTTCTGAAAGTTTGTTCCTGATTAGTGGTTCATATCCTCACAATCTGATGTTTACATAGTAAACTTTGGAAATAAAACCAAATCAAGATGTGGGATGCTATAAGGTTACAACTCAAGAGGATGCTGAAATTGAATCTAAAGGTTCTTCAGCAAAGTTTTAGTTTAAGGGTTTGAACACTTTTGCAATCAGGTTATTTAATTTTTTATGTTTTCCACTTACCTGATTTCAGTACATTTTTACAGGATATAAAAATATTAAAGAAAGAATATGTGAAAGGATTAATTCTAGTGGGTGATTATGGCTTAAAAAAATCATACCAGGTTTGATTTCTGTTTTTAAAATGTATTTTCTTGCATTCTTTACTAAAGTAAGAATTTTTTTGGCATTGGCCCTAGTATTTTGTTGTAGAGTTGACCTGAATTAAATAGAAGCTGCAGAACATGCTTGTCAAACAAGATGGCGGCGCTGACATCACTCTGAACTATGGACACCCAAGGAGTGCATTGGTGGGGGAAAAAAAATCAGATTTTCTAAAAATGAAATAATTAAAATTTGAAAATTAATTGATTTAAAGCTAATTGATTTATCCTACTGTTTTTTGACATATGAGTCAATGATTGTGTACCAGGATGAGTTTTACTGTAAATACTATATTAAAGATGCATCATAGTGTTCTATTTTCACACTGGAAATCTATAATGACAGTTTATTTAAAATGAAATGTAAATATGTAAATGCACCTTTGATTTTTCTGAGACTTCCTCCTTTTTCAGAGGACAAGCAGTGGTACAGGGCGAAAGTTCTGGCTTATCCATCAGAGGAACGAGTGTGTGTCGCCTACCTCGATTTTGGCAATTCTGAGGAGGTCGATTTAAGCCAGTTGCTCCCGATTACCCCTGCACTCCTGACCATCCCAATGCAGGCTATCCTATGTGCTCTAGCAGGTATGGTCAGAGCATTTGAATTTACATTTGATTACATTTTATTCTGATACCAATAATCTTTGCTCTTCTTTAAGGAGTGCATCCTGTTGGGGAGAACTGGTCGAGGGATTGCATTTTGTCGCTGCAGTGTCAGCTGTCAAACAGATTACTTCGACTGAAGATCCATGGAGTGCAGGAGGGAAAGACGCTGGTGTCCATGGTAGATGAGGCCAGTGATCCTCAGGTTGATTTCGCTGAGCTCCTGATTACTGCATGCTACGCCACACCTGCTTCCGACTCTGCCTCTGCTAACCTGCCGGCTGAGGAGACGACTGCACCTGCAGAGACAAGTGGTGGGCAAAGAAATTACTTTAAACTGTACTTACAGTAGTTCAGGGTTTGAATGGATGCTTGAAATCCCTGAAAATGCTTGAAGGATTTTTAAAGGTTTGGAAAGTGCTTGAAAGTGCTTCATATTCAAACTGTTCAGTTTGGTAATAAAAGGCAATCGAATGTTGATTAAAAGCCTAAAATAGGAAGACATTATTTACAGTTCAAACCAAATATTTTTTACAAAAAGCACAATTTTCAACTCACGTTTCTCACTATTTGAAGTTAAGTCAGACTAAACTTTTGTTTTTATTTTAGATAGAATTAAAATAATTGTTTCTATTTGCTAAGTGCTAAAAAACTTAAGATTTTTTTTGTAATTTGCTTTGTATGCTGTTTTAGCATTTAATTTGAGCAAGATCACTTGTCTTAAACACAATTTGTTTATATAGGTTTTAATTACTATTATTCCTAATGGCTCAATGACTTATTGATCTGTGTAATAGAAATAAAGGTGGTCTTATATTTTATGTTATTAAAATTGGGGGATTTTTTTTATTAGTGTTTTGTTCTTGGTCAGATGTGAGAGAGACATTTCAAAACATAAAATGTTGTCTCTGCTGGCTGTAGAATGTAGAATAACAGCAATAAATGTTGAGTAATACTGAATTTAATCACTTTTTTAGTTCATTTGTTTTGTGGTGCTGAAAAAGTTTGAAAACTTGCATTGAATATGCTTTAAAAGTGCTTGAATTGTATTGAGAAAACGGATAAAAACCCTTTTAGTTTTGAGCAATGCTTTGTTTTATTTATGCATTACATGCAGCATCACTAGGCTACAAACTGGTGAGCCTGCATGTTATTTAACTAATAATTTTCTAATTTGATTGTAATATTTACAGTCTTTTAGAGCATGTGTGATAATTCTGTTTGAAATCTCCTTAGTGCCTCCTGCCGTGCCTGAACCTCTGGTTTGGACTTCTGCTGAGCTTCCCTCCGATGGCCAGACGGTGACACTGTTCACCAGCATCGTGGAGAGTCCTGGAAGGTTCTACTGCCGCCTCGCTGATCCAGAAGGTGGAGCTTCTTTACAAGGCCGACAATACTGATCAATAAAAAAATAAGTCTGATTCTGATTGAAAAAGCCCCTGAACAAAGTTTACATTTCTACAAGTTGAAGCCGGGTGTCTTCTGGCGTTGAAATTATCTTTTTTTCAGGGTTGAAGAAGTTCATGGAGCTGGAGGCTCAGTTAAAGCAGCACTGTGAGGGGGAAGCTTCTCCTTACTTTCCCAAAGTGGGAGAACCGTGCTGTGCTCCATTTTCTGGTGAGAATGTCTTTATACAATCAGAACAGGATTGAAATATTGTCACCTTTGTAAAATAACGGCCTGAGTCATTTTCCAAAAATAATTTTTGCAAAAGTAAAAAAAAAATCTCTCCTTTTTTAATGCCAAAAGATGATTTAGGCAACAACCACAAAAAGAAACGCTTGATGATGTTCTTTTCCATTCCTGAAATCGAAATATCTAAAATATTTGGTCAAATATTAGTCAGAATTGTGCTGGAAGCTTGTTGACCACCTGTTAAGGTGTTCCTGGCCATATGTATACATATTATATTTCATAATTTAGTATTTGTGTTCAGTAGAGGGAAAACTCAGCCGATTCAAATTTGCACCTCAAGTTCAAATTTTTTATTTATTTATGGAAGTTGTATTAAAAGTTAAACTATAAATCACTAAAATCCAAACATTTCCGCTAATGACTATATATAATCTTTTACCCATATTTGGGGATGCCATTGATTTTATTGATTTTTATTTAAAAAGAGAAATTTGTGAATCATCTTTGCATCTTTAATTTGCTTCCCAGTACCAATATTTTTTGTTTCACTGTTTTCTGATGTGAGTTTTTTCATTACGCCCTTTATTTCCACAAAGGCAGTGGATCTTGGTGCCGAGCTTTGGTGAACGGACGGTCCGGTGACGACGTTGGCGTATATTTAGTGGATTACGGTCACAACATGACTGCTAAAAGCAGCCACCTTCGATCCATCACACCTAAACTCCTGACACTCCCTTTCCAGGCTGTTTGCTGCTGGCTTGCAGGTAAAAACAATAACAACCAGCAGACTATCTCAGAGTTTACATGTGATAAATGAGCATGTTTTTTTCCAAATAGACATTTACTAATGCTTTCAGTGAATTATAAATACAGTTTTTGTCTCTGTTAACTTAAATCGGGGTTTCTCAATTTTTTTCAGGCTGAGGACCAATTAACCCATTTAACAAACATTCACAGACACACATCTAAATATATTCAACCTGAAATGAAACTATTAGTGTCTTAACTAATGAGAAGTGGTGCTGTTTTGTAAATGTGACCAAAACCATGAACAAGTCATTGCTATTTATCTATCATTTATCTAAAATGATAGATAGATAAATAAATATCTATCATTTTAAGTATTCCTGCCTTTTCTCTTCTCTTTCAGGAGGTTTGGGTTTTTTTTCCTCTAAGAACACTCAGCACATTCGTGTAAAAGTGATACATTGCATTTGCAAAGGACAGTCTAACATTCCACATGACAGCTAAATAACTCAAAAGTTATGTAAATAACTTTTGAGTTATTTACATATTCTGAAAGTGTAGATTGTACATTTTAAAATTATATCAAACGCATAGAAATACGTGCTGTGTGCAATAGCATCATTTAAGGCTATTTGTAATTTAGAAGCACAATAAAAGAAACGAAAATATTCTTCTGCACCATTAAATATAAAATTATCTACCCATTTTTATCAGTTGTATTTATTTGACAATTAAATCACCGTTTAATTGAATAAAAATAGCAATAGCTGTTATTATAAGCAAGCAAAGTCATAAAAAAAGCAGTTGTCACTAACTGAGACCTGGTCATGGCTTAGAGCCGCTCAAAAGAGTCGAATCGCTCGTGAAGGACATCAATACTCTCGGCAGGCTTGACTTCCTCCAGTCATAAGTTGTCATGTTGTTTTCTTTCCATTGTTTTTTTCAGCTTTTCTTTTGAGTGACCCGGTTTAAGCCATTTATCCATTATTTTTAAACACAAACGTTTGGTAAGCTAGCTGTATGCGTCGCACTTTGAGCTCAAGTCACAGCAAATTAACGGTTGATTGCATGCCGTACCTTACAGACCACTAGGGGGCGCCCGTGAACCACCAGTTTGAGACAGACTGACTTGAATGATTGCCGTTATTATCCTAAAATCAAAATTTTAAAGTGATGTGCATTTTTTTCTTTGAATAGATTTCTTACTTTAGCTCGACGGGAGCATGCATGCTATATTTCTGGATTTGTGTGGATTCAGGTGTGGATCCTATTGGGTCAGAGTGGAGCAGCGAAGCCCTGCTCTGGTTCCAGAACCTGCTGGATGGGGAGCAGCTAAGCGCCCGGGTCCTCTCCGTCACGGAGCAGGGCTATGGCCTGGAGGTCATTAGCAGAGGTCAGAACATCGCAGCGGCTCTCATTGCTGAGCAGATGGCCAAAGCGATCGGAGTACCTGTCGGAGCGAAGCATGAACAGGTAGAATCCACGACGACAAAAGAAAATGGTGGGAATGAACAAGAGGACAGCGTTGAAGTGGCAGGTGGAATTCAAACAGCTGTGGCATCAGAAAGTGAGATAAAATGCTGAACCTTTATTTATTTTTCCTCCAGATGGTGTTTTTAACATACTGTATTTGGTTCCAGTCGCAGGTTTCCCAGTTGACTGGAAGACAGTGGAGCTGCCTCTGAATGAGAGCTTTCAGCCGTACGTCGCAGGAGTCATTAGTCCTTCTCTCTTCTACGTCCTCGGCCCTACGCAAAGTGAGAACATCCACTCCATTGCTAAAAACAGAAACTTTATTAAATGCACTGTTGTTTTTTTTGTAACTATTTCTGTTTTGTAGTCGACCAGAACAAGCTCCAGGAGGTGATGAAGGAAGTGGCCGCCTACTGCAGCATCTACCAGGGCACTTTATCCACAGGGATGAAGAGCAGACCGTCTGCCGGGGCTGCATGTTGCGCTCAGTTTTCTGGTAAAGATAGTGGCGAATCAGTTTCAACTTAATTGCTTGTTGTCTATATTTGCGAAAAAGGAATGTGGATGGCTTGCAAAACTCAACTGTAGGCCAGGCGCATGAAAATCTGCTGTGATTTGTTTATAAAACTGGCTTCCACTACAGGGTGCTGCTGACATAAAACTACAGACAGATCACTAACAATACAGTAGAATAGAACAGAATAGGACTGGACAATAAATCAGTAATGTACAGCTCTGGAAAAAATTCAGAGACTTTTTATAGGTATATGTTTGAGTAAAAACATTTTTTTAATTCTATGAACTACTGACAACATGTTTCTGAAATTCCAAGCAAAAATGTAGTATTTATTTACAGAAAATGAGAAATGGTCAAAATAAAAAGATGCAGTGCTTCCAGACCTCAAATAATGCAAAGAAAACAAGTTCATATTCATTTAGAAAGAACAATAATAATGTTTTACCTCAGGAAGAGTCCAGAAATCAATATTTGGTGGAAAAACCATGAGGTTTTCAGTGGGGTTCAGTGCAGTGGGCTCTCAACGGTGTGGAGTGAAAACTGTAGACAAGAGGAAAGATCACACCACCAGTCTGTAGATATTTAAAACAAAAAAACTAATCAATTATTGATACTGACTGATATGGAACGCTTATATCGTGAAATCTTTTTTGGCCCTGTTGTCAAAAAAGGGCTTGACTCTGCTCTAGAGTCAAGCCCTAGAGCAGAAATATCCTTTATTGTTCCTCATTGCAGAAATTCAGATGTACCAGCAGCATAAATAGGGGAAATGGAAGCATCTAGATTCACACAATGTAAAATAATTTAAAAAAGAATGTACAGTAAAAGAAAGGAAGGAAAGACTGTTCAAGTATTAAAAATAGCATAATTTATAGAATTATGCAGCTGAGTAGGATATTTTAAAAATGTACAAACTGTGCTTCCATGTTTAATATAATTTAGTCGACTCTTCCAACACCAAAGGTGTTCCTGATCCCCCGATGGGGATCAGTGCTGGGTTTGCATCGGCAACACATTCTCCTGTTTTTCCACACCTTTTCTGTTCTTTTTCAAGACTCCACCTGCAGTTGTTGCTTTCGCAAACCTAAGCTGCTAATCCCACGTCTCCAAGTAGATATAATTACACACTAGTGTGTATGTAGTGATTGTAGTAACTGCTTTAAACACAGCATACAGTTAGAAACTGGTTTCGCATACATTCCACAGCCAGCTAACAACAGGGTCTGTTTCAAGAGTTTTTTGGTTTTCATCTGTTGGGACTGGGGCAGGAAGATACTAAACAGGGATGGCAAAAAGCAACAACTCTGTAATTCTGTTGTAATTTTAAGATTTGCAAACCTAGAATATGTTGGGGTTTTCAATCCCAGGTGATAAAAACTGGTACCGTGCTGTGATCTTGGAAGTTGGTGAGAATGAGCTGAGCGTCATCTACGCCGACTATGGGAACACTGAGAAGGTCCCATCCTCCCAGATCCTGCCCATCCCTGCCCACCTGCTGCAGCTCCCTTTCCAGATAATTCGCTGCACCCTCGCTGGTAAGGCTCAAGTTGTCCTGAATATTTCTAACCTTAATCTAAGTCACATGTGTCAAAATCAAGGCCCGTGGTTTTTATGTGGCCCTCTAGATTCTAGACTAAACACTAAGTGTGCTTAAATATTATGTTAACAATCAAATTAATGCAGTTTTATCCATTTAATGTCAAATTATATCAATCAGTCCCTCCAGTTTCTTTAGGATTATCATGGAAATTCACACAAAATCGACAAATCCCAGCACTTTTCTGAGCTAATAATTGGGAGTTTATTGCAGATTTTTCTCAAAAATTGTCAAAAACTTTACTTGTACTAAGCAGCTGCCTCAGCCTTAATTGATGTCAGATTATAGTCCATGATCTATACAGCCAGTAACAAAACATCAAATTTACCATCATAAATAAGTGCAAATATTTCCTAATTACTACCACAAATACTTTTTATTGCAAAAAAATATTACGAAATTCTGGAGGGACAGAAAAGATGTTCAGTAATATTATTTAATTTTAAGAATTCATTGATATTTTAACAGTTTGTGAATGGGTTTTATCAATACATTCTGGCACAACCGGCCCTTTAAGAGCCTTCATATTCTTGATTTGGCCCAAAACGAAAATGAGTTTGACATCCCTGATCTAAGTAAATTCACTCTAGTAACTGTTTGGTGTCCTGCATTAAAAGGTGGAGAAAACTTTCCAGAACAGTGGCCAGAAGAAGTGCTGCAGGCGTGTCGAGCTGAGCTGGTGAATGCCGTCCTAGCCAAAGTCCAGTCCTTTGATGGCTTTGCTAATGCTCTGTCTCTCACTCTGCCTGCTGAGAGAGATGGAGTTCAGCTGACCTCTCTGGTTCTGGATAAGCTGAATGCTTTCAACAAGACCAACCCAGACACCAACCAGAAGCTTGACGACGCTCCAGGTGTTCCTGACGGCCCCCAGTCCAAACTTGTCCCCGAGCCCCAGTTAGAGCTGGAACACAAACCAGCACCAGTTGATACCACTGGGTCTACGAAGCCGGCTGAGCTGACAATTGTTTCTGGAGCACCAGTCTGCGGTAGGCGGAGATAGAAGATCAGAAATTAATTTTAAGGAGCAGATCATTTACCGCCAGTGAGATATTTTGTGTTCTGTTAATTTTAAAACCCAAAATTCAGTTTCCATGAAAATGTAAACTAGTTCTGTCAACGTTAACACGTGAAATTAATCTAAACATTTTAATGTGTTAATATTGCACGATGCAGATTAGTCGCATGACCTATTTTGGCCTAAAATCCTCTCTACCCTGGCGGGTTGCTTGGTCTTATTCTGCTTTCAACAGTGAAAAGATGAACAGGGAGAGTTAGACTGCTGTTCTCACATACTTTTTTTTTATTTTGAAAAATTCTTACTTTTGTAATCAAATGGAAAATTATTATTTTTTTTTGTAACTGTAAACCATAATTGACTTAGAGATAAATCAGTGTAAAAAGAGTCACTTCATGAATATAAATTATGAATCTATTGCTATATGCACCTGTAAGAGTTGTGAATTTTAATCAGATTATTTTCCCTTTCAGAAGATTCAGTGAAGAAGATTATTGACCAAATGGAGCCGCCGTACCAAAATCATTTGAATGGTTCTGGTATGTAAACATTAAAACAAAATCTAAGTTAACACATTGTTTCATCTGCTATAAAAATATTAATTTCCTTCTTACTTCTAGATCATAAAGTCTATGCTTGCTGCTGTCAGAGCCTCAAAAAACAGGTAAGATTACATATTTTGGTAATAAAGTAAAACAAATATTGTTTTTCATTTTGGTAAATGATTGTTTTATTACACTGCTCAAAAAAATAAAGGGAACACTCAAATAACACATCCTAGATCTGAATGAAAGAAATATTCTCATTGAATACTTCGTTCTGTACAAAGTTGAATGTGCCGACAACAAAATCACACAAAAATCATCAATGGAAATTAAATTTATTAACCAATGGAGGCCTGGATTTGGAGCCACACACAAAATGAAAGTGAAATAACACTACACACTGATCCAACTTTAATGTAATGTCCTTAAAACAAGTCAAAATGAGGCTCAGTATTGTGTGTGGCCTCCACGTGCCTGTATGACCTCCCTACAATGCCTGGGCATGCTCCTGATGAGGTGGCGGATGGTCTCCTGAGGGATCTCCTCCCAGACCTGGACTAAAGCATCCGCCAACTCCTGGACAGTCTATGGTGTAACGTGACGTTGGTGGATGGAGCGAGACATGATGTCCCAGATGTGCTCAATCGGATTCAGGTCTGGGGAACGGGCTGGCCAGTCCATAGCTTCAATGCCTTCATCTTGCAGGAACTGCTGACACACTCCAGCCACATGAGGTCTAGCATTGTCCTGCATTAGGAGGAACCCAGGGCCAACCACACCAGCATATGGTCTCACAAGGGGTCTGAGGATCTCATCTCGGTACCTAATGGCAGTCAGGCTACCTCTGGTGAGCACATGGAGGGCTGTGCGGCCCTCCAAAGAAATGCCATCCCACACCATTACTGACCCACTGCCAAACCGGTCATGCTGAAGGATGTTGCAGGCAGCAGACCGCTCTCCACGGCGTCTCCAGGCTCTGTCACGTCTGTCACATGTGCTCAGTGTGAACCTGCTTTCATCTGTGAAGAGCACAAGGCGCCAGTGGCGAATTTGCCAATCCTGGTGTTCTCTGGCAAATGCCAAGCGTCCTGCACGGTGTTGGGCTGTGAGCACAACCCCCATCTGTGGACGTCGGGCCCTCATACCATCCTCATGGAGTCGGTCTCTAACCGTTTGTGCAGACACATGCACATTTGTGGCCTGCTGGAGGTCATTTTGCAGGGCTCTGGCAGTGCTCCTCCTGTTCCTTCTTGCACAAAGGCGGAGGTAGCGGTCCTGCTGCTGGGTTGTTGCCCTCCTACGGCCTCCTCCACGTCTCCTGGTGTACTGGCCTGTCTCCTGGTAGCGCCTCCAGCCTCTGGACACTACGCTGACACACACAGCAAACCTTCTTGCCACAGCTCGCATTGATGTGCCATCCTGGATGAGCTGCACTACCTGAGCCACTTGTGTGGGTTGTGGAGTCCGTCTCATGCTACCACGAGTGTGAAAGCACCACCAACATTCAAAACTGGCCAAAACATCAGCCAGACAGCATAGGTACTGAGAAGTGGTCTGTGGTCCCAACTGCAGAACCACTCCTTTATTGAGTGTGTCTTGCTAATTGCCAATAATTTCCACCTGTTGTCTATTCCATTTGCACAACAGCAGGTGAAATTGATTGTCAATCAGTGTTGCTTCCTAAGTGGACAGTTTGATTTCACAGAAGTTTGATTTACTTGGAGTTATATTGTGTTGTTTAAGTGTTCCCTTTATTTTTTTGAGCAGTGTATTAAATTAATACCAACTGGAAAATGTACATTTAAACCTTTGCTTACTATTAACAGATCAGCAATCTGGAGCAGGTGATGCAGCTGCAGCTTGCTCTCATCAAGCAGTTGGTTGGACAGATTAAATAAGATTATACCTAACTTGTTCATCTTTTTTTTTTTTTTTTTTTTAAACTCTAAAGTTTTGTTTGTTTCTGGTTTTAAAATCTCAGGATGCACCAGATAGTTTTACACTTGTGTGAAAATCAAAAACCAGAGGCATGTTCAGCCTCCGTTCTCATTAAGTGCCCACTTCCCTGCTTACGCAAGTTGTGCTGCCATCTATTTTCACATGCAAATCGGGAGTTCAGCCGATTTGCATTATGTTTAAGTTTTACTGAAAGGTGATGAGGATAAAATGTTTTCATTCTATAGATGGGTCAGTTTTTTTCCTTTTTTTTTTTTTTTTTTGCTATTGAACAATTAACAATAAAATTTACCTTTCTAAAAATTAAGTTCTACATGCAGATTCTGTCCTTGTTTTTTCTCTTTATTTGCCTTGGTCGCTGTATTCTACACACTCAAAAAAAAGAATATCTGTACTAGATTGCTGATAGATATTAGGAAAATGTGTCGACAATAGAGAACATGGAAGAGCTTTGTGAAGTGGACCAGGGCAAACAGGAATGATTGGTCAAAAATCTTAGGTGTTGTGGTCAGTTTGGTAATCCCATCCCTCCACTATCAGCAACATGGAACCTACAACAACATGCTACTGTTAGAAACTGATCAAAAGTTACAAAATAACCCCCAGCATTGTTTCAAAAAAAGAATAAATTAGGTTTAAGTTTTTGTTTTTAAGCTGTATGTCCACCACAGAATAATGGTACAAAAACACTCTTCTTTTCATGTCATTGGTTTTAGTTTTTGATTTTAATAAATTAAAAGCAAAACAATTACATTCAAGAAAGAAAAATATACATATTAATAAAATGAAAGGTAGCAGAAAGAAAAAAAAAAGTCATATATATGATTGTATTTTGGTACGAAACCACAGCTTCACAAACATCTGTCCTTTTAAAATAACTTAACAAATTTGACTTGGATGTTAGAATGTGTTATGTTTTTGTGAGTCTTATAAATAAACAGTAAAATGTTAGTCAACCAAATTATAGCTTTCCAATTGATAAAATACTTTATGGGAGACTGGTGAATTATAATTTAAAATGTGATTTTGACCCTGTTTTCTAGAATCTATGGATCGTGATATTTATTTTTGTTTAACCATAAAACCATGGCTAAAGATATGTAAGCTGTTGTAACACAAGACAATTTGCAATACGTCAAAATTAAGTTGTTGCTAAGAGTGCTGATGCTGGTACTATACTTTCATCATTTCAGTCACCTCAAGAAATAAAGAGTAAGAAAATGTCACTTTGCAGTCTGCAGACTTTACCACTGAACTGGTGAAACATGGAAGATTTGCACAAGCTTGATAGAAGAAATAATAAAAAGACTTGAATCAGATAAGTGTGGAAGATTATTGTATTTTTGGACACAAACACACAAGTTGAACCACTTTTTAATGTCACAGAATCTGCAAATCTGATCAAAAATCCCTATCTTAGTGTATGCTAATACCAGTCAGTCAGTGTTGTACCTCTTGTGACGTCAACACAAAAAACTCAGTGGCGGGTTGGCCTATTATGCATTTATAATCTATATTTCTGCTGTAGAAAATCATACTTCTATGTCTGAATGGGTTTTTATGGTCAGATTAGATTTGCTAATGGAAAAAGTTACATCGCTGGACATTAACTTGACAGAAAAAGCAACGCGCTGTTTCGCTTTTACACACAATTAAAAAAAAAAAAAAAAAACAAGACAGGGAGTTGGTTCGTGTTTCTTTGTTACGCCCCTTCCCCGGCGTCACGCTGCGGGATGAGAGGAGACACGCAGGTACACTGGAGGTGCTCATTAGCAGGAGGTGCAGTTGTTGCTCTTTGGAGCGGAAAAAACCCAGCAGCGGCAACGGAGAGAGGAGTTCTGGAAGGGCAGGTGGATACGGCGCAGCGCAAGGTGAGGAAACGGGGCAAATTCTGGGGGTGCGTTTGTTTTGGTCGCCTGGTAGTCGCGGACAGAATGCCCTGGATTGTAAAGTGCAGCGATGTGTTTCCTGGTACTTTAAAGTGATTGTTATCAAACTAATGGACTGCCATTAATTCAACTCAAGTACTGACAGTTGTGTAGTGGAGGAAAGTGATCACTGATGGCTATTTATGATCTATGCTTTATTTGTCTGGCGTGCAAATTTGGATTTGGATATCAAAACTTCAAAATCAATTGCTTTGCTTGGTAATTGGGCAAAATGCTGTTAGCAATG
The DNA here is from genome assembly GCF_002775205.1 of Xiphophorus maculatus. Taxonomy (NCBI): domain Eukaryota; kingdom Metazoa; phylum Chordata; class Actinopteri; order Cyprinodontiformes; family Poeciliidae; genus Xiphophorus; species Xiphophorus maculatus. The sequence continues at coordinate 6,371,240 of NC_036452.1, read as the reverse complement.
AAAGCTAACAAGATAATTGATTTTTTTTTGTGCACAACACAGACACTGCAGCAACATGTACAATAAAATAGGCTATTTTTTAAATATTTAGTGAGATTAAAATCAACAAAAAAGCAAAGATTTCTTGTTTTAATCTTCCAACATCACCTCCATATGTTCTTTTAAATATCAAACACAAGTTGAGATTTAGCACAAAAAATATCAACTACATTCATCCATCAGTCATGCAGTCGTGACAATGAACACATTTTTCTGACTTTTCTCATTTTCAACAACAAACTGAAAAACTTCTAATTAGTCTTGCGCCATTTTAAAATGTCTACTAAGGTGAGACTTGAGATTTACTGAGGAGGTTCGAGTTTAACTGCTGCCATTTAAAATCTGGTAATTTTTTTTCAGCTGTAAGTTTCCAATACATGCATCTGTTGTGTGGTCTGCCTTGATTATACCAATAAATACAATTTAAAACCAAACTAGGTCAATCATAAACTGGGCTTCTGTGGAGAGAGGAGCTGATTTGAATCAGGAAGGCAGAATGGCTGCTTTAAAAGGAAAATTTAAATCATTTGTTAAGGTGTTCTCTCACAATACTGTATCACTTTCCAACAAAATGGCTTGACAGGGAAGGATTTTCCTGCTAATAAGTTGCACCCAAACCAACCATTTCCCTAATTGTTGAGAAGCAACAATTATCAACAAAAGTAGATTTCCTGCATGTTGGAGATGACAGCTGAATTAGTAGCTGTGTTACCTCCTTGCTATGTTGGAAAATTCTGCAGAGACCTGATTATGTATTATTATGAGACAGGAGTGGAGTTGAACATCAGCACAGAACTTGTAAGAGAATTGCATAGAAATGTAATTCCATTTAACTTTTGTCCACAAAGAAATTCTGCAAAAGTTAATCTTCAAAACTTTACCTCCAAAAGTTTCCCTGCAAATATAGTGACCTCCTAGTGACACAAGCTAAAAAAGAAACGCAACAGATGGAGTCCAGCGGCTTCTAGCCAATCAAATTATGCCCCTTTGACCACGTGACAGTAGTGCGCTGGGATTCACTGGCGGATTGTTGCTGCCGCCGAATTCAAAACAACAACAACAACAATAAAACCTCATGCATAATTACACAGAATAAAAACTAAACATTATAAATTGAATGGGTAAAAAAGTTACAAAAATTAAGTTGGTTAGTTGAGTTAACTAGTTTCTGTGGCTTGTCAGCCAATGTAAACAACCTGTTAACAGTTTGGTGCTGACCCCTGACATGTGACCCATTTATGACAGACCTGAACCTGCAAACCAGAAGGCAAAACCATGAAAATCAACATCAAACAAAACACCCCAGGCAGAGAGGGGGGCCAAAATGCATATTTGTGTTTTAATTCTTTAGTTCGACAGCTGGAGTGTAAAGATTGCACAAAATCTGCATTTATGCAGCTAAAATAATTAAAAGTCCTTTAGTTTATTTCCAGGCGATTTTATATTAGTTTGTTAATTAATTAAAGCACAATATCCTTTCTATTTCTAGTGTTCTTAAGCAAAGTTGCACAATGTTTCTGCTTTTCCTCAACAGTTCAACTCAACAAATTGAATTTTCTTTGGATCTTATGTGATTTTTCCTGCAACCCTAGATTGGAAAATTGTTATCTAATTTCAAAGATCTCTACACAGGCAACTTTTTCATTTGAACATTTTACATGAATCTGTGTTCGATGTGAAGTTTTATATATATATTTTTAACCCTTAGGGAGTTTTCCCCTTGCGCACTGATCCCTCTCTGTGTGTGGTTTCCACCTTGCTTTTGCAACACATTCCACGGCGTCGGTCTACATTATTATGCCGTGAATTGGAGCTGCACCTTTTAATCAGACAGATGTTGCGCTAAACAAAAGAATTTTCACGCTCGTCTTTGTTGTATTAAATGGGGTTATTTCCGCTGAGTCATCCTAAAGCATTTGAAACCGTTAGGATGTTTCTCAAAGTAACACGCGCCACAAATACAGGTTAGTTCTCTGGATTTTCTATGAAGTCGGTTCAAGAAGTAGCACTTGGGCTAATTACAGTGCACAGTGTGGAGACACTTTCCGACTCCAGAGTCGTTTCAAACCGGCGGCACATCCTTATAGCCCCCCACAAAAGTATTTACACCCTGTGTTGCACCCTGAGTCATTGATGTATTTTCTTATGATTTTATGTGCTAGACGAGCACATTTGTGCATCATTTTTAACTGGAAAAAATAATCTGAAAAGTGTTTTTATCCTTAGCCCCCTTTACTCTAATACCTCTAACATTAACCAGTGAAACCACACTGCAAAAACACAAAATCTTAGTATTTTTGCTGTAGTTCCTACTGCAAATATCTTAACACACTTGAAATAAGTAACATTTTTCAGTAAAATATAGAAGCTTATATTAAGTAAATAATTCCTCAATATTTATAAAATAGCATCAGATTCACTGGCAGTTTTTTTTTTACTTATAACATGGGAAAATGTCTTGTCATAAGTGAAGTAATATGCCAAAAGAACTAGTAATTTTTAAAAACAATTAGGGAATTATTTACTTAGAAGAAACATATATATTTTGTCGAAATGTTATTTGTAAGTTAGTTTTTGTCTTATTTCAAGTAGAAATAGACAATAAATACATGGTAAGATTTTGTGTTTTTGCAGTTCAATTCCTTCTTGAAATGACCTTATTAGTACTTACTAGTATTTATTAGCTTACTGTGCAATGTTGGAAGGTCAGATGAGACAATCAAATCCCCACGGTAAAACAAGGTGGTGGCAGCATCATGCATTACAATTATAAGTCTTCTTAACTTTTCTTTATATAAAAGTTAAAAAGGTATAGTTACTCTTTTTTTTGTTTATCTTTCAGGTAAAATCCAAACCTTTAATAACTATATGGTTGTAACCTAACTTAAAATGTGAAAATGTTCATAGTGGTTACTATTACAGTAGCATGTGATTTGTTTAGAATCTTTTTTGTTTCCATAAAGCTTTTGACAATCTGGTAAAATGGTAAAAAAAAAAAAAATGGTTGGAAATCACTCATGTCTTTGAGTACTTTACTCTGAAGCATGTCAGTGATCTTGTGACGTTTACAGACCAAAACGACACTAGAAATAATAATTGGCTGTGCTTAGAAAGCAGAATTAAAAGCATGAACAACAACTTTTTTCCCCCTCCTGATTGGATTTCAAAGGTTAAGCAAAAAAGTTAACTGAGCTCATAACCCGACCTCATAACTTCATCTGTCATCTGTCAGCGTTGTTTACTTTATGGTCGTTGTTGGCCACACATTTAGGTTTGAGGAGCTGCAGATAAGGTCTGATTAACTCTGGCTGCTGATAAGTTTGGGCCATAATATCCTGGCTGCCACTCAGCTGAACACACAGAGGTAGGCAAAGAGGACAGACGTGCCAGGGAGGCCCTCTGTGTGTGTGTGTGTGTGTTTCTGAGACAGAGATAGAATTGTGTGCAGGACGGAACGTCACTTTAAGAGGAGACTCTGTGTCTCTGATAGAGATCTGCAGAGCGGACGTGGCGACGGCTAGCCGAGAAGACCAGAGACGATAAGCATCATCACAGGACCTGGACGCACCGTGGAACACTCTCTGCTACGACTTGATGACAAGAGATTTCATTTTTCTCCACTGGGGAAGCAGTTTAAGACATGCATGCTTGCAGACAGGCGTGCCTACATAGAAGGAATATGAACACACACACAACACACACACCTGTCTTAAAAGTTGGCAGCTTCTTCACAAGCATTCCTCTGGATCCCTCCACCATCAATCAGTTCACCAAATTAACCTATTCAGCTGAAGTTCTCTTAAACGTAATATGTTCATGTTATATTTTAATTAGATATAATCCATCAAGTCTGGGGAAAATGTTTAATAGTCCAAACCCATAATAAAAGACTAAAATCTACTGTGACTTGGAATAGTTGTAAAATTTTTTCCACTTTAAAACCACCAACTTTAATTTGTTTTATTGGAATTAAATGTGAAAGTCCAACAAGTAGTATTAGTGAAAGGTACAAATACAAACAATAAACTAAAACAGTGGTGTTAAATACAGACTTTTTTTGTACGTCTCTTCCAGTTATGAAAATGTTCAGAGCAAATTTTTGGCTCATTCTTCTAACTCAGTCAGATTGGATGGAGAAAATCTTTTCAAGTGTAAACGGTGTGGTGATGCATTCCCTGTTACTCAGATACCCCTAAATATAATCCAGAGCCACCAACTACATTTAGAAGTCACATGATTAGCAAATAGTAGGCCTGGAATATTTCACAACATTGCAGTAAACAATATCAATTTGTGAAGAACTGAATTTTTTGAGTGCCAAAAATGAAATGCTTTAGAAGGTAAGAGGGTAAAGTCATCGAGTAGTTTATGGCTTAAACAGGTTCTTCAATAAAAATTAGTTGTTAAAATGTAAATAGAATCTTCTATAATAGCTTCATTATTTAGGGTTTGTAAGAAACCCAAAACAAAAAGACATTAACACTGTTGATTTTAGTATTCATTAATTCCAAGTCATTATATATTCTTATTAAGATATTGTGGCGATGTAGTAAAAGACATTTGTAGTAAACAGTAGTAAAATTGTATTTTTAATAAGTAGCATTAGTTGTGCACTTTGTAAAATTTGCATTTCTGCAGCAGATTGACTTTCTACGGCATACATTACTGACTCCTAGGAGATAAATACAAATGCATTTCACTTTTATTCTCTCATATTTTTATTTAAAAAGAAAAAGAAATTCTTGCATTTTCAATTCACATCTGTGACCTACATTTTGTTCTGTCTAAAAAACAAATAAATACACTCAATGTATCACAATGTGAAAAAGGTCAGGGATATTTCTGCAAGGCGCTGTTACACTAACTCACCAATTAAATGCCTGTTTCACACACATTCCTCAGAAGTCCTTCCCCCAAACTTATCAGATTCAACGTTCTTCTTGCTTTAAGGCCTAGTCAAAACAATTTCACGTGCTTACTCTTGATTTTTAGAGGGTGACTAAGAAGTGGGCTTTGCGTGATGAAATTGTTTTTCCACACATGGAGGGAGATGAAATGATTTGGTTTATTTTACTCATACGTTTCGTTGAAAAAGTCATGCTAATAGTACGGTAATGGCTCCATACTAATACGGACATATTAGTATGTCAGCGGAAGAAGTTTTTAAAAAATACAGTTACCATTAAAGTAGGTTTTTAAAATATTCACAAATGTGTTCATTGACACTTCCTGCTGTAACTTTATGTTATTTATGTCAGAGCAGAAATACTCTGAAAAAGAAAAAAACATTTCTTTTGTAAAATGTTTATTTTTCTGAGCTTTCATCATGCATTTTCTTGCTGACATCTAAGTGTGTTTTCTTGTTTGTAAACTGCAGGTGTCCCAACATGTACCGTGATATGTGCACTGTCCTTCTGTTCATTTTGCTGCTCCTTCAAGGTTGGTTGATGGATTATATTGTTTTACATTTTATTATTGTCTGGTGTACTTAACGGAGGAATAGTTTCCATCATGGACGTCACTTTTAAGGAGAAATATTCTGCAACTTCAAGATGTGTTTTTGGCCCAAATAGTGGAATTGTAAGAAATGTTTGACTTTGGATGTTTTTCGTCAAATCATAAAAGAAGTGCATGTGTACAAAACCAATTTATTCTGATACCACTAAATAAAATCTAGCACAACAATGTCCTTTCTGATTAAATCACCCAATTAGTAAATATAATCATGTTGGAGCATAGTAATGAACAAAGAGCATCATGAAGACCAAGGAAGAAACAAAGTAGGTCAGGAATAAAGTTTTATCCTGGGACAGGTTATACAACAAAATCATTAAAGACTGCATCACATTTCAGACGATTTCCTGCACTTTTACTGTTTTTTGAGAAAAAACAGTCAGTTTTCTTTGCCGTTAGCTAGTGTGCTACCTTTACCTTCCCTCAAATGAGCAACATTTTTGATATCTAAATGTGCAAAGAAGTTCTAGAAATGACATAGCAACATTTTGTCTTCATAGCTCCTTTTCAGTCAGAAGTATTGGTATTTGCCTGAGGGAAAAGGAGGGATTTAGAGGTAAATATAATCTTGAAGCTGTTTTCAAAAAATGACAGCTTTAGCAGCAGGTATAGAATTTATGATAGGTCGTTTGAAGACTTTGAACTTTTCAAAACCAGACTGTTTCACCCTCTTCTGTGAGTCTGCTGTCAACATATTGCAGAAATAATTCAGAACTAGAAAATTCGATGTAGGACAACGGTGTTTTTGTTAAGGTAAAACTGTGGAGCAAAAAGTTCCCAGACTTGCGTGGAATTAATGTGAAATCCACTGCAATTATTTCTGCAGACATTAAAGACACAAGAGGACCTACGGTGAACAGACAAGCTTTTTGTTCTGAGCTTTGAGGCCTCACTGACCGTGAAAAAACTGCCCACTGCGGCCCCTAAGCTTTCACTTTGAATGATGTTGGAATCGGGGTCAGTGTGGTGAAGAGGTCGGAGCAGGCCGCCGGTTTGCAGGTGGTGCTTCCCTCTAATGATCGCTGGCTCTTTAAGTCACCTGAACTGATGGTTTAGGGCATTTTAGGAAGACTAATGTCATGGACAGTGTAGTCAGACGTTATTATTGTCATCATGACTGTTATGTAATGTGTTTTCTTTCCTTTTACTACGAGCCGGTAGCTCAGTAACACTCCTTTTTATTACTTCCTTGCTTTTCCCGCTGTTGGATCTTTGTCTTTGTTCATTGTTCTGGCGGTTGGGCTTTTCTCCAAGTCGTCCCTGTTATTCAGGCTGTTTTTTCTAGACTTCCTGTGTTTTCAGCCACGCTTTGGTTTCTGTTTGATTGTTTTGAGTTTGATTAGTTTTTCACCTGTATACCCTTAATTAAGAAACAAAATTATATGGCAGTTTATGGGCAAATATCACTCAATACAATAAGCAATATGCAGCTCTGGAAAACCTTAAGAGCCCACTGCATTGAATCCCATTGAAAACCTCCTGGTTATTCCACCAAATATTGATTTCTGGACTCTTCCTGAATTAAAACGTTTGTTGTTTCTAAGTGAAAATATATATCAAAAATATCTCACCAAAACACACAAAAAAGACTTTTTTTTGTAAATTGAATAGTGAAAAGATGAGAACACTGATGATGCGTTCACACCAAACGCGTTATCCGCGTCAAAAACGCGTCTGATGCTTCAAGCTCGAAGCGTGTGCACTTTTGGAGCGTTCACACCAAACGCGTTTTGAGCGTCGAGCGCGGCGCGATTTGAACCGTTTGGAGGGCTTTGAGCATTTCACGCGTCGAGCGTGTCCTACTCGTCCGACGCTCCACATAGACTTTGAATGTAAACCTGACGTTCGAAATGTGTTTGAGCGTCAGGCGCGTTTGGAGTGAATGCACCATAACGCGTTTGGTGCGAAAGCACCACTAAAGTATGTTCTTAAAACTGAGCTGCATATTCCAGAAGTGTGCTAAATTAATTTTGACTCAATTTAACAAAAAAGGGAATTAAGTAAGAAGACTTTGGGTTTTTCTGATTTTGTATTTCATTCCTCTCACAATCTGTGTCAGATTTATCTTGAGGAACTTTGTCCAAAATACCTCAACAAATTTGGCACAAAAACTCCAAGATAGTGTTTTTGTGTCACCATTTTGGGAAAATGGTGGTTCAGACACAAATATCTAATGAGTTTTAATTCTATATTACATGTTCAAAAGAAATATAGATTTTTATCCTTACCTTCATGTCCCTCCCAGTCACGCAGCCGGCCTCTGTGCAGGAGATCCAGACCAGCCATGAGACCATAGCAAAAATCAACTCAGCAGCAGAAAGTGAGTATTTAATGCTGTAAAAAAAAGTATAAAAATATGTGGTGAATGTAAAACTTTTAAATGTAGAAAACAAAAAGTGGAGGTTGAGCTGAATGGCATCCAACTAAAATATACAAAACCTCCTTTATAAAGAGGTTGGAAAGTTTTGAACATGCAAGAACAATACCAAAACTTCATCTCAAATTCAAAAGTAAGCAGCAAGTTAAAAAATACAGAAAGAGGCATTCAGACGAGAAAGGGCTGTTTTCATCACTTTGTGACATTTGATTGTAGTTTAAATCAAATGTCGCAAACGTCTTAACATGAATTAGGATCCTTACTTGTTATTGTGCATTTAGAGAAGACGCCCAATAACAGGTTTAGTAGATAAATGGGAATGTAGCAAGTGACCAAATTAATGTTTATGTCAAAAACAGGGCAAGTAATTACTCCTGCTACTCCATTATTCAGGTGAAGGTGTAAATCTTCATAAGATAATACTTTTAAACCCAATATTGACACTTTCATCTGTCGTCAAATAAGAATAATTCAGTCAGTTTTTCTGGCTTTTGTGCTACTGTTTGTTTTATTTAATAAATAAGCTGATTTGGGTCACTAAAACATCATTTGTACATTTTTAACAAAATAAAAAGAGTGTGGTACTTTGTAAAATCTACTGGAAAATACTTTTTTTGAATTAAACTTATTACAGCATTGAAAGCTCTGATCATATTTGCCTGACCGTCATTAAGATTAGCTCTATTTATTTATATAATCAAAACTACTGAAACATGTGAAACTTTATTCAAAAGTGGATTTAATGAGAGAAAAATGTCCCAATGATCTTGATGTCGGACTCTCTTTGCTGTCAGCAGCACAATAACTGCATTGTCCCGCTTACTGGACCGTGAAACGAACACGAACGTGCGAGGAAGTTGATTTAATGCAGGAATGTCTAGATAGAAACTATTTTTGTGTGTTTTTGTGTTCATGGGAAGTGATGCAGTGCTCAGCAGTCATAGACATCCTCTTTCTCATGGATGGCTCCTACAGCATCGGGAAGGGCACCTTCGAGAGGGCCAAGCATTACGCAGTCAAGCTTTGTGAAGCCCTAAACATTGCTTCAAATAAGGTTTGTTCTCCATCAAAACATTGTTTTCTTCCTCATGCTCTACATCAAAATCGATCAATATCCCTTTTTTCTCTGGATCGGTGCAGGTACGAGTCGGTTTGATTCAGTTTGGCTCCATTCCTCGCCTTGAGTTTCCTTTGGACTCGTTCTCCACCAAGCAGGAGCTGAAGAAGCATTTAAAGAAGGTTTCATACAGGTGTGTGAAAACTTCTGGTTTGCCTCTGTTCCTTCTCTAAGATAGCAAAGATAGCAGCTGAGTTGGAGGAAATAAGAAAGAGTCCTCACTCTATTCGTTTTTGTGTCACCAGCAAGCAGCTACACATTCATTTGGCATTTTTCAATTACAAAAGTCTTTTTGTCAAAAAAAACAAAACAATCTATGTTCTGGTATCTGAACCTCATGGTTCCTGATGACACATATTCACATATTGGGTGTGAATATGTGTGAACATAAGTGTGTGCATAAGACTGACGTAATACTGTCAGGAACATGAACGAGTCTTTGTAAATGTTTACAACTGTTGTCAATAAGTGTCATAAATAGTGATGCATTAAAGTTGCATTAAAAGCCCATGAAGTGATAACTTTGCATTAAAAGTGTCATTATTTAACAAATGACACTTCATTACAACAGTCGTAAACATTGATGAAGACTTCATACATTCTTTTTGGCAAATTGCGCCGCTGAGGGCGGCAGCACGTTGGAGTAGCTCTGTGCATTTATTGAGACTTTTTTCAAACATTCATTCCTTCTTTTTGGAAGAAAATTGCTTTTTTTGGGACTTCTGTTCCTTCTTCTTTTGGATTCTGTGTGGTTGGACTTCTTTGTATTGTTGCTATATTTTGTTGTGACGTGTAACCATGGCAACAGGGTGTTTTACGACAGGGATCAGCTGATCCACTTGGGAAAAGCTGAATTTATTTAATTTCCCTTTTGGGATTTGTCAGGTTTGAATCACCTAGACAGGGGTGTCAAACTCCAGTCCTCAAGGGCCGCTGTCCTGCAGTTTTTAAATGTGCCACAGCTACAAAACACTCAAATGAAATGGCTTAATTACCTCCCTCTTGTGTAGATAAGTTTTCCAGAGCCTTGCTAATGACCTAATTATTCTATTCAGGTGTGGTGCAGCAGAGGCACATCTAAAAGTTGCAGGGCAGTGGCCCTCCAGGACTGGAGTTTGACACCTGTGATAGAATATTGAAAAAAATGCAAGAAACAGGAAAAGACAAGAGAGTTAGATTCTTTTCACTCGCGAGGAGAACAGACAGAGATGTGCTTCAGTTACAATCTCCACCTATTCTGAATGCACATTCTGCCTGCACCTCTCTTTTTATTGAAAATCATCCCTAGTTACAATGCACGTTTCAGCTCTAATCACAACATATGCAGCTGCAACGTGATTCACATTTCATAAGATAGACTAGAACATTTTACTACAAACAGTATAACTGTATCAGCACCATTAAGCTATACACTATCATTTTATAAACATGAAGAATAGGATGTCCTTCTGCTGAGCAGCCGTCTGATTAGAACTGGTGCCGGCTGTCTCTGCGTCCTTCAACATACTCAGAAACATGCTGATTAGTATTTATATAGGTTATTATTTTAATTCTATCAGGATTTTAAAAAAGTATTTTTGAATTTAAACTTGATGAATCCTGTTTAAACGGTTCTCTTCTCAGAGGAGGCAGCACCCAGACAGGCCTGGCTCTGAAATACGTCCTGAAGAAAGGTTTTCCGGGCGGCCGCAACTCCTCCGGCGTCCCGCGCGTCGCCGTCCTTCTGTCCGATGGCCGGTCTCAGGGCGGCGTGGTCCAGGCCGCTGCTCAGCTGAAACAGACGGGCGTGGTTTTGTTTGCCGTCGGTTTGCGGTACCCAAAGTGAGGGTGATGATTATTGATTCATTTCGGTCATTTTTAACTTTTCCACACACAAGTAAAAAAGAAAAACACACTTCTGCTGAACAAAACAAAAAACATCAGGAAAAAAAGCAAAATACAAGATAAAACTAATAGAGAAATAAACAATATTTATATTTCTGTCCAAGAAAAGAGCAGAAAGTATAGATCAGAAAAAAGTGTAGAATTTTTCCAGTATATTTTTCTAAACTTCTATGACTTTGTCTGTAGAAGAACTCATAAAAGAAAACATAATCAAACCTTCATGTATTTGTTTAGCAGATCATTTTTATATTTTTACTTATTTAAATAGTGAAAAACAAAGAATTAACTCCTCACTACACACCTAAACAATTGTACTTCTCGCTTCTAGTTTTTTAAACGAACCTTTCTCTCTTGACTAAAAGTTTTTCTTTAATATTAAATCACTTCTGCATTCACCTTGGAAAGAGTTTCCAGTAAGCTTTGCACATGATCGTAAAGTTTTATGTGGTGTAAAAAATATTCGACTAGTTGGAGGAAAATAATCAGCGAAATAGTAATCATGTGCAAAGACACTTTCGAGGACATGTGGTAATTTGCGATAAAGTTTCAAAACCAGCAAACTAACAGTTTGTTTTACAGATGGGAAGAATTACACGCCCTTGCCAGTGAGCCAGTGGAAAGTCATGTCTTCTTGGCCGATCATTTCCATGATGCCGTTAACGGCCTGTCCACATCGCTGAGCATGCTCTCTTTCTGCAGCGCTACGCCGGCAGGTGGGAGTCGTTTTCCGATTATAAATCTTTACAGACCTTTTCCTTCATTCGGTTAGGTTTGAAGTGTCGTCGCGCTTCCTCCCTTTCATCAACCGATCCTCGGCGTTTCGCCTTTCGTCGTGTCTCGTCTCGTCCTTCAGGCTGTCGGGCCGAGTCCTTCCCCTGTGAGAGGAAGACACTGGAGACGGTGAAAGAGCTGCAGGGGAATTTCATGTGCTGGAAAGGCTCCAAGGGATATGCCCCGTCCACGTCTCTCTGCCCGCTCTACAGGTCAGTCAGCATGGAAACCTTTTTCACTCAAATAAAAATAGTAAAAAAAACTCTTCACAGTTTGATTTTGTTGTTGAAAACTGTAATGATATGCTTGAAAACTATTTATGGCTATTCCTTAAAATTTAAACAAAACTAATTTGTAATTGTGTGTTAGAACAAAAAGGATAAATTATTTAAGCAGTTTTACAAATTAAAATCTTGGAAGCATGACTTGTGTTTCTATTCAGCCTTCATTATTATGGTACTATTTAATAAAATCCACTGTAACTAATTGCTTTTGAAGCATATGGTAAAGTTCACAGCAGGATTTTCTCACACCGTCCTCTTCAAGAGCCTGCTTTGGGAAAACAGTGTCTTTAGTCAGAGGCTTCTTCAAATTCACTACAACACAGACTGCTACAAGAGATCTTTCCTGCCATTACCATCTACAGTAACTCTGAAGAATTTGACTTAATATGAGTTACAACATTTAATTCCCATCTGGGATCAATAAATTGTTTTTTGAATTGAGTTGAATTGAATTAATTCAAAAGTCAAAGTTCTTTTTTTCAGTGGCCCTATCCTTCTTCTGTAGAAATTTTTTGTTTTGTTAACTAACTAACGTTAGTGAACAACCATCATGTGTTTCACAGGTACAGCAAAGTTTACAGGAGACACAAGACCGTCTGCCATAGGACTGTTTGTTCAGGTGAACTTATCCTCTCCTTCCTTTGCCTCCTGCTGCTGTTTGCTCTCCTTAATGATGCTGACCTTCTCCTCATCGTCACTAGACCCCTGCGACTCTCAGCCCTGTCTCAACGGGGGAACCTGTGTATCACAAGGACTAGAGCTCTACCACTGTGTGTGTCCACCTGGCTATGGATCAGACCCACACTGTGGTCAGTAAAATCCCGAACTCAGAGTCTTTTCTTATCAAACTAATTTACCATAAATCCTTGGAGGTGGGTAAAGTACCCCGAAATTGTACCCAAGTAAGAGTAACACTACGTCAACATATTTTTACTCAAGTAAAAGTAAAAAGTAGGCAATATTTGGTAAAAATATTTTAAAATTACACAATCTAATGGACAAAAATATAAAGTTACATGGAAATTTTGGCATTTTAAGGGCAAAAATGACAATAATTCACGTATCAGAAAAATAACCAAATCAGGCAAAAATATATTTTTTCCAAATCAGTTTCTTTCAATAATAAAAAAAAATATATAAAACTTTTACAAAAACTGCAAGTGTGATGAATTTTTGGTTAAAACATGTTTGTTTGTTTTTTCATTCAGTGGGCAGAAAATCCAGAAATTTTACTCAACTACTTAAATTACTCAAGTAAAAGTAAAAAGAACAGCCTAGTAAAAAAGTTACTCAAATAAAAGTTACCAGTTACTTCTGAACTCTGGTGCTCCCGCAGCTCCTGCTTTGTCCTTGGATTGCTCCATTGATTTGCTTTTCCTGCTGGAGGGCTCTGCGACGCTCACTTTAGAGGACTTCCTTCGTCTCAAATCCTTCTTAAAGCGCTTCCTGCAGACCGTCATCGGCTCCGACAGCCCCAGTAAAGTCGGCCTGGCCGTGTTCGGTGGGGAGACCAGAGTGGAAGCCCAGGTCGGGAGATTTAAAGGAAACACGAGGAATCTCCTGAAGGCTGTGGATGCTCTGCAACCACCTGGTGGTTTGCCCCTGGCGGGCCAGGCGCTCCGACATGTGACCCGTCACGGCTTTGTGAGCGAGCCGGTGTTCGCCGACGTCTCAGATGACCTCCCCCGCGTGGTGGTGCTGCTCGCCGCCACACCTGCTGCTGATGACGTGGTGGAGGCCTCAAAATACGCTCGAGACAGAGAGATCTTCTTGATCGGGGTCGGACCGGAAAGACTGAAGGCGGAGCTGAATAATATCACAGGAAATCCGCAGAGAACTCTAACGTACTCGTCACCGGACCGGCTCGTCGGGAAGATACCGGAGCTGAAGGCCAAGATCTGCAGCGTGGACACGCAAGGTAAACGCTGTCCAGATGTGACTTACTCAGATATTTCACAGCAATTTATTGACACGCCTGGTAAAAATGTCCAAAAAGACTAAACATGTTCTATTTTTATTTTCTTTGAAAATGAAGAAACTTAACTTTTATTAAAAATATGTTTTTTTTTTACTTATTTCGTTAAAACTGTCACCATGTCATGACACTGTGGAATGAAACAAATAATCTGTGAAAAAATGTTCCTTTGCATTCTCCCAGTGCTAACTACAGAAATACATGACATGGTCAGAAAACACCAATCAGAGCATGGAGGAGTCTCAGCATTGTCAATCATGCTTCGGTACACGCTGCTCACACCCTCAACCTTGCTCTCTGTGATGCTTCAGGTTATTCCTGACATCACAGCATGCCACAAATGCTAAGCTAGTTAATGGTAAGTTGTTTCTTTGCCATTAACACATTTAGCAGTGAGTACATGAGCATGATTGGCAGCGCTAACACCTTCCTCCTGGCTCTGATTGGTTGTATCTGACTGGTAGTGGTGCTTTTCTACATATGGCAGTAGTCGCTCTAAGAGGAGGTGGAGGAGCTTGATTTTTTTTTTTTTTTTCAAATTTTCTGTATATCATTCTGCCATTAAACGGTGTGAAATATGCAGAAAGAAAATTGTAAAATACATTATGCAGCTTTAAGTCCAGATAAAATCAGTGTTATTAAACTGAAGCATTTCAAAGCAACCTCAAAATTGTTTCATATGTTTCACTGCTGGCAAACATATACCTAAACATATATATTTTTAATGTAGTAGCACTTAAAATGCGGTGGCATTGATTTAATGTTAATCTATTAAATCCACTTTAATTGATTCCAGTTTGCACACAGTTTTGTGTTTACTTGAGTGTCCCTTTAGTTTTCCTTTTCTACCTACATAAACTTTGTAGGTAGAAAGTTGATGTATGCATGCATGCATTTATATTAAATACTCTCCATTTTGTTTTTTTTTGTTTTTTTTCAGGATGTCTGGGTCATGCAGCAGACCTGGTGTTCGCCCTGGATGCCTCTGTTGGAGTCGGCCGTGAGAACTTTGCCACGCTGCAGGACTTTGTGCGAAGCATCTCTGTCCAGTTTGACGTAAACCGCGACGTGGCTCAGGTCGCCCTGGTGGCCTACAACCGCAGAGCCACCACCGTTTTTGGCCTGGACGCGCACGAGTCCGGCTCTGCCATCCTCAAGGCCGTGGGGGAAGCCAGCTACATGGGCGGCGGGGTGTCGACCGGCGCGGCGTTGCTCCACATCTACTCCAAAGTCCTGACCGTAGCCAACGGCGCCAGGCCGGGCGTCAACAAGGCCGTGGTGGTGGTGACCGACGGCTCGGGTGGGGACGATGCCGTCGTCCCGGCTCAGAAGATAAGAGACAGCGGAGTTTCGGTTTTTCTGGTCGGCATTGGAGACATGCAGAGAGACAAACTGCTGATGATCGCAGGTTCAGAGGAGTACATGATTTCTGTACCAAGTTATGAGGATCTCAAGTACTTTGAGGACGTGCTGGTTCAGATGGTGTGCTCAGGTAAAAATACTGAAAACCATTTGTTCACCTTAAGCTGCTAAAACAGATATGATATAATCACTTTTATTGAATTTTGCATGATTAAGTCTTGTTTCTATAAACTCAGAGCCTCATGTAGCTCTCTGGTCCCTCCACCGTGACTAACAAAACCAAAACAGGAACAGAAAATGGAAATGTTTTTGATTATGGACGCAATAAGAGATTGTCACTTTAGCAGCTTTTCTGTAAGTTCTTATGCAAAATATGTACATTATATCTACAACAGGTTTTGAAACTATACCTATTTTTCTTGCCAAGTCACTTGCTTTGATGATCTGCTTGCATGAAAATAGTTGTTTTGTTTTTGTCAGAGGTGAGGAAACCTGTGAACCTGTGCAAGCCAAACCCATGTATGCATGATGGCATCTGCACCCTCTCAGGAGCCAGCTTCAGGTGTCAGTGCCGCGGCTATGAAGGGCCACACTGCGAAAGACGTAAGTGCTGCTAACGCTGCAGAAAAAATAACTAAATCTTACCAAGTATTTTTGATCTAGTTTCTAATGCAAATATCTTAGTACAGTTGAAATAAGACAAAACAAGGAAGGAGCTTGTTTTTAGTTAATAATCTGTTTAAATTTATTTAAAAAGTACAAGTTCCTCTGCAAAATTATTTCACTTAAACATGGAAAAAAATTCTCATCAGTGAAATGATCTTTTAGTGGAACTAATACTTCTTTAAAATCGGTATTGAGGAATTATTGACTTAAATGAAGCTATTGAAAAGTTACTTGGAAGTTAGTTAGATCTTATTTCAAGTGCACTATTTGCACTAGAAACAAAAAAAAAATGTTGGAAAGATTTTATGTTTTTGCAGTGAATGAACTCCTTAATTATTTCTGAAATTCTTCAACCTTTTTTACTATGCTTATTGGGCAATATAACATAGGAGTGAGAAGAGTTTTGAAGCGGTGGTGTTATGTGCAAAGGGTCAATACTCGTCTGGAAATGGAAAATACTTCAAATTCCTGACTCCTCCAGATTACATTTGCGTTGAAGCTAAAACTTTTGGCCATGACTGCAGATATCAAGAACTGTTCTGCGCTTTTCTTTCTTTTCAGGAAGCGGTAAAAACTCATCCAGAGGGGACGTTCCAAAGCCTGCTGGTCTGAGGAAGAAGAGCAGACAGAGGAAGAGCCACCAGGAACTCCTGCGTCATTATAGACTTCACTGCCGGAGACACGCTGCCTGACACAACACAAATAATACAGAGGAACAAAAAAACAAAACACATGAACACTTCAAAACCAGGGATGTTTTTGGAGTACAGAAAAACCTGATGTTTATTCTTTTAGTATTTAATGTTGGACCCCCTACTTTTGTAAAGTTTGTTTTTTTACGTCTTTATACGCTGACTGAATAATAATTGTCTAAAAAATATAACCTCTGTTAATAACATTATCTTTGTCCCGATTTTGTTCCTAATTCCCAACCAAAAAATGTTTCTTTACTTTTGACGCTAAAAACTTCACCTCAGTTCAGGCAGTCATGATGGACTGTCATCCTAACTTTACACAAAATAATTATGGCTGGATAAATATAAATAACCACTTCTTTTATAACTGTTAAGCATTTAAATATGGTTGGCTTTCTGGCACAGACGCAGCTTATAAGGATGGTCCACAAAATGTCAGCAGGATTCAGGTCACAGCTTTGGGGCAGCCATTAAGAAATGGTGATGTATGAGTTCGTACCCCACATTTCTGCCTATTTCCCCTAAAAATTAGTTTAGTAATTGACTATTCTGACGATTAGTCGAATAAAAAAAATTTACGTTATACAAATTTTTATTTAACCTCTTACGCCTTTTTTATTCAACACTAGAAGATGCAAATAAATAAATAAGTTAAGTCAATTTTTAACTAAGAAAATAAAAATTTTATTGTCTAAAATGCAGTAATGTAGCATTTCTTCAGTGAATTTGACCCAGGTGAAGCTAAAACTATAGCACTCGAAGATATTCGAGCACTCGACAGAATATTGATCTGAATATGTTGTGTTTTACAGCAAATGAGAACATTGTTTAAAGAAACCAAAGAGCTTTTAAAAAAATAAAATGAAACAGTAACCGTTTGAGACAAACTGTATCCACTTTTTGTCAAACAAGATTGAAAATATAACATCAAAAACAAGCAGTGTGTTTTTTTCCAGGATATTTTTTTTTATTTGAATAAAAAGTGCAGTTGTAGCTAGCAATACAAACAAGCCAAAAGGCTGAATAAATGGTGTACATCTATTTACATCTTGGCTACCAGCATACATGAACCAAGCTACAGTCTAAATTTTACACAATAGACAATTTAGTAAGGGGATTTTTTTTTTCCTGTTTAAAATATTTAGTGGTTTTAAAATGTGCTGCACTCTTGTTTCTGCAACACTGGCCTTAATGGAGTAACTTAAATTTGCTCCTTTGAAAATAAAACAAATGAGAAAACTCATGTTATTAGGGAATCCAGTGGCGTTCAAGAAGTTTTCAGCATCTGCTTCGGTCTCCTGGCCTTTTTTAAGTCTTGGGAAGAAATCAGTTTAATTCCACATGGTTGTAATATTTGTGCAGATTCAAGAAGTTTCCATCTAAGCAGTGGATTTTTTCTCCCATTCCTACAAAAAGAAAAAGCAAAATCAACTTTAACTCAAAAATAATGACTTAATTAAAGCTGTAGCTTCAGCATTTGTTGCAGTCCAGTCTCACCTTGGCTTTCTGCAGGACGTTTCCTTTTGTGGCGATGATGGAAGTGGGCCTGTTTTTAAGAGCCGAGGCAGAGTTTACAGGACAATCTACACTCACGCTGTTGTTGGAGGGCTGGGAAGATGACGAAGATGATGATGATGGTAACGGTGATGCTGCTTGTGTTGATATTGATAATGATGATGTTTGTGGATGAGGCAGGGTTGCAGCTTTAGTCTAAAAGACAAAAATGATGGAGAGAGAAAGTGTTGAGTTCATGCACCAAACGGATGAGCCCTGGGTATTTAGAGCGGGAGAAGCTCACTGCCGGGGAGTCCTGGAGGCTGCTGTCCAGTGTGGTTCCCAGTGTGAAGGGTCCCGATTCCACCTTCTTCAGACTTTCCTTCACTTCTACCAGGCGGAGCTCCACCTCCACCCTGCGGCGCTCCGCCTCCCGACATGCTTCCTCCTTCTGCTTCAGACAGGCCTCCAGCTGAGCTTGCTGCTTAGGATCTGAACACACCAGACATCTGGCTGTCAAAACCTTTACAGAAAACCTCACAGAGACGAGTGACGGTAACAAAGCATTGAGCTGTACCCTGGCAAGCGCTCAGCTCCTCCTTTGTTTCCCTCTTTTCCTTCTTCAGGTTGGCCAGGCTGCTCCTCACCTCCTCCCTCTGCTTCTCCAACCGATCGCGCTCGTCTATGTAGCGCAGCAGGTCTGCCTCGGTGCGGTTCTTGCCCAGTTTGATCTCAACGGCACTGGAACTCCCTGAGAATAAAACATCGGTATTTGTTAGCAATATCACAACTAAAAAGAAAAGCGAATCCTTGTAGTTGTTTCCTGTTACAGTGGAAATTTTTCAAGCTACTTTCGGGATTTGTTTGGCAGGTGGATCATTCCGGGCGGTCTTCAAACAGGTTTTACTTTATGTGGTAACTAGGTCGGTCACAATAACAAATTTTTCTGGACGATAAATTTTTCCAGAACTTATTGCGATAAACGATAATATTGTTGTTTGGAGACCATTTTAAGTAATATAATGGTAATAGCATAATGATAATTCTAAAAGATTAGTAAATTTTAAATTCTAATTAACTGGAACTGGAAGACATTTTAAATATCCAAAATAAATAAACAAAACAACAAATGAAATTAATTTTGAAGTCTTGGTAAACAAAATTACCCTTCAAAACAAGGGTGAGTTGTTTTGAAGAATAAAAGCACCGACCTGAAGACTTTTATCATCCAGATAAATGATAAATCATGCCAATGGAAATTATTGAGCTTGTTTTAAATTATCAGGCGATTAATTGATTTACTGATTATTATGACAGACCTAGTGGTACATACTGATACCCGCACATTGATAAAATTATCTCTACATCAAAAAATTAAGTACATTTTTTATTGATTTATTTATTTCGAGCAGATAAAAAGTAAAAACAAGAAAAAATACATAAATTAAAACAAATTATCATGTCTAATTGGCATTCAACTTTACATTATCTGTCTGAAAAGGAGCAGGTAAAAGATCTTATGATTTCCTGCCCCTCTCACACTCATTAACTTATAAACATTTAAATATCGAAACACCAGATAAACTTGAATTATTTCCACATTGTATGATACTTAAATCTCACATTCTCATTCTGAAATGTATAATTATTTATACATTTTTAATATCATATTTGGTCCTTGGGGCACCCATTTTATACAATATAGCTCCTTTTTAAACAGTGTTTTAAGATGATTTATATTTGCACCTTTTTGTACTCATCATTTAATCCATTCCATAAATCTCTCCCACACACTGAAAAAAACAATTTTTGGTTGTTCTAATACACTGTTTATTAAAATGTTCTTCTCTTAAATTATAACCCCCCTCTGTGTCACAAAATATTTCTGTACATTGTCTTTACTGTGTGGAAGTTGATGTTTCTTACTGTAAACGAGTTGTACGGTTTAAATTTTACAGGGTTCCAGAATTTAAAAAAATAATGGATTGTATGTTCTCAATATCCTACTTCATGTCAAATAGATTTTCTTGTATTACATACTATGGCTGTAAAATTTCCTTTGTACGTATTGCCCCAAACGTCCAAACAATATATCAAATGTGGTACAATGAGAGAATTATACAAAATAAACAAACAGCAACACTTTTGGCTAGTTTTGATTTTACTTGGCAGATCATTTAAACCTTTACTTTTTAAATACCTTCCTGAATGAGATTAGAAAGGGAGGGATTGGGCAAAATCTGCAGATCTTGAATAGTGCTGGTAATATTCTTTGCGCCTCCAGTCACTTTTATGTTGAATATAGTGGAAAAACTACACATTATGTTGACCTGGTTAATTTAATCTGCTTTTAGTTCTATTTAAAAAAGGATAAGAAAAATAAAAAACTCTGAAAAATAACGATTTCAGTGTTTGGATTATAGAACTTTTAGCTGTACTGGGTGAATCTTTCCACCAGATGGAGCCATTCCACATCGCTCAGGAACACAAGGCGGCCATTTCTGCCTCAGTACCGCTTCTAAATCTTGATGTCATTGTTAGAACTTACCTATGGTGTGAGCCTTTGGCCGTGTTGGTTGTGGGCTGTGAGGGAGCCCAGTTGGACACTTTTGTGCTCCAGGCAAAGTGAAGCCTTGAGGGACGCCCAGGCTGCTCCTCTTTGACGTCTCCTGGCTTTGAGTCTTGACAGGCTGAGATTGTGAGGGACTCCGTGATCGCTGCTGTTCTGCTTTGCTGGAGGAAGACGCTGAATTTGGTCCATTTAGCACAGGGGTGGAATCTGGTTCGGTGCGGTTTGTTGAAGTGGCCTGGAGATTAAAGCATGGATTGATTTAATCTGTCTAAGTGTACAAAAAGGAACTCATAAAAATGCCAAAGCATGGAATAAATCTCCATTGATTTTAACTATCTATTCAGGTATTTATACTACAATCCCACTTTAAGGCCTGAAAGTCTTAATTTCTTTGCTTTGCATCTTTATTTTATTATTTTATTTAATAATGACAGCATGGGAAAAAGTTCACTCTTCTGTTAATGACACTCAGCCTGACAAAATGACATAAAGAAGCTGGATGATCAAATTTTTATGCTTTTCTGTTTAACATTAGACTACATTTGCTAAATACCATGGCTACATTGACGATACTCAGCTATAGTTTTCCAAATAATTTGATAAATCAATTCATTCAGACGAATAGTTCCCAAGCTTTTCAGGTTTTGACCTCAACAATTGTCACTACAAAGAAATGTAATAACGGTGCCAACAGCACCAACATTTGTAACTGCACTTCCTATCCATTGTAACATTTATGGTACAAACTTGCTTAACCATTATTATGTTTTTCATTTCTAAGCAAGCTTTAAAGAAACTTATTCATTCTGAGACATCTGCCATCATGATCAAGTTTTTAGGACATCCTTCTTCCACCAAAACAACTAAAATGGGAAACTAGTAAATTCATTTCCAACATCCAGACTGAACTACTACAAACCTATTATTCTTGGAATGTCCAAAGAAAACAAAAATCAACAAAAACCAAGAGTTATCTCCAATAGCTACTTATTACTTTCACAATAAAAATAAAAATCTTAATTCTAACATATAAAGCTCTGAATGCCGTAATAAAGATTTCATTATTTAACATTTTCCCTCAATGGTAGACTTTGTACTGGTTATTTTTAGAGTTTCCAGAAACTAGCTCTAGCTAGCTCCTTGTAGAATCATTTCTACTTCTTTCTACTATAAACTTTCCAAATTGGAGTATCAGTACGCTAGGATAAAGATTTTATTTTCTTCTTCACACCTGAAAAGCTTTCAGGCCTTGTTTTTGTGGATTTTACATCTACTTTCCATGCACATCTATTGTTTGGGATATTTAGACGTTCGGCGGATGAGGGCTGGGACAAATCTTAGATTATCTACCTCTTTAACTTGGCAAGAGGAATCCTTCTGGCCCTCTCCTGGGATTGGACAAACTCTAGGAGTAAGAGGCAGAGAAGCTTTGGCTCCGCAGGCTGTGTGGAGGAAGGAGCGCATTGGGACCAGGTCCAGGTAAATTCTGTTGTCGCTGTCTTGTTCTGTGACATTGTCTGGCTGTGTTGCATTGTGATCCTGGGGATTGTTTTCTTCCTCACAGCTCGGCTGGGTATCCTCCTCAGCATCCTGCATGATATGGTAGTAGGTTGTTAGTGATGGGAAGCAGCCAGACGATTGTTGTCAAAGTGAAACCAAAAAATTGGGGATTATTTGTTTCCAAGCCTACCTCAGGATCAGCTATTGATGCCACGTCATCGTAAATCTCATCAGAGTTTTGAGGAATAGAAGGGAGGGTGTCTATGTACGTATTTGACTCTGAATATCTCCTTTGCATCAAGCTGGAGAGAAACAAAAGTCTCAGCTAAAAGTTTCATGGCAATGGAGAGCTGTGACTCCTCGGGTGAATAACTTACTGAAAGGAAGTCTTTGCGGCGGTGACGATGGTGGAGACCCTTTCGGAGTCAACGTAGTCGTACGTCAGGTCCTCCGGGTCCGTTTTGGTTCCCGTCTGTGACAGCAGGAGGCCCAACCAGTGACCCATATCTGCTGAGGTTTTCGCCTGGGAGAAGAACGGGAGGAGAAAAGAAGGAATGTGCGCTCAATGCAAAACAAACACTTGCAACATCCTGGGTCTAAAGCCACATGGGTTCATGTTACATGCCATCCATCACTTTGGATTAATGAAATGATTGCTACAACAGTATTTAAGATGTGAACAGTTTGCTACTTACAACATGTAGCAAAACTATTCAAGCTTTTCAGATTTTGTAATGTTACAGCTTCAAACTTCAATGTAACTTGTTGAATTTTATGTGGCAAACCACACAAAGTTGAGCACAAATAAAAATGTGAAAAATTTTGTTTACATTCATTCATGCCCCTATAATGTGATAACATTAAATAAAATTAAGAAGTTCTTGAATAAATCCAGTTAATCTGCCTGTTTTTTAATGAACATCGGTGAACAAAAAGGACTGTGGCAACGATGTGGAGAAATCTAAACCAGGGTTATGTCCTAAGCAATATTTCAACATTGATGTGGCTTCTCTGAAGGAGATGCAGACGTCCACAGCTCAGGTGGTAGAATCTATCAAGAAGACGTCTACAAGTTGTGCTCTCCACCGAATTGGACTCAATTGGCAAGACTGTATGATTTATCATTTAAAGTTTGCCACAGGCCATGAAGAGGACTCAGCGCTCTGTCAGATTATAGCCAAACTGAACTTTTTGCTTGAGAGGAAATGTGTAGCAAAAAACTAACACTGCACATCATCCTGAACACACCATACACATGGTGAAATGTGGAGGTGGCAGCATTATGGTTTCTTCAGCAGGAACAGGGAAGTTTGGCAGAGTAAACGGGAAGATGAATGAAGCTAAATACAGGGAAATCTAGGATTAGAACTTGTTAAATACAGGAAAAAAAGACTTAAAATTAAGGCAGAGGTTCAACTTCCAACAGCATGACCCTAAACATACAGATTCAGACAGAGCAACATGAGGATAATCTACATCAAAGCACAAACCTATTTGAAAATCACTGAGGTTCAGCCATTTTACGAAGAAAAATAGGTAAATGCGGTCTCTAATCGCAGTGAACGGTTGCTCTATGAAGTCAGGTTTGTAAGAGGCTGAATTAAACTGCATGTCATACTTTTAAAAGTTTCCTTCCATTTTGGTACTTTGCGTAGATTTACCACATGACATCATAAAATCTCCCCAGATATGTAGAAATGTTCATGCTTTAATAATGCTGTAGTAGATTTCGACCAGACATATATATAAATCAACCGCTTAATCTTTAGTGATCCTTGTGCTTGAACTATATGAATCCATAAGTATTCCCTCCGAGTCTCTACATACAGTTTCTCTGAACCAATGATCCGTTTGGAAAAATAAAAAAGGAGGAGGCCTCGGGACTGAATAATAAATTCCTAAGCCTATGACCAAATACGCACTGCAGCTGGGTGGGACTGAAGGACTAATGAAAGAGGGTGTAGCTTTAGTCTCCGAAATCCCAGCACAACCACACCCTTCCCATCCATCCATACACACACACCAGCACACGGGACCACCCTTGTGTGAATGTATATCTCATATACACCAAGTCAGATGTCAGCAGAATGTGTATTTTTAAAATGAGTTGGTGTTAGGGATTGTTTTAGACTTTGCTTGTTTGTCAGATCAGCAGTCAGCTCTCATGAGAAAATGAGCCATGGACAGGAAACGCACAACATGTGATCAGGTGTCAGGATCTATTTACAATAACGTTTGCTAAATCAGCACATGCAGCGAAATACCGCTATGCTTTGGTCAGGTTAAAAGTAACAGAAAGTGTGCAAAGTCTTAAGCGTTTATTTAATCTCCTGTTTGAGAGAAATGCAGCGTTGATCTACCTCTAATGTTGCAATTTGTGTGCCGTCCAACTGAATCCTGAAAGAGTAGAGGTGCTCTGGGATGGGGTCGGGCAAAACGCTGCAGCCCTCCAGGGTCACCGCTGGTTGGCTCACTTTGTTCTTCCCTTTGTCTTGGTAAAACCACAGCTGTCCGTTTTTCATGAGACACCAGCAGGTCCGCCACTGGCTGTTCACCAGAACGTTCAGGTAACCTTAAAAAAAAGAAACGAAGCCTTCATCAGGAGGCATCTGTCTACAACTGAAAATGTTAAAAGCTCAGGAAATGACTGTCACTGTGGGGGAAAGCAGCTGAAACATTGTCAATTTGAATTTTATGACATTCAAGCAAACCACTAAATTTATGAAACAGGCACACAATTTCTTATGTTCTTATGTTTTGTGGTTAACCAGAATCACAATTTATGATGTTACAAGCTGAATAATCAAGGAGTCATATCAAAACTTGTCAGCATTAGCCTAGTATTATGGTCCTGAATATCTTGCCCTGCTGCTGATATTTTCATAAAGACTGTGGATGATTTATCTTTAGAAAAAAATGTAAAGCAATGCTGCTTTTATGTAACATGAGAACTGAGAACAATATACAGTAGTGGTTAGGGTTGCAGGTAGCCAAAATCCACAAATATTTGAGACTCCCTTTAAAAACACTTATAATTGCATATTCTAATAGTTCAAACTCCAAATATACCTTAATATGCTTAAATTCAAATGCCTTATTAGCCAAGAACATCTCTAAGATACATTTTCTTCACTGTCTTGGTTTATATAAGTAGCAATAAAATACAACCAACAGTTTTGTCTATGGCTGCGTTCACGCTGCTGCCTGAAGTGACCCAATTCCAATTTCTTTTCCCGTAATGCGACCTGTGTCTGATCTTTTCATGACAGTCTGAACAACACAGATCGGATTTCTTTTCGAATGCGACCCAGGCCACTTGGATATCCGATACGTATCTGATATTTTCAAATGTGACCAAGTCCGAACGGTCAGGTCGCATTCGTCCAACCTGAACGTCATTGATACTCGACAAACGTCACTAGTCTGCGTCCTGATACGCGCAAGCGGGAAGAAAAACAACAATCACAGCGGAATATAGTGAGGATTAAGTTGTTAATATGCTGGATCCGGTCAGACAACAACTTTAAAATCGTAAGCTATGCTCCACCGTTAGCATCCATGTTTATTTCCGTAAACACTGAGCACGCTCTCTGCGTGACGTTAGGGCGCCCTCAACTGCGCATGCGGTACACTTTTAGGTCCTTTGCAGTTCAGACTGGAGATCACATACAAGTCTTATATTTGGAAGTGAACGATCAAGCCAAAAAATCTGATTTGACAAAAAGATTTAGTGGGTCACTTCAAGCTGCAGTTTGAAAGTAGCCTATTTGTAATTTTACAAAAAAAAAAGAAGTACTGCTTACAAAAAATATCAGTTGAGCATAAAGCAGAATACTTTGGTCAGTAAAACACCAGTGCATTCATCAAATTGGAATGACATTAAGAGTGATTGAAGCATAAAATGAAGTAGCTCTGTGGTTACCTGAGGTGTTGAGGCTTTTCTCGGGGCTCTCCAGCGAAGATGGTTTTTTCTTCCCAATGTTCATCAGGTTGCTGAACATTAAACCTGGGCCATATTTTTTCTTCACTATAGTGATAGAAAGAAAAAAGGTATTTTTTATGTGAAAAAACAAGAATTGGCTTTCTGAACCAATGTTGGGTGTGTTTGACTATCAAAGTAAAATCCAAGAAAGGAAAATCCACTCACCATCTTTGTTTTCTGTGGTTTCTGTGTGGCTGTCTGTGCTGCTGCCACTCTCTGATGCCAGCGAGTGTCTCTCATTCAGATCCCCCTGTGTGTTTGTATGAACAATTTAGTAATTTCAAAAGCAAATTTTTCAAAAAAATAAAAAGACTTTTGATCCCACTGGTTTATCTAAAACTCCAGAGGTCTAGTACATGTAAAGAAAAATATTTAAACAAGCATACCTTAGTGCAAATAAGCCTTGGGGAATCTGACACAGAATGTTGAGGATCACAGTTTTCAGCTGGCTTGGGACTTATTTCCTGAATAACCTAACATGGATAAACACATCTATGTGTTTCTTTCCCCACACTTTAACCTTAAAATAATTGAAAATATTGCAGAAAAACAAAGAACATTGGTCACCTTAAGCCACTGCTCAGTTTGTTCTTTGCTCTGCAGGCCTAACACAATGGCCTCGCCTCCTACTGGGATGATCTTCAGCTTGTGCTCTTTTTTCTTTGGCTGTTTTTCTTTATATATCACACTGCAGCCTAACAGGCTCACGTCCAAAAGTGGTGTCTGGTCCTTGGAGCTTTTGTAGCACTAAGGAAAATAAAGAAACCAGGGTGACTTCATCTCTACGGTGCGTGCTGACAACATGTTCTCCAGTTTTACAGCGTAACAGTAATTCATTGAGGTTTGTGGGTATTTGTCTGCACTCAGCTTTCTCAAGGGTCTTTCATTACATTTCAGTCACTTTGTGGCTTTGGACTTTGAGAAAAACACTGCAGTGCAGGGTACAACTTGTGTAAGTTAATGATATCCAAATTGTTTTTCAGGTGGGCTGACATTTGGCTAAAACACCTGGAGTTCACGGTAAATACCAACAGGAAATGCGTCAAAAAATCCCCAATCCTCACCCTTTCACCATTGTGCTTTACAATTAGGAGGTGGTCTTTGATGCAGCTTAGTTTTCATCTTGCAACCATTTTAAATATGTTTAATCTGATAAACAGATATAGTCAAAGACTGACCTAAATGTTTAATAATCTACTATTTAATACAGGCATCTCTTTAAAATTGTGGTAATTTCTTCTCTGAAAGACGGTTATGGGAACCAAAGTAAAGTTAATAGAACTTGTCTATGTTTTGCACTTTAAATAATTAAAGTACACCTCAATACTATTCAGAAATTAATTGGGCATGCTTTCATTAACCATTTTCTATGCATAATAGAAAACTTACCTTAGTTTACACATTGCATACCAAGATAATAAGTTATTATAAAAATTAAATAATGAGAATACCTTGTCAGAAAGAAATGCACACTGACCAGCAATAACAGAAGAATACAGAGAAATCTCTTGAAGTGCTTTTCAAGATTTTCTCTTGAAGTTGCTACATCAGAAATGACAAACCTCTGCCCCAAAATAATGACTGTTCACAGAAATCATCATGATGCTTCAATACAAGCAGAAAAGTAAATTCTATTTTGTAATTTAGGTTTTCAGGCTGAATTTACACATTATTTTGATCTAAAATTCCTATAATTACAGAGGGGAAACACACTACAGCTGATGTTCTACACGGAACATGTGCTAGTCTTTAACTGAGTGTGCAACCCACCAGAAGACGATGGTCTTTGATGACACAGAGCTGCTTGGCCCACTGGCCAAGCCACTTCTTCCTCCACAGGAAGGCGCAGATTCGAGCGTCCTTCATCAGCTCAATAGACGCCTCGGCTGACGGCCACTGGTGCTGAGCAGATGGTGACTTCTCTCTGGTCACCTCCTCTTCGTCGTACGACTCGTATGAGCTGCTGACTGCGTCTCCGTCTTCTAAGAGGAAAAAAACGCAGAGGCAACAGTTAAAACTCTGGAAGGAGCGATGCTTAAAGGATTGTTTAAAGCAAGCTGAAAGGGTTGGATGATTTTGGAGGAGTTAATGAGCTTAATGTCCGATCTCCTGACCCTCTTGAGTGAAGCATTTACTCACAAAACTTGAGCTGACGGATTAATTTTAACAACAGATGGATGATAGGCAGGAAAATGGTGACAAGTAAAAAGAACACAGTCAGGAAACTGATAAGTCTGATTAATGGCGGCAGCTCCTTAACATGCCACACTCCGACCATGCTGGTTTCCCCATGCATGTTTTGGTAGACGCAAAATAAAAACAAGTGCAGACATGCCACAGAGACACAGGAGTCTCATCTACCCCCGGTGATAACAGCATAAACCACACAGTCTGAGCTGGGCACTCTCATCCAGGGCTCAGAGAGCAGGCCAGAACGCGCCAGATCTGCACAGTATCAAAAAAACCCATAAGAAGACAGAAAATATGGGATGTTTTCTTTAAAACAATGTATCTGTTGAACATAAGTAATTAAATACATTTATAAAAAATACAGATCTAACAACAACAAAGTAGATTTAATACATCTATCCCAGGATTATCGTAGATTTAATTTTTTGGTCTAGTTTCTAGTGCAAATATCGTACTTCGCTTAAAATAAGACAAAACTAACTTACAAGTAACTTTTCAGCAAAATGTAAGAGCTTGTTTTAAGTCAATAATACCTTATTATTACAGATCATTTCACTTATGTGACAAATGTCTTGTTATAGGTGAAATAATCTGCCAAATAATCAGGAACAAGTACTTTTTCTGCAATTTTAAGGAATTATTAACTTTTAAAAAGCTAATATTTTTTGCTAAAAAGTTATTTGTAAGTCAGTTTTATCTCATTTCAAGTGTACTAAGATATTTGCACTAGATATTAGACCAAAATTACTTGGTAAGATTTTCTGTTTTTACAGTGTTCACAGAAAGTAGGCAATATCTTCCTATTTTTTGGCACCCCTAACAAATCCTCTAAAAGAAAAATTCTTGAAAAAATGTTGAACAGTAATTTGGGAAAATTTAAAAACAACTAAGACATTGGAAAATATGCACAGGGACCAGGATGGTAAGAGAGGTAAAAATCTAAAGTGTTAGAGGACTGCAACTAAGAATGCCAGCTCAACATCGTCAACTCTGCCAACCAAAGCAAAAGATGCAATGCTCAAACCAGTTGTTTGTGGGAATGCCAGGAAAATCCTTTTCTATGCCACCATAACAAATCCAAACCAGTGGAGTTTCCTTCCTCATACTGGGATTTTAATTGGGACTTTGGTCAAATGTAACTAAAATTGAGTTTTTATCACCTAACCACTGGAGGTGGTTCTGGTACAAAACAAAAGAAACACCAGGAGATTTTAGGTAAATAACTGATGGTGTGTACAAGAAAACCAATGATAGGGTTATCTCTGGGTATTTCAGCTGGAACATTAATCAAATTAACACAGAAATTGTTCCAATGACAGAATAGCAATTTTTTTTTCATAATTATCTCAGACTCCAGAACCAAACACTATAGAAATGATGAGCTGAAAAGGAGAGCAAGACTCCTTTGGTGGTCAAAGATCCCAATGTTACAGAAAACCAAGTACTGTCCTTTTGGCTAAAGGAATTGGCCGGGGTATCAATAATCAGTGATTTATTTAAAAACAATTACTTCCTCTCTAAACCAGAGCTAAAAATCCCAATATGGCCGCCGAGTCTATAAAACAAAGTGATAGCTGTATTAATGAACAGTTTATCTGCACCTCTAACTATTCATGCATAATTAAATCATCTCCAATTTCTGCTGGTACATGTGTAACTAGAGTGTTTGAAAGCATCATTTTTAAGGACACTAGTGTAGCTACTTGTAGCAACAATGAGGAAACTCAAGTTTTTAAAAATGCAGCTGGATTTTGGATTTAGGGTTGAATAGAACACGTTTTTAACATTTAAGACATATACCTCTGTTTATTTCAGCTTATTTCTGTTGTTACATCAAACCGAACTTTCTCAAGTTTTACTTAACAAGTAGCTCAACTGTATTTGAGTTGTTGGTGTTTTTCTGCATTATTTGCCTTATCTTTTTGTTTTGTTTTCGTGCAAACACAATAAATATGATGCTCTGCTCAGTAAAGAAGTAGATGTGTGCACTATTAGAAAATGAATTGAATTAGAAATCTATTGCCAACATTACTATACAGATTTTACAAATTCATTATTTACACATGTTGTAACCGGTAACATTTTTATAAATATAGAGTCTTCCATGTATAAAACAATTTTATTGTTATTTTCTGAAATATTATGCGAAAATTGCTTACATAAGCTAAGTCTTTAATAAAAGGAATCTTCTTTGAAGTAGAATCAAATGCAGCTTCACATAACATTTAAAATGATCCAAATGTCATTTTATTTGGTTGCACTATACTAATTTGCCACTAGATGTCACTAAATGCTAAAAAGTGCAACTCTTGGTGGTTTTGGTGGAAAGTGTAAAGAAATCTTGAAATATTTTGCAAAGGACCTTACCATTGGTTGTTTCCTCATAAGGTTGTGCCTCCTCATAGTAACTCTCTGAAGGATCTATACAGGCTTGGACTGGAACTGGAGGCAAGGGGAACGGTTCCCGACCCACTACACCCTGACAAACAAGAGAAATCTGTTGAAAAATTTAATTAGTTGAAATAGTTTGTAAAAGTTTATCCATTTAATCTGTCATCAGTACGTCTGAACTATGTGTGGATGGTGAATAGATGTAAAAAAACAAAACAAAACAAAACAAAAAAACACACACACATTCATGCATTTATTATTAGTCATGTTTTGTTTCTTGCAGACTGAACTTATCGTTAATCCAGCTAGGAGTAAGTAGGGAATTCCACGTGTAACCAATCCTTGTCTGACCCAGTGCACTCGAGAGCAAAACTCTGCCTTCAGGCGAGAGTGTGTGAGAGCATAGACATAGGAGAAGGAGGTGTGACGTGTGTGTGTGTGTGTGTGTGTGTGTGTGTGTGTGTGTGTGTGTGTGTGTGTGTGTGCGTGCGCGCGTGTGTATGTGCACCCAGCGGGTTTTCCTGAAATCAATCAGCAGTCTGGCTTCACTTCTGTCTCTCTTGTCAACTCTTGTGTGGCAGGCCGTCTGTCTGCCCCATGCCAAGCACTCAACCAAAGACAGTAAATTAGTTACATGGTCCAAAACACATTTCACAGACATTTGTTATCACAAGAATCTATCTTATTCTGCCTTTCCAAGGAATAATGGGCTGGAAAATCCTGAAGAATTCATCCTGATGGATGAATCTGAACAAGCTGTGATTTTTAGACTATACAATGGCTCACAAAAGTACTCACACCACAATTTGTTTTACATTTTGACCAACAGAAACAAGCACATAATTGTGAAGAGTAAGATAATTTACACTTGTCTGCCAAGTTTCTCACAAATAAAAATCTGAAAAGTGTGTTCAGCCAATCTGAGTCAATACTCTGTACGATTAGCAAGTCTTTCTAGGTATGATCTTTACCAGCTGTGTACATCGAGAAAAATCCATTTGTCAGTCATGTTGGATAGAAATGATGAATATCTGTTGACATCAATTGGAAAGTATAGTCAAGCATTACACTGGTCAACAGCCAAAAAATTATCAGGTTTATAACTGTTTCAGGGTAATTCTGATGTTCTGAATCCAAAATTCACACTGGTTTTGCTCAATCAGGTCAACTTTCTGAACTATGGATGCAACGTGAGCATCAAAATACATAACCTGTTCTCATATATGGATCGTTTTCCTGAGAATCTGGGATGAATGAGTGATGAGCAGGAGGAGAGATGATGACGAAATGTTCAATTTACATGTACTTAACCTTAAAAGTGTTTATTATTCAATTTACAGAAATCCAGGTTTGTGAGATTTAATTAGTACACTCTGTTAGAAAACAATTTTCTCTCATAAAACCTTTTTTGGATGAGAAATATTAACGGAAACGAACTGACAATGTAACAAAAATGTCATCAATTTAGTCAAAAGATTGAGATTCTCTAAATCAAATAAGTATTTGCATTTAAATACGGACACTTTTAATGCAAAGTTGCTTTAGAAGTTGCAATAAAGGTCTATTAAAAGTGCAAACTTTGCATTATTTGGTAACTAATGTAAAGATGGCACTTTTAATGCAACTTTGCATCAAAAGTTTCATTATTTACCAAATGACAGTTCATGACAACAGTCATAAACATTACTAAAGACACCTTCATGTTCATAACAGGTGTTATTTCATATTTATGACAGTGTCATGTCAGTCTTATGCACACCCCTTCAAATAAAGTGTTACCGACTAAAAACCAGACCTGATTAAGAAAGATTTATGTCACTTCAGTGGTGCAAAATAGTTCTAAATCAGTTGAAAAAACATAGACAACTTCCAAAAAATATTTTTTGTAACCCAGTGTTATCTACTGGGACTAAGTTGAGACTTTGACTAGGTCATTCTAATCCATGTATGTGTTTTAATCTGCACCATTCTATTGTGGCTCTGGCTGAATGTTCTGCATAATCTCTCAGTGAAACGGTGATCTTAAGCCTCAGGCTCAACTTTTTTGCACCCTCTAACATGTTTTCCAGCAGGAATGCCATGCACTTAGCTCCTTCCATCTTCCCATTAACTCCAACCAGCTATCCTGCTGAAGAAAATCACTCCCACACCACATTCTCCCACATGTTTGCTATGTCCCCTACAAGGATTGTAGCAACCTGGAATCGTGACTTCTTTTGTTTTTCTTTTAAAGGTTTTCTTCTCACAACCTTTCAGTAAAGGCCAGATTTATGGACTGAACGACAGTTTCTCGGCTGGCCTGGGAACACTGGTTGATTCCCCTAGAGGAGCTGGCTCAGGAGGCTAAGGAGAGGGAAATCTGGGCCTTTCTACTGCTGCCCCTGTGACCCAAACCCAGATTAAGCAGAAGATAAAAGATGGATGGACGAAAAAGTTGTTCTGTCAACACCTGTGCGTTACTATGAGCTTCTGGCTGGTGTGTTCCTTGGTCTTAATAATTCTCAGACAAACTTTACTTCTTTACTTGTTTAAGGCAGCAAATTCTGACATAACTAGTGACTCAAGATCATTTACATGTTGCTGCAGTGATGAATTCCTTGCAAAGATACAATCATAGAAAGATACACAAAAGGCATGAAAAATACTTCCTTGAATTTCTGCACAATGCTTATTGTGTTGCAACATTTCACACAGATGTTTGTATGCATCAACCTATCTTTGCGCAACAATCTCTCAGTTCAAAACATGGTTAGTCATTTCTTCAATGATCACTTTCTCACTCCCACTCTGTGCTGGAATAACTCCCACATCTCTTCACAGGAAAACAAGATTTGTCCCTTCAACTTGTGTCCACAGGCTTTATGGGATTAGGTAACTGAAGTGGCAAGAAGATCTGAGATACACAAGTTTAGTCTGGCAGACATGAAAACAAGGATGGAGGAAACCTTCAAGTAAAAGTGGAATCTATTCTTTTCTTTATGATGATGTGATATGATCAAAAGTTAAGGTATTTTTTTCAGATATAAATCAAATACACAAATGTCTACAGTACAGGAATGATGTGAGGTTAAAACATTTCAGATAATCTGCTTGTGTGGAATAAAGCCAGCATTGATGCAGGCAGCTTGTATTTTCGTAGAGATTTACAGTGAACTCTCAGAGACCCTAAGTGACATTTGTAAACTATTTTCCTCCCACCACTAATGTCTGGACACACTTCCTGCATTCTTTTACTTTCGCTTGAGCAGTGTTGTAGTACTCGAGACCGGTCTTGGTCTCGATAACGGTCTAGAGACCATTTTTTGATGGTCTCGGTCTCGGGCACTGAGGACTCTGGATTTTATTTCAAGACCAGTCAAGACCGCAACTGTGGAAATATCACTAAACTTACAGCATATTGTCCAGTTTATTTGTTAACATGTCTGTTTTCACTGGATGCAAAACGTACCGATTAAAATCCAAGCAATATCGTGATTTACCAATTACCTGTACGTGTTGCTGTTACTCACCCCTCCCCCTCCCCACCTTTCACTAGCACGCGGCGCTCCAGACATGCGCAGAGGTTTTCTTTGAGCGGCAGAAGATGTCTGTCTAATCGTAAATAACTGCTTAAATCATATGATTTATTATCATAAATTATTTATAAATTAGCGACAGCTAATTCAGCAGCGCTTCGCTTTCACACACGGTGGGGACTATGTCTAACGTTTTTCGTCACTTAGAAAAGAAGCTCAAAAAAACGTAAGCTCCGTTGACGTGATGTTAGCAAAGCTAGCTGCACAGAGACACATAAGCATTTGTGATGAAAAAAAGTCACTCACTGCGCTGAATTATGGGCCTTACCAGAGGGGCCGCTTTTCATTGGCTGATGCCCATTCTACGTGGTCACGTGCGTGGCCGTCTCACAAACACACTTAGCTTCCCGTTAGCTAAGAACAGCATAAAGGCAGAACTGATACAACTTCTACACCTTGAAGCCTGTCTGCTACACAGTCTTACGTTAGCTAAACAGATCAATATGCAATGTGTCTGTATCTGACATACACTAAAGATTTTATTTTAGCAGAAAAGGCTTTGGACTAAACTGTTACTCGTGTTAGCCACGTTAGCACCAAGTACAGCTAGTCAATCAACCATCGCTGTGTTCAGGGAAGCGCTGATTAATAATCGAGAAATAAACATCAAGCCTGGAAACTTGATATCGTAACGGACTGAATGTTATGTTTTTAACGTAATCTTTGCTCGTCTTGCGGGGCGCAGGCGGTTGCCACGGTAACAGGTGTGCTTAAGCTACAAAGAGAGAGAGAGTAAAAAGGTAGGAGTGGTTTTGAGTTGATCACCTGTTCGGGTTATTTTACCTTTGTTTACCTTTGCTGTGGCGCATTACAGCCGCTGTAGTTTCTAAACGTTGGACGAATTACCTCGTTCGTCACAACAAACATCAAATAGAACAAATATATTTCATACACAACAAATGGCTTCTACCGTGGTAATTATGTGGAATTAAATTAATTATATCCTAGCTTCTGAAGATTTGCCTTTACCTTTACAGAGCTCTTTGGTTCCTCCTATCAGTCTGTAGCTTCTCATATTGACGTCATCAAACCAAATTTCAGATCTACCATAACTGACTGACACCTGCTGGCCTCAGGTTTGCAACCAGCTTGTGACTGAGAAACCAGTAACCTCCTCCCAGATGATGACATGAACTTGTTAGTTCCTCTGTCCATTGTAGTGGATGATATATTGTGAAAATCCGGTAGAAATGATGCACTAATGGAGTCATGTTTACATAGAAACAAGGCGCAGCGAGGCTTTGCTTGTGAGACTTGCGTGGGTCGGTTGTGGACGGAGCTTGGTAAGGTCCATTGTACGGAGGTGTTGATTAATGTGTCGCATATATGGGACAACACTGTGTCCAAAAGTCTGCAATATAGTGATGTGACATTCACGAACGATCCGAGTCTTCTGAACTTCTC
Source organism: Xiphophorus maculatus (assembly GCF_002775205.1). Taxonomy (NCBI): domain Eukaryota; kingdom Metazoa; phylum Chordata; class Actinopteri; order Cyprinodontiformes; family Poeciliidae; genus Xiphophorus; species Xiphophorus maculatus. Next base: position 6,335,448 of record NC_036452.1, on the reverse strand, counting down.
TTTACTGAGATGATAGGGCCGGAGCCTCACTGAGAGCCGTTCTTTGTTCTTGTAATGCAGTAGCTATGATTATTTTATTTAATTATATACTTTGATATTTATTTAATTAGCAAATAAATAAAACACAAGAACTAAAGAGCATGCAGAACATGCCCATTGCGCTTTGATTGTTTTCATTCAAAGTGGCAGCTCTAATGTCTGCCATGATGACAGACATTACAGCATTGTGCTGCCTGGCTTCATGCAGGGGGAGAAAGGGTGAGAACAGTCATGGTGAACGCCTTGTGCTTGGTTACTTCTTGCTTGTTGCTCTTTGGTCAGTGTTCATAGTTGAGCGTTGATTACCGTCAGGGCACTGCCTCAACTGCTATGTTTAATGGTGCAGACAGTGGTGATTTCTGACATGAATGATATGGGCAAATGCCCAGGGCATTATCTTTTTAGATAAGCAGAACAAAGAGTTTGTTCTGCTTTTAACATTGGTTAAATTTATTTCAGCTCTAAGTATTTAATATCTAGGTGTTTTTATGGGAATGTGAATCTTTCAGATCAATTTGATTAGCAATTTTGATTATATTTTACATTTTATTGTGTCATGTAGCACGGGGCGCTGGTCTTTTGTCTTGACTCGGTCTCGACTTCCCTCGGTCTTGGTCTCGGACCCTTAAAGTCTTGGTCTTTTCTCTGTCTCGATACACTCTGGTCTTGGTCTTGTCTTGGTCTCGACTTCCCTCGATATTGGTCTTGACTTGGTCTCGGACCCTTTAAGTCTTGGTCTTTTGTCTGTCTCGATACACTCTGGTCTTGGTCTTGTCTTGGTCTCGGGTTAGGTGGTCTAGACTACCACACTGAGTTCCTGTAAAACTTTAAAATTATTGTAAAACTCACAGAGAAGGTTTGATAAATAAACAGGACATATTAGGTTTGAACAAACTTTAAATATTTGGTTCAGATCAGAAACGCAGGTGGTTGAAATCGATTCTCCTCAGAATGATTATTCTGAACATTTTTAGAATAATCTAATTTTTAATTTGAGAAAACATTTCACCCTGAGAACAATCCTAATTTAAAAGAAAAAAGTTTTTGCCACACTCCCCAGTGTCACATTTATTAGCACTCTTGTTGGTGACACTTTAAATTAATTGAAAAACACTTCCACATGTGGAATTTGGCCACATGGTTTTGATCAGTACTCTACCAAAACACCAAGTTTCAGTTTTTTTAGCAGACAAACATTTTATATTTTAAATGTCCAGGTTTTTCAAAGAATTATTTTGGAAAAGACTTAACAGAGAACAGGAGGTTCATTTCTGCATACGCATCCTGCGTTTCACGACCAATTCACCAGGTTTTTATTGAATGAAACGTTCAATTAGTCTTATATGACCAGAGACCAAGGCTCTAGTTAAAATCTCCAGGAGAGTTCAACAAACTCCACATGTTTATATGCTATGACAGAGACGGCTTTTTCATCCAGATGCCTCCCAAACAACAAGTTTGTTTGTAGTAATGATGTCTAATTGTTGTTATGGAGACTTCACCCTGAGCTTTGGAGATTTTTTCCCCTTACCTCCCCTACCATCCTGCTCATGGTTTGTGGTGGAGAGATCAAGTTAACTTGCGGCTAAGAGAAAAGGGCCTCTTTATCACATTATTTTCATACTTTAGGAAAATAAAAGTTGCTGATTTGTAATTTAAAATGCCTGGACACTCTGATTAACTTAAAAAAAAGGATAAATTAAAATATTATCCCCTCACATTTAATAAATGTGATACTGGTGATTTGGTTTTGTTTTATGCATTTTATGGCTTTTTACACATATTTAACAGGGATGCAAAAAGTGTTGAGGTCGCTGTATAACCAATCTGTAAAATTTTTTATTTTTTTTTAATTGAGCCACATACTTAAAACAAACCATATTTGTCTCTATGAATAAAAATCATAAAAATCATTATTTCTAATGTGGGGTGTCAGAGAGCCGTCATATCACTCCCTTTAATCAGAGAGGTCCCTGTTTATGAGCTGTTCCCACAATATCAGGTCAACCATCTCACACATTTCCAGTAATGCACAGCAGATGCAGCAAGCTGTCATAATATGTGGCGTCATGTCACGGTCTGCGCGCAGTCACAGTGACGACGACTCGGCTTAATACCCCGCATGCCAGAACGCGCAGGAAAGGATCCACCAAAAGGCGGGCGTGGGACGAAAAATGTTTTCATCACAGCAAAAAGAAGAGAACAGCAGTTTTATGTTAGATTGTTCTTTAATGGATCAGAACGCAAACATCAGCAAATATAGGCGTCACCATCAGGTTTGGTTTTCTGGTAGTTTTAGGTCACATCTATTGTTTGAGACAGAATGAAATCGTGAGTTAAGAGAAAATGTACGCATCTTGGTTATTCATCAGTTTTAAAGGGGGAACCGGAAACTTTAAAATAAAACTGATTTGGTGTGGCAGCTGATCAATGAACCTGTCTTTGTTTACAGTGCAAGTTTCATTCACATTAAGGGTCAAATAATATTGATATTGAGACATAAAGAAGCAGATTTTTGCACATACACAAAATAAAAAAAAAATACAAACAAAAACTAAAATAATTAACATTATTAACTAAATTAAAACAGATAAAAAATAAATTACTATTAATTTAATAAAGTAAAGTAAGTACAATTATTCAAATTCAGTTAAATAAAACTCATGGTGTAATTATGATAAAGGTAAATTAGGAATGAATAATGTTAATTACTAAGTCACCTGAAAGCCAAACCAGGAAGACATATTCGGGGTTTGCTTTAAAAGCGCCATGCTTAAGGTTTTGTATTTATGTCATTTGGTTCCCTATACTATGCGTACATCGAAAGATCTTATGCAAAATCTTCCATATGAAGCAATAGGAACTTATATTATGCAACAAACAACTAACAAGCTGGAAGATGATGACATAAACATGCATTTTCTGAGGCAGTCCTGATGTTGCAGCATTCATTATGGTTACACCAGTCAGCCAGTTGATTAAAAGACGGTTGAAAAACTTTAAAGGAGAAACTAAAGCTGACATTGTTGAAACTGAAGTTTTAAGGCTTTTATTGTACCAAACACCCAGAAGTTGAATTTAATCTCAATAAAACCAGAGTCTAACAGGTGTAGATGTTGCACTTGAGCCAAATACAATCAATAGAGAAAAAAAAACTGGAAAATGTTTTTATTAAATATATTTTTCCCTTCTTATATTATATAATTTGTTCAGTAATTTATAGAAATTGCATTTATTGTCTCCTTCAATAACATGTTTTCAATGTTAATAAAGTATTTACACATTTACCCATTATTCGCCTGCGAACAACTGAAATCCATAAGCACCTGAGACGCTCTCTAAATGCTTATAATGTTTTAATAATTCAAATACCAAATATGCTTTAATATGCGATAATATGCAGAGTGAAAACTGTCTTAGTACTGCAACAGAAACTAACATCCTCCGTTTTTTGATAAAATACATAAATAGACAAATTTCCCAAATTAATTTGAGTTATGTTCCACAGAAAAGCAATAGGCGGTGGTCCTCTGTCATCCTCCAGTGATGTAAATGGTGCAAAGCTTGGACTCGGTAAGAAATAAGTTTTATTAGTTTTATTGGGATTTTTTTCCTAATAAAACTATTATTGTGACTTAGCTGTCCGGTGATTGAGATATACGTTTTCTTTTCATTAAAGCGGCAACGGAGTAAATAAAAGTAACAGTAAAAACATTTAAATGGTCATATTTTTCCCTAGAACAACTGGCTGAGGGAACTTTCTTTCAAAAAATGTCAAATAACAGGAATGTCCAAGCCCACTCTAGTTCTTCAGAAGAGGATTTGGGCGGGTTAGGTTAGTCAGAAACTTACCCAGAGTTTTACAGAAACAGCTCACCTAAGCACTAAATTAGAAATTCATGTTTCAGATTAAGCGTCTAAATGCTTTTTGCCCTCACTTGAAGAAACATCCCCTTAATGAGACTGCAAAACAGATTACACAGAGCAGTGAAGGCATCTGTTATTAATTAAAACAAAAAAAACGACAAGCATTCCAGAGCAGCAGCAGCGGCAGCAGCAGCAACCCCCCCCATCCACACCGCCCACCCACTGTTATCTCTATCTGTTTTCCCTTCTTCTCTCTCCATTTCTGTCATCTTCACAAAAACTAAATCCCCTTGTTGTGTGGGCGAAGGCCAACTGGAATGTTGAAAAAGACACAAAAAATAGAAAAAAGGACACATGCCAACTGCTTTTTTTGTCGTCCCTCCAGTCGCTTCAGATTGTTGCTTTCACTTCTGTCTCTGTCTCACACTCAGACATGCACACATCCTCACCACAGAAACACAGACGAGACGGGATGGATCGAGGAGTTGGGGCATAAATAACAAAGAGAGAGAGAGAGAGGGGGAGGAAGATGGGTGTGGTGGAGGGGCTTTGAGGGGAGAGTGGGAAAAAGAGCCCAAAAGACGAACACTCTGAGGAACATGGAAAATCCCTGGTTCCCATGCCAAAAATCTGCCGCAGCAAAAACACGTGCAAACACAGAGACCCAGAGGAGCTGAGGGCCTGTAGGGCACTCAGAGAAGATCAGAGTTTTAGTGATAAGAATGATCAGGAAAAACTAACTCAGAAATCCTACACTTTTCTGCCACTCTCATCACTTCCTATTAAAATTAAAATAGAAAAGTGGAGCTCAGCTCTACAAGAGCAGTAAAGTGAAGAAAAACTCTGTGTATGTTCTGCATTTATCTTCTGTTTTGACTTCTCGGGAAAAGAGATGTTTTCCGAATTGCAAAAGATAAACTTTTACTTTCACCCAACCAAAAATGATGCATAATTACAGGAAATCCACAATGGTCAGACTTAACAACAAAACAAATTAGATTTAAAATGATGCACAACTATGACCAATTCAGCACTTTGTTAAAGTAAATAGTAGTTTATTGCTTTTTCACTATTTTCTTTCATGCTACAACCACAAACCTATGTGTATTTTATTTGGAATTTTATGTGACTGACCAGAAAGAAATTATACATGAGGGCAGTTTCCAACATTTTAACAACATTTCTAATGTTTTTTTTTTTTTTTTTTAGAAATACAAATTTGGAGAGTGTGACATGACCCCTTTACACTGATACGCCTAAATAAATCCCAGGACAATCAAAAGAAAAAGTAGAAAAAGCCTTAAGAAGTCCTGATTCAGGACACAGCAAATATGTGGAAGAGGTGCTCTAACGAGATGAAGCCACTGCCCATCACCCTAAACACCCATCCCCTTTATGAAACATAGTGGCAGCAACATCATGCTGTGGGGATGATCCAGCAGGGGCAGGGAAGCTGGTCAGAATTAATGGGTAGGCCTGTCACAATAACAAATTTTGCTAGACGATAAATGACCTTATTGTCATTGTCAAATTAACTTATTGTGATAAACGATAATATTGTTTTGAGACCTAGTAATATAATAGTAATAATGGCACAATAATGCGAGAACACATTCTTGAGGATCTATAACCTTTAAATTCCAGTGAACATTAAAACACTGGAACTGGAAGCTATTGTAAATATCAAAAATAAATACAGAAAACAACAAATGCAATGAATAAGGAAGTCTCTGTAAACAAAATTATCTTTCAAAAAGAAGTTGAGACCAAAGCACTAGACTGAATACTTCTATCATTCAGTTTTTGGTAAAATGAGGGAGAAAAGAGAAAAACGATAAGTCAAGTGAATGAAATTTATTGAGTTTCTTTTAATTTATCATGCGATTAATTGATTTATTATTTATTGTGACAGGCCTATTATTGGGAAGATGTATGGAGCTGAAAACAGGACAATCCTGGAAGAAAATTCTCAGAGGCTTGCATGCACTGGATCAGAAGTATGATTATTTAGATTATCCATGTTTAAAATATTCTAGTCAAAGCCCAGACCTAAATCAGACCAAGAATCTTGTGCCAGGACTTGAAAATGACTGTTTACAGACAATATGACTGAGCAAATGGTATACGGTCTGTAATTGTATAGCGGCTGCCATATGCCGGCGCCTCTGGCCACCACCAGCAGGCAAGGCGGTGAAGTGACTTACCAAAGGACACAACAGATGTTGCTCAAGGACACAACGTCAGAGTCGGACAGAGCAGGGATCGAGCCAGCAACCCACCAATTATAGAACAAACTCCTACCACCGTCGCCACCAAGTACTCGGAGATGTAATTTTAGCAAAAACTGCCTCTGCAAAATACTGAGTTGAGTGAAATACAAATGAACGACTCTTGGCAGATTTTAATTTGTTAAAAAAAAAAAATCAGTTTTCCTTACTTTTCCACCTTCTAAATAAATCAATAAAATTCCAATACACTTCAGGTGAAGCTTGTGGAAAACATAAAAAAATTCAAAGTGTGTGAATACTTTTGCAAGGCACTGTAGTTCCAAACAGCAACACAACTCACAGTACATGTCAACGGTTTCTCCTTCCTGCCCAATGCCTGCAAGTGACACAGTGGCTATCTATAGCCTAATCTATTTTCAGACCAGGCAGGCAGGACGCAGTTCAGCTCATACTTAAACTCATGTAGTGTTAGAGGGAAAATGGCTAATCTACATTCAGGTCATGCACCAAATAATTACTTGGGACCTGTTTTAGAAAGATGAGGTCTTGGTGTGAACGATCATGGAAGCGTCTGAGAGCCTGGGAATCAGCCAGGATATTAATGCCGAGAATTCAACTGTTGATCTGGAGGAAGCAGAGGCAGACTGGGTGAGAGTGAAAGTGGAGGAAAGCTGGTTCCATCTTAATCGTGGGTTTCTTGTAAGGCACAGCGACTATTTCCGAGCTCTATTTCACTCAGGGATGAAAGAAAGCCAGGAAGAGGAGCTATATCTGAGAGGAGGAGTGCACGCAAGAGGTTTCCTTATTGCGCTTGCTGTCTGCAGGGATGAGAACCCCCCCATCAGGGACCCAGAAGAGCTTGTTGAAGCCGTAGAGTGCGCTGCTTTCCTGCAGATTCCCACTTTGACTCGGCATCTTTGCGACATCATAGACTCGGATAACTGCCTCTTGCTTTACCACGCGGCTTCCGTCTTCGGAGTGCACAGACTGTTTCAGAACGCCTCTCTCTTTCTTTGTGATGCGTTTGATGACCTCAAGGAAGCAGCAGAAAGCACAATTCCTGAAGAGCTGGTCAAATACTCTCAAACGCTCTCCCCTGCTAGTTATATCGCTATAGGGACCCATACGCCATCAATGGAGCTGCTACAGGACTGCTTCAGGGTTGTTTGCTTCCTTGACGAAAAGGAAGGGGAGTGGAAGCATCTGACAAACCTGCCAACTCTTTGCAGTACCTCCAGGGCTGGGGTGGCCGTGCTTGACAATCAGCTGTACATTGTTGGAGGAATTTACGGCTATGGCAAAGACACAGTGGACAGAAGCTTCTGTTACAATCCAGATTCAGGGATATGGATAACTCTTCCAGGTCCACAGCAACCAAGATACGACTTTACACTGCTTGGGCATGAGGGGCGTCTATATGCCATTGGTGGAGAAGCTCAAAAACAGGTAATTTCCACAGCAGAGAAGTACGACGCAGCAAAGGGAGAGTGGACGTTTATCCAACATGCACCCAGACCTGTAGCATCAGCAGCTTGTGCTGTTGCTCGTCAGCGAATGTTTGTTTGCTTCTGGAAACCCCCTGACACTACAGATATTTATGAGTACATGCCTTTAAAAGATAAGTGGAGTCTCACCACCACCATGATCAGACCGCAAAGCTATGGCCACTGTATGGTGGCCCACAGGGACAATTTGTATGTGATGAGGAACGGGCCTTGCGATGACTTCCTGCGCTGCCTGATGGACTGCTACAACATTACGTCTGGTCAGTGGACTGCCATGCCAGGACATTACATAAACAGCAAAGGGGCGCTGTTCACTGCGGTGACAAGAGGGGACTCTGTGTTCACAGTGAAGCACATGTTGACTCTTGAATACACCATCACGGCAAATGGATGGAAACCCCACAGACAGATGAAGGGATTCCCAAAGAGTGGTTCACTATGGACTTGTCTACTTAGACTCCCCAAGACTGGACCAGTTACACCAGAACTGGATGTGGATGAGAGACAAAGAGAAATTGCTTTGCCAGACATTTCAGAAAGATTTGTGGATGCTGTACAACAGATGTGAAGTTACTCCAACTGTGCTAGAATGATTAAAAGTCTGACAGATTAAAAATATTGGAATACTTCTGGACATTTTTAACAGATAAATGCTCTTCACACATTTACTTACTCACATACACATAAAGATGTGCTGACACTAAGGTTTTGCTCTGATTAGCAACAGCTGCTTCTGTGGTTTAGATCAGGAAAAGCCGCTGTGTCTGTAAAGTTCAAAGGGGTTGATGGGATGTTTTAAGCCTCTCATTCTCTGCCATTTTCCCGAAGTCACACTGGGACAATTCAGGAACCAGTAATTTCCCGGTCAACACAAAGGCCTACCACTCACACACTCCTGAGCAATTGCTGCTTCAGTGTGCGGTCGCTTGTTTCTGTGACTTATGGGCTTGTAAACAGTCTAGGATTTTTTTCCCTTGCTTGTTTCAGTTAAATAAAAGCAAATATTAGGTTTGCATTATATTAGTGAAAGTAATGTCTATTATTACAATGCCTTGCAAGACTATTTACAGACCTTGAATGTTGTTACTGCTTGTAAAGTTACAATAAAAATTACAGAATAACTCAAGTGGAGGAAAAATTACACTTCATTTTCAAATTTAAAACATACATCTATAGTGCAGAAGGTATTTGAGATAATTGCCAGATGACTTCATTGATGGATAAACCAACCCTAGACCTAAACTGATAGACTGATTAATGGGAGCAATAATCAAATAAGCAGCTAAAAGGCCAGTGGTAAGAATTTGTTGACAGGACAACTATTAGTCATACAGTACAACAGTTGGGCCTTAATGGAGAAATAACAATCAAAGACACAGCATGTGGAAGAAAATACTATGGTCAGTCTGAACCAAAACTTATATGAGTCACTATGCATTTCCCAAGCTGAAACATTGTGGTGACTACATTATATGTGTGAGAATTGCCTAGTTAAAGTCCAGATCTCAATCTAACTGAGAATCTGACACGAGTTGAAACTCTGTTCACTGACAATCTTCCTCTACTATTCAATTCAGTTGATCCAAACTGCCAAATGTACAAGAGAATTCATTGTTTCCATTATATTCTTATATTGTGTGTATCAATCTCTCTCTCTCTCTCTCTCTCTCTATATATATATATATATATATATATATATATATATAATAACAAACCAGAAAATTTGTTGTTTGTATATACAATAACAAACTTTCTGGTTAGTATCCATATAACTGAGTTTGAGCTATTTTGCAAAGATAAACTGAAACAAACATCAAACTCTGAATTTGCACACACAGAAGACAACCCACCAAATTGCAAAAGACTTATTTGTAATACATTTTTGTTTTAAAAAATAATTTTTTATTCATTTTATAATTACGCACTGGTTTTGTTATTCTACTCCTAATAAATGGCAACAAAATATAAGGAAGTTTGTAGTTTTAATGTTAAGACAATTCAAGGGGTGTGTAAAACTTTTGCAAGACTGAACTATAAGTGTCACTGAACTCATTTTTCAAACCTGAGAATTTCATGATTTTCACCGAACCTTCCCTCTGATTTAAATTCAGTTTCTGGATGGCAGTGTTATCTGCTAAATTTAAAATCTCCTAATTCTTTGCTTTACTTTGATGGAACGGGAACAGCCCGGCAATAACTTACTGTTCTGGGTGGTGGTAGGTCAGGAAGGCTCTTCTGTGGCACTGGGACAAATTTTGCTGCTTTTCCATTGACAAGGGCGTCCAAATGGTCATCTGCTACACAGATGCACAGAAGGAAGAAAAAAAAAGATTAGTACGTATTATCTCAAATTTTGTGCTTATATTGATTATTTTAATTTTAAAAACCTGTGGGAAATCAAATAACTTGAACATTATGCAAATATAGACTCAGTATACTTTTTTATCAAGCACTCAATCTCCAGATGTTTCACTACTCTCCTATGAACTAATGCTTTCTGGGAGTCCTTTGAGAACAGAACCTTCTTTGTTCAATCACAGATACAGAATAAAAAAGCCATATGTAGAATCATTTTGCATGATCGGATCAATTGCACTACCAAAAAAACTGTTCAGAAGTACTGAGATCGACTGGTGATTAGCCCTTCCAACTTGCTACAAACCTCTAAGCTTTATATAAAAAAAGAGAATATGGCCAGAGCTTAAATTAATGCTGTAAATATCTTTATGATATAGTTTACATCTAATATAAGGTTGCAGTCTACATCTGAGATGACAATGTGTGAGGCTAAGCTATTTTCACAGCTTGATTACAGCTATTTCTTTAATTTATGAAGTAATTTATGCCTTTATAAGTAGACGCCCCCTATTGGTGGCTGTAGGACATAGCAATATAACCCCTCGCCAACTCAGCATAAGCAGCAACTAATGTTATTGAAAAGAAAAGAATAAAATAACTTCAAAAAACCTGATCTCCATTCACTCCATTTATGAAAAAGCTAGCAGGAACACTGCAGCACAGCTATCTGAAATAGGAAGTTAGAAAAGAAGTAACCTAACATGCCCTTCAGCTGTAGTTTTAAAAGTTGCATATTTTTGCCATGTGGAATCTATTTTAAGTGGACGATTATTGTAGCAAATGTGTTCATTAAATTTCAATATTAATGAGAACTTTCACTAATAACTTTGGTTTGATGTTGATAAATAATAGCCTCAATGATTACAGTTTCTAACACTGCAGGAATTTATGAGAAGCTACAGCCATCTCAAAGTGTGACTGGCACATCCACAGGAAGTCATTCACTTTACACTTTATTGGGTACATCTTCTAGTAAAAATTTGTAATCCTCTTTTGTCTTAATTGTTTTTGCCGTTGATTAAACAATATGGACACATTCCTCAGGGATTTTGGAATATTCTGACATGCAGCAATAATTAGGTGGGTTGTAGTGTTTGAATTAATGACGGAAATACCATTTAATGGCTACCAATAGCTTGAAGTTTTGACACGAAGCACGATGAATCCTTACGTTTATGTTTTTCACAATACATTTTGAGCCTAGCATCTGAATGTTGCCCGGTCCATCGGATCAGAAAATGTTTTTCCTATTTCTTGTTGTCTAAGTTCAGTGAGCCTGTGTCAATTGTAGCCTCAGTTTCCAGTTATTAGACTACATGAATGGTACTCAGAATAATGTTCCTCTGCTGTAGCCTCTCTACTTCAAGGTTCAACATGTCATATGTTCAGTTTAGAGATGGTATTTTGCATTCCTTGGTTGTAATGAATGGGTGTTTGAGATACAGTTGCCATCTTATTATCTTAAACCAGTCTGCCATTCTCCTCTGACATCAATAGTTGAGGTTCAAAGACGCCAAGTTAAGTTGCATTACTTACTGCCCCTAGAAGAAGGTGCTTAGCCCCTTCCTTTATCATAGGCATTTGAAGATTTTTAGATCAAAACACGTGTCTGCTGATTATGAACGCTCTATTCTCGCATCTCAGCCTGCCATCAGTTCTGTAAAAGAAAACTTGTGGCTTTTCTAGTGCTGCCGCTGAATATAAGTGTTAAATCTGCTTCTTTCTCAAACCACATTCTTCGTCACCGTCCAAACAAAACAGGTCCGTCTCAGATGGTGAAGAGACTTCGAAGAAACAGACAGGAAATGGTGCGTGGGAGGAGGACGGGTGAGGGGGCGCCTCTGCTTGCAGCAGCTTATCTTTTCTGTTATTCATTTGACTCTAAATCAAGCTTGAGAAGTGATAATGCTATGTTTGTGTGCACTGTTTAGACCAAACAACAACACACAAACAATACAAGTAAGAGTCCTTTAGGTGACAACTTTTCTTTTAAAGCTTCATCACAAACATTCCTTTTAAAGTAAACCATTAAACAAGATGAATTTGATAAAGTAAGGTCAAAAAACAAACAGATGAGTGATGTGAACCCTGAACGACACACTATAATACTGTTTCTTAAACAGTGCTGTGAAAAATTGCGGCAATTCTTTTTAAATTTATTTCTTTACTTTTTTTATGTCACACTTTACTATTTTATATTTAATATTTTGAACACTTTAGAAGTGATTTTACTGGTGTGGTTTGGTCACAAACTGATTCTCCTCCAGAATTTTCTGCTAGAGTTTTCAGCAAGTCGTCCAGACAGAATATTGTCCCAAAAGTCTTGGAGATCATTATTAAGGTTTTATTTATTAATTAATTTTTTGTGGTCACCCATGGGTCTGGCTCTTGAACTCTCAGTAGCTTTCTTATCGTTGAATCATTAACATTAAGCTTAAGATAGGCAAATGACAATAGCAGAACTTTAGATGTTGTAGGTTCTTTTGTGACCCCCTGGATGAGTGGCTGATATCCTTGGGAGTAACTTTGGAAGACCAGAAATTCCTGAGAAGGTTCACCAGTGATTCATGTGTTTTGGAAAATTGCACTTTGTGGTTTGGAGTAGTACCAAAGCCTTACAAATGCCTTGTGCACATCTCCAGCTTGACAGATTTCAGTTTGCTTCTTATCGGTTCTGTAATTTCTTTAGCTCAGGGCATGATGAGTCAGTTTAATGTGATGAAGCCTACTTCATGTTGTCAGAAAGGTTTTACTGAAATGACTTCCTGCATCTACAGGTCAGTAAAGTGTGGCAAATAAATAACAGCATTCCAAAAAAGTTGCTTTATCACAGTTAATTTCATGAGTTTACATTTACCTTTTCACACCGTTCTATTTGAAGAACTAAAATCCTCATTTGAATACTCTACCTTGTATTTACTCTTGAATTTATTAACTGATTGTTAGATTACTTCTTCTATGATAGAACGAAAGTACACCCCCTTATGGTATGTACTTTATGGCTTCACCACTTCCTCACAAGTCTGCATAAATAACTATCATTTTTCTGTGCTTTATAATGCAATCGTTTTACATGTTGCAAAGTTCTGCTCATTTTCTCAATGAAAATAAAAATAACATTGAATTTTTCCCAGTGACTTGTCACATTTTAGCAACAAAACACTTCACATCTCTTACCTTTGTCATTTTTGTCTTTTCCAGAAACAACCACTTTGTTCATGTAGATGTATTCCTCATCACCACCTGCGTAAAACAACAACAAAAAGCGGTTAACAGTTTCACAGGTGGAAAGATCATCTCAGACCACGCAAGTTTCCAACCAAACAAAAACACGAGCCGTTTAATGTAAGGAACATTGTCAAGACAAACAGACGGGGGGAAAAAAAACAAGAACCGGAAAAATAAGGTCACTGTTCAGATAAAAAATAAGTTGTCCCACATGTCAGAATACTTAAAGCAAGACCCAACAATAAAAACAAAAATATCTGTACAGTTTTGGACCATTTATTCCTAGTTATTGTACTCCATGCCGGTTTTAAAGACAAGTCAAAGTTAAACATTTGGTTTGACTGATTAAGAACCAGATTAATGTAAGCATATTTGCTCAGTGCTTTCCTTAAAACCCTGATATCCGGATTTCACAGGGAAAAGTCCCCAACATTCAGTAAGCTACGCAAGTCTGGCAAACATAGGATGTCTGGACCCGGTGCACAATTTCTTTAACTAAACTATTCATAGACATAAAAACGAGTGAAGTAAGTGTTTTTTTCTAAATATGTGAACATTTCAAGTGAAAAGACAACAGAACATTTCAGGCAATCAAGACAAACTGGTCTGGTTCTGAATGTCTATGTTTTAAAGTAACTGTATCAGACATCTAGGTTACTGTGTCACTGAAAACATTAAAACATCTCTAAAAAGTGTTCCACACGTTCAGTTTGTAGCTGCATGGTAATAATGTAAGCTAAAAACAGAATTTTTATGGTGTTTTCTCTGTATCTGTAGCGCTTTAAGCTAGCATCATCACAGTTTTTGGCTCTTGTTTGGGTTCATTTGCACATTTTGGACCAAAACACGTTCCTCTCTGGGACACAGAACCAGTCTCCTTCCTGAGTGATATGATGTTTGGACATTTCCATCAAGTCTAAACTTGCATTTAATTGTTTTAACAAATGAACGTGGCATCTTCAAGCATCCAGAAATGGTTCCCAAGAATGAGCCAGACCTGTGTGGCTCCACAATAGATTCCCAGGCTGATTTCTTTGGACTTTCCCATTCTGTGAAACAAGTGTTGAGGACATGGCTTGCGAATACTTCCATAGGCGTGCCTCGAGAAGTTCCCTCGTTATTTAAAGAAAAAGTAATCATTCTGTATGTAAAATTAAAATTTAAGAGACAATAACTATATCTGATCTTCTCTGTCATTATTGTGGCATTTAGCAAATAGAACTAATGTTGGTAATCTAAGTTGACCTAAAATAAGAGGAGTTTTAGTCTGTGTTTGTAAACCTCTGGTTTCAACTGTATTACAAGAGTCTAAGGACAATCTTTGTTTTTTTTTAAGCAACTGTACATTGAGATTCCCTTGCTTCCTTTCCAGTAAATGTGGGAAAATCTAATCTCAGTTTTGTGCTAAACAAACGTTAAGGATGTTTGTCCAAAGTTCAGGATTTAAGAGGGCGCTCCATTCCAACAATCAGACTATTGTGCAGGCAGATGGGATCACTATTGACACCCACTCTTACCGGGGTAAGCATTCATCAAACATTAGTCAGAGACCTCGTCGCTTGCACAGATAGAGCTTTGTGCCACTCCCATCTTTGAAGTTTTGAGGATTGTTGACTAATTTTGGAAAGTAACTATTAAACTTGATCTGTTGAAAACACTCATAAAAACAAGTTTGGATTATTTCAAGCAAAGATGAGGCTTGAAGGTGGATTGAATATTAACTTAATATCAACAATGACGTAATGTTTTTTTTCCCAATGTATGTAGTTAAATAAGACATTCACTGACAAAATTAGGATTAAGACCTGATTTGTAAATAATGTGCTTATGTGATTTATGTATTATCAATGATGTGATTTGTAAGGAGTTGTTGTATGTAGATCAGAAAGTATAACAAATGGAGCTATGGTGTTATCTGGCAGTTTTAGGAGCCTCCAACAGTCAAAAAATTATAATTAAATTCCCCTTAGTCATATATTTCTTAATCATAATAAATATAATCTCAAGGTAGGTATACACATTACATAGAAATTGAGTTCTATCGAACTGATAGTCCAGTTCAGTTGAAATTATAAAATAGTGCAATCAGCTATCATTTAGAAAGAACTGATAAAAAGTCGTCCATCCAATAAATCCAAGACATTTTTTTTGCAGTAAATCAAAATCCTTGAGCAAGCATGTGGCGACAGTGGAGAGGAAAAACTCACTTTCTATAGTAGGGGTGCCCAAAGTCGGTCCTCGAGGGCCGGCATCCTGTATGTTTTAGTTCTCTCCCTGGTGGTAGTAACAACCTTTTCAGCATTTCAATGTTCTTCTTAGGCCATTTAAGGCCATCATTTGACCCCGGTGCGTTAAACCAGGGAGAGAACTAGAACATGCAGGATGCCGGCTCTCAAGGACCGACTTTGGGCACCACTGTTCTATAGGAAGAAAAATTCTCAGAATGAACAGCAAATAATATCATCCTCTTCATGAGACTGTCTTGGGAAAGCAGAGTAACTTCAGTCGGAGGCTTCTTCAGATTTACTGGAATACAGACTGCTACAAGAAATCTTTCCTGCCGAAAGCCATGACGATTTACAATAACTCTGAAGAATTAAGGAGTTGCAACAGCAGTAAATTTTCCTTTGGGATTAATAAAGTATTTTTTAATTGAATTTGAATTTAATTTGAAATCTGGTTGAATGATTTAATGCAATCGTTAAAAGGCATCAGACATAGAAGATTTCTCTTAGACTGCAGTATCAGATGTTGATGTAGATTGAGATGGGTTTCATTTTGGGTTTGCGTAGTCCTAATATATATATACTCATCACTAGACAGGATGTGTACCAAATCTGGTTGGTGATTAAATACTTTTTGTCAGCGAGGGAGTTTACTTTAATAATCACAACAGAATCATTTTATTAGCATAAAGCAGTCCACGTCATTTTTACTTTGCCATATCAAGATCATGAATGTCTGTGGAAATGTATTGATAAAACTACCTATTAAAAAACTGTTAAAAATATTATAGCTTTCTCTGCATTTGGTGTAGTTTGACACATGCAACAATAAGCTGATTTGATTTGACTGATAAAATAATTTTTAAGCACACAACTGTTATTTTGAAGTTCTATTTTTTAAGCTGTTGAGAGTCTAGTGGGCCACAAAAATAGCTGTTATGGGCTGAATTGGCCTGCGGGCCTCGAGTTTGACATGTGGTTGCCGTGACGTTCTTCAAGTAAAACTGAAAAGCTCAAAACCAGATAAACCAGACACATTAAAGGTCTCCACTAATCTTGCTCTCATTCAGCCTCTATTTAAGCTTTAGTTTAATGCAAAATGTTATAAACTGTGTGGCATTTTAAATAATATCATTTTTTTAAAATTAATACAGGGTAACAAAAATCTGTTTTTTAATCATTGCTGGAATATCAAAGGGTTAACTTGACCTGTATGTGTGCTCTAATAGTGGTTTAGATGATGAAACTTTGTAACAAAGAAATATGTACATGGTAGACGAACTATAAAACGCTCGTAACTTTACCACATAAACGGCCAGAGTAAATGTTCTGTCTTCAACAACAAACCTTGAGGTTGCAGCACAGCGAAGCAAAGCTGGCTATTATAACGTGTTCTGGGAACTGATCACGAAGCTGCAGCCCAGTTGTTGAGGGAAGCTGTTTGGTTGAACTACATATTTGAGCTGAGTAAGATTTTACCCCGAGAGGAAATCAAACAAAACTCCAACCTTGGGGTGAAACTCTCACCAAGCGTCTCCTTTGAAACTGATACCGTGAGGTGAAACCAAACAGCAGCAGAATAAAACGATGTTTTGCCTGTACAGTGAAAACAGGTTTTTAAAGGGAACAGAGTTGAAAGGCTATTTATAAGCTCCTTTGCAAAGGAAGTGAGCATCCCCCAGAGGATAAATGCAGCTTTGGAAAAATGATACAGCCTGGAGCCAGAAGAGGAAGTACGGAGAGAGGAGTCCAAGACCTGAACATGGAAAATCATGACTGCTTGTGTGATTGTTAGAGGGCAAGTCTCTGAGAAAGATCCAGAGCTAAGTTCGACTGGCTTTTTCAACCCAGCGGGGAGAGAAACTGAAAGATATGGCTCCTTAAAACAAAAAAGCCAACAAGAAATCTGATTTATTTTACATCCAATTCCTTTTTTGAAGCACAGTAAATAAGTGCAACATAAAATCACATTTTCCCACCAGTAGCTCCACCATTTTCATGCTGAGTTTCAAACCCAGTCAGTAAGAAATATACATCAACATGCTTTGCATTTATTTAGGAAGAGTTGCAATAGCGATAGTTGTAATAAAAGAGAAAGAAACAGTTATTTTGATAGCAAAAGCAGAAAAAAGGCAAATACTACTGCTGCATTCTCCTACCACAAAGTGGGGATTACTCCCATGTACATCTATTTTTTGACTCCATAAAGAACTGGGCATTTGAAAAGAATCTGAACATCATCATTTATTAGCTAAAAAGAACAATGATGACACCATTATTTGTGATTGTATTAACCAGAAAAATCATTACATTATGCTCCGATTTAATTCTGTAGTGTCCTCAGAAATTAAATGTCATGTTTTCATCAGCTGCAGAAATACACAGATAAAGGTTTGATAAAGATAAAGGTGTAATAACTGAGTTACTGTAATAAATTAACTTTTCAATAATATTCTACTATATTGAGATGCATCGTAAGCTCAGAAAATCTTAACAAGCAAACAGTTTGTGAGTTTTTATGTTTGCTTTGTTAGCTGCTAGCGTTAGCGACCAAGACCAAGTACACTGGATTTATAACTAAAAATCAACACCAATCTAAATTAGTTAAAATATTACTTGCCACACTGTGACTATTTAATCTAATTTTTTCAAATATAATTGAGACCAGACAAAGAACATGTGGGATTCCTCAGGGCAATATTCTCGGACCACTCGTATCGTAATTTTCTGTTCACCTTGCTTTCTCAAGCTGCTCATACTGATGACTTTTGTGACTTAATCTTCAGAAAAAATTACATATTTGTTGTTGTCATCACCTTTATTTAAAAAAAATGCTGAAACTTTGAAGCAACTATGCAACACTAAACTGCTATTTTGCACTTGGTTGACTCAAATAGATAAGTTTTTGTTATCTGTTAACAAAAATAGGCCAAGTTTCCCTTCCTCTAAATATTTTTGCTTCCAATATAGCTTTTTTTTTTAACTCTTGTGGTAGAACAGACCAGGCTTTTTTTTTTTTTTTTTTTAAACCTTTCATTTCTGTCTTTATTTGGCCCAAAATATATGTAGATTTGTCACAAAAATATCCATTAAGATCAGTTCCTGGATAAGAAGCAAGAAAGGCATCCAGAGGTTTCCATATCGAAACTGATAAAGTCTGACAGTGTTTAGAGGTTTCCTGCATCTATAAGCAATAGAGTGGGGATTTTTAGATGCGAGTAAATAGATCTTGAAGTAGATTGTTCTTTTTTTTACCTTTTAAAGTCTGAATTAAAGTCATTAGCTGATGTTTCACTTATTAGGACTATATAAAACTCTGTAGTTTTGCCATTATTAATGCATAAAGATGTTTGAAAAGCACACTCTCTAATATTTTGTCATCTTACCACCTGAGGTTCTGTAGGACTGCAGAAGATCCGACAGCAATCCCTTCTGGACTGTGGCATTCCCGCTCAGAGTCTCCCTGTCCAGGATGAGCAGGAAGTGGTGAAGCTCCATCAGGAGCTGGTCCAGCACTGAAAAGCCCAGACAGACAGCAGGAATTCAGATTTACAGCAAAAACAAAAACTTCTTTAAACCTTACTGCACATTGATTGGCATGGGAATGTTTGGTCTTGCATCAGTGATTTAAGGACACGTCCATCACTGTTTCCACATTGCACAAGAAAAAGGAACGCAATGAGGAAACACATACATTTCCTGGTAATCATTTAAAGAATATTTCACTTAAAACTGAGATAATTTTTGTTGCTTGTTAAATGTTATGTTTCGTGCCAGAGTTTTACATGGAGAAACTCTTCTGAGGTTTTCTTCTGGCAGCCATTGATCTCGTTTCTCTCTGTCCGTTTCCATCGACAGTGAAAGTCTGTTTCGTGCTTGTTTAGGGGACTCCAGTAAAAGGTCAAGTTCAGAGAGGGGGAGGAGCCTAAGCCTGTCTGGGTGAAGCCCACACACGTCCTTTAGGGGTCAGCGCTGAGCTCGCTGCCCTCACTAGCTGTGTGCAGGGAGTTCTTTGTATTTCCCTTCACTGTCTCTTGGCTTCATGAATAAGCCCCCTCGCTTCAGTGGGCCTCAGAGCGAGAGAACTTCCTCAGCAAGACAAGAGACATAAGGCGGGTAACAGAGGAGAAGTTTTACTAAAGGACTTTTAGGTATTTGTAAGAAGGAATGTGGTGATTTAAAATTCAAAATGTTAAGTTAACCCCTGCTAAGATGCTGGATTTTTGGAATGACGCAAAACACACCAAAAATAAGGATTTCAAGCAACTTTAGTGAAATATATCCTTTACACTTTAGCTGAGAAAAACAAATAGAAATCTGTTTGGGTGAAACCGGGTTGCCTAAACTAATCTCTAGTATATTAACATCCCACACATGGATATTGACAAGACAAATCTTGTCCACAATCCTCTTCAGATGACCACTCACATTCTCTAGGTGAAATCCAGGAGCACCACTTATTTCTCTTGATTGATTGGCTTTACTCCTAAGAGAGCAGAACTGGATGACCATTGATATTAGTTTCTGCCGTAGTTCCAAGATCATTTCCACTCTGTGTATTAATGTATATTAAGTTATATTTGGAATTTTAACTAATAAAATAAGCAATTGTAGGCTTTTTAGAGGGCTTCTCAAGTATTTATAACCCCTACAAATACAAAGTATCCACTGTACTCTTAAGGCTTCCACATACTATGTAAGCCGCGCTGACTCTGCCCATTCTCCTGAACATTTTGCACAAATTTCAGCTTTTAATAAAGGATGAAAATGAGCAAATGTCTGGAAGAGAGAGAACAGATGAGCTTTATCTACGTTAAATTACATTCTCTAAAACTGAAGCCATGTGTGAACTAAAGACAGCTTAATAAGTCAGCTAAAAGTGTGAACTTTTTGTTAGCAGTACAGTTTCATGAGTATGTCGTGTATATTTTGAAGCAAATGTGGCTTCAAAATTTTGATGCAATTTATTATAGTCTGAAGATGCAACACAAAAGCGTGATATTTCACTAGTAGAGATTCTACTAAATAACTTTACTCAACCAGAAATTGAAAATGCAACTCAACTTCTCAAGAACTTGACTTTTCACCCGACAAAAAGCAAGAAACTTTTACAAGGACTGAAAGCTGTTCCTGCCTTGTTGAACTCTGTTAAAACAGTCAAATATCTCATTTTAGTGGCTTCTTCCGGCTCAGACTAATCACTAAGCCCAGAGGGGGTTGGGAGTATGTTCATGAACTCTCCTTCCTAAATAAGTACAAGAAGGAATATTTTGAAGAATAAGGCGTCAGATCTCAGCAAAAATTTTGCCTCTTGGAGATGACAAGACAATTCTTGAAGCTACCAGAAGCAATGTTTCTGGAAAAAAAATTATTTATGCACACAACAGATTAGTGTGTTGTCAACATGATTGCAAAAGTCTCTATGTGCGATTTTAACTGTTTTTACAGTTAGTGTTTGGCCACCGGACATAAATCTAAACATTTTTCCAGTCTCTCCTCCTTGTGTGTTTGCAGAGATTGACTCAGATGGCCTTTTGCATCCGAGGACCCTGGGAAACGGAGTCAGCTGACAGGACAGGGAGGTCTGCAGCCCGCCTGTCTTCTCTGAGCCTCGGTTTGGCCAGATGCCTGACGCACATGCAGCGAGTGACCGCAGCCTCTCAGCACAAACAATTCACCCCTGCAGGGAGGCCAAAGGGAACCAGAGAGACCTTCAGAGAGACGGACTACTGCAGGGAGTTTTAGCTGCTGCACCAAATCCTTGGTAAAACCCCAGCAAGTGGGAATTAAATACCAAATTCCTGTTAACGACGAGTGAAATCATACATTTATTTGTGTTTTAGCGACTGTACAGGATGTCAAAGCAGAATTTCTCTTCCGTGTTGCTGCGGTTGGACTTCCTGATTTACTTTATTCCGCATGACCATGCTTTTGTTTACTTTTGTCACACATATGCCTACTGTAATGGTGACGAGCTTGCAGATTCACAAAATCAATTCAATTTTGTCAGGATTTATTTTAAAGTATGCAGTATTCAATGGCTTCACTTTTAGGTAAGTTTAGCAAAACATCAAATCAGAATCTTTTTGTAATTCCAGAAGGAATTATTCTTATTTTATTGAGCACATTTAACCCCTGATTGTATATTAAATGTTTTGTGCTATATTGGCTGAGTCTGTTTTCAATTAAGTCGGACTCATTACTTCAATCACGCTGCAACCTTAAACGAAAAAGACAATCCTCTTTATCCTCAGGCCAACACTAATGATTACATCATATTAATGTCACCCTAGCAGTTAGATTTCCTTACAGCTAATCGCTTCTCAGCAACGACGCTCGTTGTTTGCACGTTAATTGTTTTAAACAATTAAAACCTATGGCTAATGAGTATCTATTCACTTTGTTTAAGTAAAGCTGGACACAAAAATAGAAGTAAAACCAATTACCTATGTGAAAATGTTCTTCTCAAAGATGGCCTTTAGTTCAAAAATAGCTCAGGAATTGGACTCGAGGTTTTCCCATCATTCCTTTAATTTGACCATCAGCTGAACAAGGAGGTCTTGTAAGGACGTTAGCTGAATTTCCAGTTTTGAGAGGCTTCAGGTTTTAAATCAAATAAAGGAGGCAAGGCCTCTGATTTTGGAAAGGCAGCTTCCATACCAAATGGAATCACAGACATTCTTTTCAAAGCTTAAATAAACAAACGTATCTGGGGTAAATATTTCCTTAATAGAGTCCTGTTAGACCGTCTCACAGATGCAGGAAGTGCCATAAGAAGACACAACCTAAGTGGATAGAACAACATTTCAGCAAAGAAACAGATAATAGAGACAGTAGAATTGATCTCAAATAATTTTTCATCGTTTGGCTTTACTCATTTTTGTAATTTTGTAACAGAAACTGGGATCATTTTGCAGTTTTTCCTCTTATCCGTACATCATCTCTCAATCTTCTCTCTTCTCAGGCCTACACTTTTCATTACCGTGTACTTCCCTGTGTTGGTACCAAAAAATGAATGGGAATAGAGTCAAATAAAATAATGTAATTCCATAACAACGGCTTCAACTCGATGATGCAAGAGAAGCAGCTGAGATGTAAGATTTCCAGCCTGGAGCAGCTGGTTGAGGTCTGTTTGGGACACTTCCTCGACTCTGTGAATCACAGTCATATTTTGGGATGTGGTGCAGATGTTGGAAACAGTTGCAAATAAGCTTGTGTTCCTTTCTTTGCAGCTGAATGCTGAAGTCAACTTAAAAACACTTTCATAAAAGGTTCTGTTTGCACTTTCCATGCATTTTCTTTATCAGTGAACTCATTTTCCAAGGTACTCCCCCCCCCAAAAAAATGATAGGACAGTTTCTGTTTACAAATCCCATGACTCACAGTCACAGCAGGCTTTGCAAAAAGGAAACATTCAACACAGTTTGTGGATAACTAGAAGAAATAATTTTATCGAGTGCAAAAAAACTGCCTTTTCTTAATGTTGGCACCAGAAATTACTTTAAAACGGAAGCAGGCTGACTTCATGCAACTGCAAAACAATTTCCTTTTCCAGTTTCGATTCTTATAGAAGCTCTATGTTTAACTCTTATGACCAACTACTGTTATAGCTAGGTTTTATTTTGCACGCAACTCGGTCCTGCTGCTGTATGGCAAGCTGTTTATGTCACTTTGATTCTGGTTTTAGTTCTAAGATAATTAATTAATACAAAATTAATAAAATCTCCCAATCTAAACTTTGTGCTTTTTTTCACAAGGTTAACAGTTAGGACCAGCTAAATATATTTACAATGTTGCTAAAATAAACAGAATTCCCATTAAAATAAGATGTGAAACCAACAGTGTCGAATGCATCAAGTCACCACACCTTCTAACTGCTGTCGACTGAAGTGTTGACAGCAACACCTCAGTTCGTCTAAATGGGAAGTGGAAACAAGAAGGAGAATTGCAACCAACAGTGACCAAACTTCACATCAAAATGATTGGATGGTAGTGAAGTTTGGACTAACACGGACTGAAGAAGCTTCTGCTTCAGCAGGCATGAGGAAAACCGCAAAAGCAGAGCAGTTTTACAGCACATCTTTGCAGCTAAACAACTTTTTTAAATCTATACAATATAAATAAGAAAAATCGTCAATTTCAGAGTAATAGTAAAGTAGAAATGGTTGAATTTGTAGACGTTTGTAGTAATTTGTGTTTGTGCATGATTCAGGTGTTGAAAAGACAAAAACTGCATTAAATATTCTGCATTTTTTTCTTTCATCTTTCATTTTTGACAAACAGTTGAAAGTACATCACTGCAACCAATTAAAATGGAGTATAGATCAATCAACTAATCAGTTCAACAGCTATTACAATAACAAAACAATAAGCCACTGTGCCTTGACATGCTCCCAATGTTTTTGCATTTATTTAAATAAACAGTGAATGACCCGTTAAATAATTTTGCCTATACATTTTCACAGGAAATGTTTTATGCATAATATTGTCTGTAGTTTATAAAGTGAAAGGCCACAGTGCAGTAGAAATAATTGGGTTTTTAAACCTCTTTAAAAAAATTTATCAGCATGTAACGTTTCCTGCGGGGGTCAACCAGCGCCACATCGGATCGCTTTCCTCCAGCAAGCTGTTGTTCCAGAATAAGTAGCGGATTATCATCTGATGGCAGCGACTGAATAAAAGATCAAACACTGTGTTGATTGGTGTTTGATTTCTATTGGCAGGGAGAAACCTTTCCACCGAATCGTGACGGGTTCAGCTGCAGGGTAAAACTGGGCTGCTGACATGGCTGATTAATTCAAGCTGTGTTTTGATCTCATTGCCATAGAATCCTGAAGATGAAATAAATCTGGAATCAGATAGATGACAGTAAAAGGCTGTTATCAGTACTGAATGAACTGTATTAAAGAAGAGGACATGCAGAGCAAAAGATAGAGTAAAAGATAAGAGCTGCTACGGACATTACAGGTCAATGCTTTGTTTCCAGTCTAATATCAGACCAACTTTTCTTTTTGTAAAATTTTAGCATTGCAAAAAAGAAGCCTCACTTATGAGAAGACCATATTTTTCATCATGGGTATGTCCAGAACAAAGTGAAACACTTTACCATCACATAAAACGTTCTGAAATATGAAGAAATGTAATTCTTGAATGATCTTGTACAGTCTTTTTTTTCCTTTGGTTTTTCAATTTAAGTTAACTGATTATCCATAACAAGGAAGAAACTGAAACAATGTGGGAGACAATTATATCCATTAAGCTAATTAGATGAGAAAATAACTTCTAATTTCAAACTTCATATATTTCATTTACTTAAATTATTAAATTAATTATTAACTGGAGTCAGTACATTATTGCAAGAACCTTCGATGCATCATGCTGAACAGAATATATGCATGCAACAAATACAGGAGTAGTTTATTTATGTACATTAGAATAATATTAACATCTATTTAACTTGGATTACAAGTTGAATTTATTCTTACTTCTGCCATTTGTTGTGATTAAGCATTATCGTTAATGAATAAAATAAAATGAAAATGTATTTTTATCAGATAATTTATAACATTAAGTAAAGCCAATATTAAAAACAGACATTTTATGCCATGTTACAGAAGACTATCATGATGACAACTTTGTTCATCTTTGTGTGACTGAGTAGCCACTGCTTGAACCTGGCTTTTAACAGCATGCTGTACACAATAATATACATAAAAAGTTGAGTGGAAGGAAAAAAATGTGTGAAAAAAAGATGAGTCACAGAGACAACATGACATGGAGAGGATTGTGAGGGAAAGTCAGTTTGAAATTTTAAAGAGATTCACAAGACATGACATGTGGCTGGAGTTTATATACAACTCTGGAAAACATTAAGAGACCACCTTGAAATTACTAATTTCTCTGATTTTACTCTTTATATGTATATGTTTGAGTAAAATTAACATTATTTTTTATTCTATGAACTGCTGACAACATGTCTTCAAAAAACTTTGTATGTATTAGCAGAAAATGAGAAATGGTCAAAATAACCAAAACGATGCAGTGCTTTCAGAGCTCAAATAATGCAAAGAAAACAAATACATTTTCATAAAAACAACAATACTAATGTTTTAACTCAGGAAGAGTTCAGAAATCAATATTTGGTGGCATAACCAGGTTTTCAATGGGATTCAGTGCAGTGGGATCTATGTTTTTTCCAGAACTGTATGAGTATCACTTTTAAACCCTCCTGTTACTTTAAAACGGGTCAATTTGACCCGTTTTAAAGTTATTTAAAGAAGTTTTTTTTTTTTTTAAATAGTTGGAAGTATTTTTTTTGCATGAAACTTTTTCTATTTGTCTTAATAGGTGCACGCTGCATATAAATTGAAAATTTATTCATTTTACACATTTGCAACCCCCCTGCTTCTACTTTTTACACAGATACTGTTCGGGTCAATTTGACCCGGCAGTCAAGTTAAAGTGCAAAAAAAAATTTTTTTTAATTGTAAAATTCTATGTTTCCTTGCAGCTATGAACCATATTTCACCACACACACACCACACACAGGGGTGCACACACAGACACACACAAGCCCACTTTCTCACTACTCTCTTTACTTCACTAGGAAACCGCGAGAAAGCAGGTGTTCATACAACTTTTGATGGGAACCTTTTCTGTTCCTGTGGACAAACTCCACCCACGCTGAGTGGACACTCAGCAGAAGTGGAGGGAAACATAAATACTCTCTGCATGACTCATTTCTCTTGATTTTAATCAGCAGGTTAATTTGACCCAGAACAGTATGTGTGTCTCAAGTTCAGTTATAAAGATCACCCATTGAAAAAAAAAAAAATGTATATTATTATTATTATTTTTTTTTTTTACCAAAGATCAATTTCAAGGAAATTATAGTTTTTTTGTGTCTAGGTTGTTTTTTAATGGACATAAAAAATGTAAATTCCATTTTTTATGTCCAAATGAGTAAATGAGTAAGTTGTTGTCACTGATCCTTTATTTGTGAGAAATAAAAAAAACATCATTGCACAGATATTGATTGAAATGGTTAGTATTGGAGTTAATAATCAGATACAAAAATGTTTTGGAGGATTTTTTTTGGTTTCTGACACTATTGCATGATTAAACACTCCCCAGGTCAAATTGACCCACGGATATTATTGCTGTACCTCAGAAACGAACATAACAGGAGGGTTACACTGAATTATAAATTAGCAAAACAATGATGTTATAATTTATTGAGAAGCACCTCTATTTTAGCAACAATATTCCCTGTAATTTTTATAAGACATCATATTTTTGAATAACATGTTGTGGTAACTTGGAAATTCATGAATGTATTTTTAATGTTATGTTTATAGCAAGGCGTAATTGACCACATCAGAAATTCCCCTTTGAAAAAAAACTCTTCTCAAAGGTTTGTGAAAGTAACATATGGTTTACATATACAGTACATGCAAAAAGAATCACACTTCCATAGCAGGCAGAGTTCATGCTCTCTCACACAAATGCCATGAGTGTTTGCTGCTGCAGCCGGACACTTGTCTCTCACTGGTACTAAGGCTGCGTTCACACGGCAGGCTGAAGTGACCCAATTCCGATTTTTTTTTTTTTTTACGTAAAGCGACCTGTATCTGATCTTTTCATGACGGTCTGAACAGCACAGGTCGGATTCTTTTCCAATGTGACCCAGGCCACTTGGAGATCCGATACGTATCCAATTCAAATGCGACCCAACGTTCAGGTGACATTCATCCGAACTGAACGTCACTGACACTGGACAAATCTCACTATTCTGAGCCCTGATAAGCACAAGCGAGACGTATAACAAGAACCACGACGGACTATAATGAAGATTAAGTTGTTAATATGCTACTTCCGGTCGGACAACAACTTCAAATACGTAAGCTATGCTCCACCATTAGCATCCATGTTTACTTCCGCAAACATTGAGAACTTCTTCTCTTTATGGCGGTTGGCAGAACTCTGAGAACGCTGACGCTATTGCGCTCTCTACTGCGCATGCGGGACACTTTCAGGTCCTTTGCCCGTTCAGACTGCAGAACACATACAGGTCGCATACGTGTGGCAGTGTGAACGGCCCCGGCAAAAAAAAAAAAAAAAATCCGATTTGACAAGATATCGGAATTGGGTCATTTCAGTCTGCAGTGTGAACGCAGCCAATTTCTCAATCAGCTTTCTTTAATTAACTATCCAAAGTTGAACATTAGAAATATTTTACAAATTTTAGTGCTTTTAACAGAGTCATCTTTCAAAATATCTGGGCTACTACTTTACGGTTGAATTTGGTCAAAGCGGCATCCAAATAAGAACGTGGTTTCCCTTTCAAATTTGTTTTGAAACGGCAGCTCCGAATGCCAAAGAAACCGCCTATAAATAAAATGATGGCTATCAGTTGTGGAGTCTGCCACAAATCTTTTTCATATTTGTTTTGTTTACACTTCCTCTGTTCCAGCTTTTGAATCATCTCCTTTATTCAGCTCACGTTCGATCTTTAGATCTAAGCTGAACTACGACTCACAGGCAGTAACAGAAGAAATGACAGTTTTTCACAACTCAAAGTGTAAAAAACGTCTCAAAATAAATTATATGTTTCATTTAACAGCTAATATTAATTCCTAAGAACTACTTTTTACTTTCCGGTTTATTTTTTGAAATTGTAAAAACAAAGCTTAATTTGGCACTGATGTTTAATATATTTCTGTTATTAATAAAAAAAATATGATAATGGAGGACCAAACTGGCTTAGTTTAGCTAATGAAAGATCACAGAAAGGACTTAAAAACTGTGCTCTTTAATATGAAAATTACACCTCAATATGAAAATAACACCTCAGTGGTAGTCAACTCGTTTGAAGATGACAACTGTGATTACTGAGGTCAAAATTGCAGAACCCATCTTGTTTGTTTGCACAAATCAGCCTGTAATACTTACTCTTATCGAGTTGAGGTTTTAAGCAATGACCTATTTTTACTTATTTTTTAAGCTTCCTGACACTTTCAAAGTGTTAGGTGAAAAGGTGGCCTGATACTTTACAATTTTGCAGTTTAATTTAAAACACAGTTGAAACTAGTTATTTACATGCAATCTATAAAGTGTCACTTTTAGTTAGCTATTTTGTTTGGATTTCTCGGATTACTAGCATTGGATTTGCTTAATAGCAGCATAATTACAACTTTCTTTGATTTCAGAAGTCTAATGTACACTAAAACTACTGTGCCTCTAAACAATTTGATTACAAACCCCACATGTTGTTGTCACGGCTCCAAATCCAGATGTTTTTAAGAGCCTGCTTCTTTGAACACTCAAAAGATTCTTTAACATGTGCAGAGCAGCAGCATTGAGATCAAGTTGCCAGATGGTAGGATTTCTTTACTATGGAATTCAATATGGAAATACATAGATATAGTGTCAACACAGTAAAAGTAATGTAACCTCTCCTCTCCTAAATTTAACACAGTGAATTCCACACCCTTGATCCCAGTATACATGCAATTCCAGAAGAGGAGTACAGCAGAAGTAGCACACTAACTTCAAACGTGAGTGGAAATCGATGTCCTACAAAACCCTCTATGCTTTACATCCAAATAACACAATATGGAGGCATGCACACCAAGATAGAAAACAGTGTAAAACAGCTTTACTGTCCTCCAGGCAGTACTAATATGGATCTTTGCATAAGCCTTATCAGAATGATTATTATTTTTTAATCACTATTCTAAAAATGGCGGTGGGTAAGTTTGTATCCATATTTTCTAGTAGCTACCATTTCCTGATTCAACACACTTCTCCTTTTCTAGAATTGGATGTTGCCTTATCTTTTAAAAATAAAAAAGCTAACAGAAACAGATCTTTGTGTCTCATCATATTTTTACGCACACACCAAACAAAATCAATCAGTTCCTAGACAGTCTGATTAACTTAAAAAAAGTAAATTATGAACTAATTTATCTAAGTTTTTTATGCAATCATTTTAAAATGTTTAGAGATCTTCGTACAACCTCAAGAAGTTATTGTATCACTCTACATTGTTAGAAACTGATGAACACCTTGTGGCAGTAAATTTGCTGCAAACAAACAACTCTGTATCTCTTCCTCCCACTCAATTTCTTTGCTGACAAAGTGACAGAAATGAAAAATCTGTCAGCCTCGGGTCATGAGGCGGGGGAGACTCAGTGTGGTTCCAAATCCTCTTCCTAATCCACCACCCTGTCTGCATCCTTCCATTAACATCTTTTCCAAACGTCTTTCGAAGTGTTGCAGACTCCAGCACGCACATGTTGCATGAGTGTGCAGGTACAAAAACATCAGCTACCTTTAAATTAGGACGCGCTGTTCCTTGATGGGCAGTTTCAGATTTAACAAAAGGGGAAGCCTAAAAACCTCCACGGCAATTGGTTTAAAAACAAAATTACAGACTGCAAGCCGACAAATCGAAACTAGCCACCAAAGAAAAACTTCCTAATCAGATGTCACCCCACAGAAAAGTAACTAGAGGGATAGCAGGAAGTGAACAAGTCAGTAAAGGTACATATGTACGTGATTACGAGTAAGACCCTGCTCTGAGCAGCGTTCTCGTCAAAGGAGAACCTGCTGAGAGGAAAACACAATACATGTCCAGTTTGGAGCTACTGTTTCCAGTAATCAAAGGCACGTTTGATGTGTCGAAAACAAGCAAGAGTGAGGAGACCCCGAGGCCAAAAAGAGCCAAACTCACACAGAGCACCCCGTTCCCATAAAACAGGAAGGCTGTCTTTCTTTTCATCATTTTTACAACCCAGTTTGGCTTCCTGCATTACCCACGCTCAACTCACTCCCCGTTGGCAAGTTCATCCCAAGACACACATACAAGTGAACCAGAGGACCTCATTCTCAGTCATGATGGTCTACATCTAAGCCTACCACTGCTGAGTTTATGGCGAGTTGAAGCCGCTGGACCCACTGACTCTGTTCTGTTGTCGTGCTGCGCTGAATTGCACTTTTTTCAACCAAATTCCCTGTGGTTTCTGAATAGCTTCCCCTTAGGACTACTCTAACCTTGGTCCTAGTCTGAGTTTAGACTCGCACAGGTTACGTAAAGGTGGTGGACTTCTGAGCTGCTATGAAGATACTGCTAAGGTTTTTTGTTGTTGTTTTTAACCTGCCTGGACGTCCGTCTTAAATATGCTGCACAGCTTCTCCAACTTTTTTTCACCTGAAGATGAGCACAATTTGAACCACCTAAAGCATTTTTGTCCAAGTCATAACAGACCCCAGCCACACCACAGCATAAAACCTAGACTGAAGTGAAGCCAAATACATGTCTCATAATAATGAAACACCATCGGAAGAAATTTGGCATGATACTGAGAAGCAATAGGTAAGCATCATATCTGATGAGCATTTTCCTTTCTAGACGTGCAGCACAATAGCCCTTGTCTTACTACAGCTGCTTTCATGCTTGCAAATAGCCGATTTGCTATGTTGTGTAATAGATATAAGATTATAGCCACAATGCAGACAGTGGAAACTTTTAGCCTCAAATACTAATGCTTCTCACCCCATCTTGTAAAGCTACAGGGGGCTTAACCAACCATCAAACAACTTAATGTGTTTTAAGCAATATTCTGGGTGTCAATTAATTAATTGTGAGAAATAAAAAAAGCATCATTGCACAAATATTGATTGAAATAATTACTATTGGAGTTAATAATCAGATGCAAAAATGTTTTGGAGGAATTTTTTGGTTTCTGACACTACTGCATGATTAAAAACTCCACGGGTCAAATTGACCCACGGATATTATTGCTGTAACTCAGAAACGAGCATGACCAATTTAATCTTGACTTCTTTTTTTTTTTTCATTTTTTCTATCAAAAAAGAGATTTTGTTAATATTGCTTTGTTAAAGCAATAAAAATAGTAAAATATTAAAGGGGTAAGTACTTTAAATAATTTCAGAACCTAACAAACACCAAATCAGCTCATCCTTATACCATTCATACAGTTTAAAATGATTTTAATAAGCTACCAAAAAACTTTCTGGATGACTGAAGTTTTTTTTGGCTCTGTGAAGCAGACTAGCAATGTGAGCACTGAGCAGAGCAACTAAAACCACAACCTTGTTGTCCTAAGAGCAGAATAGTAAAAAAGGCAGTATTAGCAACATGCAATTGAAAATATAACTAAAAACTAAAATCAGTAGCTGTTAATTATTCTGAATAAGTCCAGGTATCCAAATCTAAATAAAGAGCAATGACGCAGTCTCCTTATGTGCAAAATCATAAGTCAAGGTTTTATGATTTATTGTTTTAAATTTCTGTTTTAATATGAAGGTTGTCCTGCTATATAATGTCAGCAGATACGCCTTTAATTGCACAATAAAACACTAAACCAACAATAAACCTGAGTCATGACAGAGGTCAGTTGGATCAAATAAAACTGCAGGTGCTTTCACTAATTTCATCTGCTTTCCTGAGAAAAGGATGGGAATGGAGCGCTATGAGGAAACAGCTGCATGAATCAGGTTCCAGAAACACAGAGCATATCAAACCTACTGAACAGTCATTTCCTTCTCACCAGCCTACATGAGATCACCCAGGTTTCCCTTTACAGTACCTCTTTTACAAACTGTCTGGAGTTCTTAGCGTCTGATTTAATGTGTTGCTGCTGCTTGTAGCTGCCAAACAAGCACAGTTCATTCCTTGCGTCAGCTGAAACACACCCGTTCTTTCTCTGCAGCCTGTGACTCGCAGGTGCAGAACTTTCAGCGTCACTCCGACTGCCAACCAATTACATTCCAATTCTACGCATGCAATTTGACCCAGATTTAAATGTCAGTGCCTGGTCTCAAACAAATGACCCAGCTGTCAATAAATGAGTGCTGCCAAAGTTCCCTTCTAACCTTTAGCTCTCAGGTGATGACATCTGCTGAGAAGAAGACTGTCTCTTTTTAAAATTGTGACTATGTGTCAACCAAACACTTGCACAATGAGATATTGGACTTCTTGTTTTGGGGCTTAATTAGCAAGCATATACCATGCTGTGTAAATGTATTTGCCTAATTACAGATTCTTCTGCTTTTGTTTCGTTGTTTTTTTTGGTCATGATTAAGTTAGCAAATTTTAATATCTTAGGTGACACGAGTGAACACAAAAAGTAACATTTCAAATATTAGGGGATATAAATGTCATCTTAAAATGTCATTAAATAACATGAGGGGAGAGTTTGTCAGTTAACGTGTTTAAATTAAACCAGGATTTTACCAGCCTGTTTTGTTTCAAACCTTTTATTAATTTGGGTAACTGTTAAACTAAGCCACAGAACAATAGGATGTGGTGACAGCAGCTGCCTGTTGGGGCAACATCACAAGAAGCAGCAAGGGAAGATGCTCTTTTAGAAAGGGATGATGCAGCAGTTCAGAAAAACACTCTTACTTGCTGCTGTAGTTACACAGATACGAAGCGACAGTTTGCAAAGATTTAAATGTCAACATGTCTGTAAATCATAGTTTATGCCTTTGGTTTACTTTCTTTCTTTCTTCTTTCTTCATGTAAGCCACACCAGGCTTGTAAGTGAAACAAGACCCAGCTATTAAGGCAGACGTAAGGTCGCTTGTTTTGTTCAGACCAGAGTTGAGATGTTCTCCACTCCTGCCCCAGCAAGACAAACTCGGGTCCATTTAAAGAGGACCAAAAACATTACAGTATGAAGGTGCCATCACTTGAACTGAATGTAGTTCCTCATCAAGAACTACCGCGAACTCTCCTTCATTTTTTTAGTGTATCTTTTAATGAAATGCGATGATGACAGCATGTGGTAATTCAGAGATAATCTTCACTGACGATTGAAGAATGATTGAAAGTACCACTTTGCTATACAGCAACTATTCAACAAACAGAAAAATAAATAAATTTAACAAAATTAAAACGGAGTCATGATCCCACCGTACGTGCCTTAGTTTTCTCGTATTATTCAAATCAATCCACAGAGATCACAGTCTGTATTTGGTTTCTGTTGTGCAGCTTGGGTTACAAACCAAGAGGGTGTGGCTAAAAAGTTGCAGCAATTACTTGAGCAAGACGCGTGACGTGCATGTGAGCTCTGTGTGCTCATTCAGAGTATTTAAGAGCATTAAATCTCTTAAATACAAGAAAACGTGTTGTGTACCATCTTCAACACATTATTATCTGCCCCAGATTATATTGGCCAACAGGTTTCTCAGATCAGACAGACAACTGATTATTGTCCAATGGTTTTGCTTTGCTGGTGCTCCCTTTTTATTTGTTTCATGTTATTACATCACACTTGTTCCACAATCCCGCATTAGTTCCAACAGTCTATAGTTTATAGTCGCTGTGGGTTTTTATTACGTGTTGATGTGGATTTGGGGTCTGATATTGGTGAATTTACTTCAATGTTCAATTGACTTGCAAGGCGTAAAG
This sequence comes from Xiphophorus maculatus, assembly GCF_002775205.1. Lineage (NCBI taxonomy): Eukaryota > Metazoa > Chordata > Actinopteri > Cyprinodontiformes > Poeciliidae > Xiphophorus > Xiphophorus maculatus. The sequence continues at coordinate 6,301,559 of NC_036452.1, read as the reverse complement.
AACATGTAGATCACAGAATGAAAAGATGATGCAGAAGTGGTTCATGGCTAAAACACAATACAAATTAGGTTAATATCCATTAGCTTAGCAATTCCATATGATAACTTTTCATAGGAGCCTCTTCATCCAGGCAAATTATATTACTCACTCATTTGATCAGCAGATCAATGACCAATACCGAGCCTGTGTTGACAATTAAAAGCCTTCACAGGAAAACATACACAAAGCCCCTCTGACTTTGGGTTCTTGCAACATGAACTATTTACTCTGAGCGAGTGTGGGAGTAAATAGACTGAGCAATCCGGTCAGCTGGTGAACAGGAATGTGGCTGCAAGACTGTTTTCTTTCAAATTTTGCTGAACCCATCTCGGTTTGACTGGTGGCTATTGTTCCCAGGTTGAGGAAGTTGCTTCTGCTGCCCATCTGGACCAGAACAAGCAGGGGATCCATAACGGATCCCTTTAACTTTAAACTTATGAAATTACTGCAAAGCATGACAAAATATTTTCCTGCATACACATGTACAAATACACTAGCGTACTAAGGGCTCTAATGTCATTTGGTCCAAACTCAACTGTTAATAGGGAAGTATTAGATTTCCATTGGTTTTCCTTAATGAACAAATAGCCACAGGAATTTAAGGAATGCTGTGAGAATGGATCTTGGAGCTTTTGGAATTCATCAGTGGCCACAATATAAGCCATTTTGCAAACCCCACTGAGATGCATAATGTACTCCAAGAGAAACAGCGGTTTGATGTGAAGTTGTATGGCAAACCATTTGTGTAAATACTAAGTACCCTTGACATCGACAGTCATTTTGTCCTACTATTTCTGGTTTCTTCTCTACTAGTTGAACATTTTTAAACACTAGTTTAATATTTAGCTGTTCTGGTAAAAAAAAAAAAAAAACAACTAACTGGTGACCCTTTTGATTACTTCTCATTTTAATGCAAGTAGTAGAAGTCCAATTGCTGCTCCAGTCCCAAGTTGTGGGCTTTTTGACACACTAGTTGATGACTAGACCAATGTAATTATTGACTATGTCATACTTGTTAACAAGTTGGCAATAAACACCAACATGTCTACCAGTTTATACAAATTCTGCATCCGAGTTCACTATTGGTTCTTACATTTGTGCACTAGTCAACTAATCTGAACTAGTTGACAACTAGCACCATAAAATGCACAGTAGTTTTGGCACCTGTTGACACTTTTTTGGTCTAGTAAAGCTAGATAATGGTAATTAGTTTACTAGTAAGGCAGAGTCAGTAACTACCTTTGTCTCATCATCAAATAGAAATGTAAAATACATATTAATTTAGATTTTTGTCTTAAAGGTTACAACTAGTCAAGTAGTGAGCATTTAGGTTCTAGAAACTGACTACTTTACATGTTAACTAGTTGAGCAGTCTGCATATTTGAAAGTCAGTAGTGAACTAATCTGTGAATTTGGGCAACTTTTTACGATTGCTTGTTACATTGCCCCATCTAGTAGGTCTTGTGTCAAATAATTGACTTGCTAATAGGACCTTTACCCCTACTAGTTGGATGAAAATGTCACTAACTGGCAAAAAAATCTCATGCAAATCAAAGTGTTTTAGCATGTACAGAAAAGTGGTGTGAGAACCCGTCTGCAATAAGGACCAAAATCACAAAGTTGAAAGTACTCATTGGGCACAAAATACAAAAATTATTATATTGTAATCTTTTTTTTTTACATTTTGCAGAATCACAATAATTTAAAGAAACAAATAACATAATTTGATTCTTGGAGAAAATAGACCCATAAATCATTGTAGATCAAAAATATTTTTTTTTAAAAAAAGGTCCTGAATGTATGCCATTTTAAAATAAATTTGCCACAATTTTGGGGAGTTCTAATTTTCTATACAGGTCAACAAAGCAGAATCAAGGTCACTCTCTTTTAAAACGGTTGCAATATTTACCAAAGACTATTAAAACGGGCCCACTCAAAACAGAAAAAAAAATTGTGGTCCTATTTACTATGGAATTAAAATGTAAGTTAAAAAAAACTCTGTTAACATATAAAGTATAATACTTTGTGTTATGTTTAACATTTGCATTCCTTATCAACCCTATGTACTGACAGGACAACTCTTTACCTATACTGGCCGCACAAAATAATTTCCAGAGCCAAAAATGGTCCCTGGGCCACACTTTGGACACCCCTGGTCTAGTGGAGTGTTGTCCCTTCCATTAGTAAATTGGCCATCTCACAGGGATTTGGAATATTTACATAAACGGCCTGCCATAAAGTGGAGTGCTTTGACTGACAGGTGTTGGCAGATGCCAAACGAACGGAACTTGGCAGACAAGTCCATCAAAATACAATCAGCACACCTGAAAACGCTTCAAAAAATGCAGCTGCGGCATAGCTGTACACGACTGCACTGAAATTTAAAGATATGCCATGTTGCTTTTGTGAGTCTACGGCCAGAATCGCGGAGAGTCCAGCGCGATACCACTTCTTCACAGAGTTGATGAGAAATCTTTGTCCGCGACTCGACTTAAATTTACCCAGCAAAGTCAACGCTTCCATGCAAACTCATAAAACCGCCACCTACCTTTGTGCTTCTCCATTCAGAAACGTTCGCACGTCGCCCTGGCTTTGCTCCTAACATGCAACGAGAAACAAAAGCAATCCGAAAAGTTTCTGAGTGAAGATGGGACCCGAAACCTCCCGGTGCTGCTCAGCCACAACGCTGACAGACTGAACTGCACTCAGACTCAGAGCGCTTCCCACCAACTTCTTCCTAATCATTTTTCTGTGCCGCACCTCCTCCTCCACCCAGCCTGCACCATCCAGACAGCAAACAAAACAGATCGGTCGTTTCACTCACTGTGGTGATCCTCATCGGAGTCATTCAGGTTTTTACCATAATTTGATCGACTGCATTCATTGATAAAAACGTGTTGAAGAGCGTTTAACATTAAAAATCTAGTTTAAAGAGAACACTGCCTGATGCACTTTTCAATAATATGCTTGTACAAAATAGAGCTTCCTAACGCCTTGTCAGATACAATGTTTTGTTAAATAAAACACAATGAAGACAAATACCAGTAATTATTAATGACATCACAAAAGGCACAATAATCACAGGGGTCTATAAAATGAAGCATGCAGTGGTTCTAATTTCGCAACTTTGCCACCATATCTTTTTAGTCTGCAGACCACTGCTTTACTGACTATTTCTCAAAAAAGGAAAACAAAAAATACACATATCTAGCTGCCAATTTTGTTATGGATTGAACTACAATAATATGTAGATATGCTATCACAAACAACACGAGAAACGTCTAAAACAAAGCTACACAAATTTGTAGAAGGTGGAAGACTGGATGGGCGTGCTCATCGGAGGATTTTTAAAAGTTACTTTGCTAAGCTGTACCAAAGACCTTGGTTAACAACCATTGTGTTTTTTCTCAGTTGTTTGCACCTTCCACTAACTAAAACACTGCTTCCCATGGATGGCAATTTAAACCCTGGACATTTTGGAAACTCTGACTCAACTCAACATATTTGACCTTCTCCATTTACATGGTTAATGTAGATTATACACATTAACAAACTGTTGTCTGATAGCGGTCTTGCTGGTGTGCTTCGGATCGTTGTTTTGCTGCTTAGCACTTGAGCTGAATATTACAGACATTCTCCTCCAGCGTTTCTGTTTGAGAGTACAATGTTTCCACCCAATTTGTCAAGTTATTCATCACCCTACCACTAAATTTCACCTAACCCTTTCACTTTAATTTCTCCCTGAAGTGCTCTTTTGTTTTACACCAAACGTAGTGGAAGCCACATCTCCCCAAAAGTTCCACTTTTGTCCCCTTAGTGCACAGCATATTTATTTTCAAAGGTCTTGAGGATCATCAAGTGGCTTTTGGCAAATGTGAAGGGTCTTTGTGTTCTTTGGCCTTGGAACTCTGCCATGGATGCAATGTGTGCCCAGTCTCTATCTTTGAATTATTTTGTGACCTCCTAGATGAATTGTTGATGCACTTTTGAAGTTATTTTGGTAGGTAGCCAAAATAACTGCTTGGAAGCTTTGCCACTTGTCATTTTTACGTTAGTTGGAAATAGATCTCACCGTGGTTCAGCGCAGTCACCAAGGAACGCCAAGGAAAGGGTTTTGCAAACTTTCCCACACTGACAGAGATCAATGACTGTTTCCAGCCTGTTTCTGAATTTCTTTAGATCAAGCTTTGAGATTTCCTTCATGTTGTCAGGTTTCTTGCTTCTACATGTTAGAAGGCCTTGATGTGACTTGAACTTTCAAAAATTATTTCATGATATAATAAACCCATTTGGCTGATGACATTAAACATTTTGGGGTCCTGAAAAAGCATCTGTAAAGTTGCAGATGCTTGCAGATACGTGCAGATAGTAAAGCAAGTTATCTGTGACTTCCAGGAGCTTTAGAAGCAGCTAATAGCAACTTCAGTAGATCTAAAATGAGTTGGATCAATATTTACATAGACTAATTTGTTCAAAAGTTCAACTAACTCAACTTTTCCTTGTCTTCGTTTGATTTTTTGTTTTAGAAAAAAGCTAGAAGAAATTGGTTATTCTAAGTGTTTTTAGTGAAAGAAATTGAGCATCTGTTCCATGAGGACAGACGTGCTATTCCCAAACACTTATATATTTACCTTTTAAAAAAGACTCCGAACGCTTTCCTTGTCTTATACAGAAAAGTGAAGTACCTTCACAATCCAGCACCCCTGTGGGAGAACTGTGACCGGGTGGAGGTATGAGAGGAATGTCAAGCAACAAAACACACTCTAGTGGATGATTAAAACGCATGACATGGATCCCAGTGTTTCCTCTTTTTTTTACAAGGCAGTTAGTGTAACCGGTATTTAAGGAGGGAGAGGGCACGTGCACGCCAACGCACAACATGTGGTTAACTTTTTAATTTTAGCAGCTCAGACAAGGATAATTCCTGTGGTTTGGTCATAGCTGTATTTCAAATGATGAACTCACACCCAAGAAAAAAGGCCACACACAGGTAGATCTGACGAGATGACGTAATCTAACGCCGCTTAATGACTCAAGGAGAAGAGGTGCATGAGTTATTTCAAATGAAAATGTTTTTCTTTCTGGCGAGGACAAACACTCTCAGCTGCTGAGTTTGTGCTGGAAACAGATGGTGTACACGTGATTCAAGAAATAGAAGGCAATCAAAACCTGAACAAGAAGAAACATATCAACAGATTTAATGTAGCAATAGCAAATAAGTTGTGCAAGAGGTCTTCAGGAAAAAAAATAAGTCTCCAAACTTGACTTTTTTCCCAAATAAACAACATAAAATCCTGCCAATATATTACAGAGACATAAAATGTTGTCTGTTGTTTTTTTTCTACAAGGCTTTGGTTATGACTGGAGCATACATGTAAAAAGTTCAAGAGGAAGTGGCTAAACAAGAACAGACCATTCAGGAAAGAAGACAGGAAGTCATTGAAGAGTGTGCACAAAGACATTAAATTTTTAAATCTTTCACCATCAGCTTACCTGTTAAACCATAGATGGGAACATAAACACCCACCCACCGATACTATCTTGTGTTTTACATATCAGCACAGTGTTTGTAGAGTCTCTTTGACTGTCTCCAGTTACTGATCGACAATAGCCATGGTATATCTTGGACAGATCACTTGTCCATCACAGTCAAAGTGACAACAGACAGCTACGAACACACTCAAACTAAATGGCATTTTAGAATCTCCAGTCAACCCACAAATCATGTTTGTTGGTTGTGGGAAGAAGCTATATTACCTGGAAGGTGTAACAGGAAGGTGCTCCAACTTCCTGTTAGAGTCCATATAACATGCTATCTAACAGTTGGAACCATTGCACACCAGAAAAATCCAAACTGTACAATAAGCCAAATAGAGATTTTGATACAGCTGAATGCAGAATGTGGGGGACGTTGTCGAATCTGGACTTTGATCAATCCAACTGATGTTTTTAAGATCCGCAGAAGTGAAAAATCATTGCTTTTTTCATTGTACACATCTTAACAACGACAAAAAAAATCGACTCCATTAAATTGGGCCATAGTTTTACTTAGCTTTTACAGCTGTTGAACAGGGTAATGGATTCACCTGTGAACTTACTGATTTGTCCTCACAATAAAATTAGATTTTTAGCTCTACATCATAAACTATTGTTGTTTAGTTTCATACTAATGAATGAATGAAGATCTGCATTCTTCTGAAGTTCTTACAGACACTCCAGTTTATTTGGGGCCTGTTTTAATGACAAGGTCATATTGAAGAGTCTGCCTCCAAGATAAGTGTATGATGTTTTGTATATGATCCATACTAAAGTAATCATTTGAAAGAAAATTAAAGACCAAAACATTAAAACAAAACATGCATTTCCCCCATCCTTGAAAGATTCGTCAAGTACCTTGGTTAAATATAATCCTGTGACCTGAATATTTCCCAAACCTATTTCATTCAAGCTGATTCCATCTGGATTTTTCTTTGCAGCTTGAAAATACAGATTATTTTGTCTTGTATTGAAGTCTTATCTTTGGGGAGATTTCACCTTTTGGCTGAGAAGGTCGGCAGATGATGTCAAGCTTTTCTACTCCTTGTTCTAAAGCACATGTGTCAAACTCCAGTCCTCAAGGGCCGCTGTCCTGCAACTTTTAGATGTGCCTCTGCTGCACCACACCTGAATAGAATAATTAGGTCATTAGCAAGGCTGTGGAGAACTGATCTACACAAGGAGGAGGTAATTAAGCCATTTCCTTCCAGCGTTTCGTACCTGTGGCACATCTAAAAACTGCAGGACAGCGGCCCTTGAGGACTGGAGTTTGACACCCCTGTTCTAAAGGCTTGAGTGAAAGGCAAATGTGAGTCAGGCAGGATGATGGCTCAGCAAGAAGTGAAAACCAGGGTGGTCTGAACTTTCTTGCCTCCGCTCTTTCTTTGTCTGTGAGCCCACTGCTGAAGAACGGCCCTGTTAATCCAGCAGGGGAATTCCTTTTGTGCAGTCCCATGGAGAGCTCTGTCTGGGCTGGAACTTGGACATCTTTTGCGTTCATATTAGGCTGCTTAAGGAAAGTTTTGTAAGTGAATCGTAAGTAGGTGAGAAAAAAAAGACTGCTAAGTGTTGATAAACGACAAACACAGTCAGTTGAGGTGTACAAAGCTGTTGAAAGTGCAGACTCTAGGATCAGACAAAAAGCATTCCTTGGCTGTGAATCAGAGGTGAAAAAGGTCAACTCCAAAATAACACCAATCCCTGTTTAATTTGAGGCTCTCCCTTTTGTTTGCACACATATGCAGAGACACATAATAGAACTTCTTACTCCCCTAAACAAAGACTTCCCATCTTTGTTGTCATTACAAATAAATGTAGCCCAAACCATGTGCTTTCATGTGGAAACACACCCTCATCCCCCAAAAAACAACAACAAAAGAAGAACTCACTGACTCTACAGCACCTTCTTATAATCCTAATAACATTTAGACCAAGAATACACAGGGTATACTATCTTTAGAATGGTGAAGTCTACTGTCCTGAACCAGTGATGCATGCGCCTGACTTACTGCACATTCTCAAGTGGTTCAAGGTGGGAACTGCTAAGTCAAGGTGTGATAATATTATTTTTAGTTAAGGTGTGATCTGGTTAACAGAAGCCTCTGTGGAAAACAAACATTGGTTCTTCAGAATTCAAAGTGTTAGGTGGCCTAGAAAAATTCTTGGTCTGAAACCTACAAATACTAACTTATGAAATATGATCACCCTGAAAAAAATAACTATTTACATGAATGTATTAAATTTCCTATGATGGAAATATATATAAATTGCCAACTGAAATGTTTGCACTGAGTGAAACTTCTCAGCAGACTCTTATAGTTTAAGGTAAAGTACTTTTACAAAGTTAGGCATCTTTATTGTTTTCAAAGAACTTATTTCATAGATATAATTACGTAGTTATTAAATTAAATAAAAGTATATTTTTTTCTTGTTTTCTTCTAAGGTGTTTTTACTTCATGAAGTGTGACTGTGTCCTTAGTGGCACTGTACAACATTGCCATCTACAGGTGGAACAGCTAATGACTCCACATTTCTATTTTATCTAACCAGGGGAGGAAAAAAAGACAGAGAGCAGAACAAGTTGAAAACGAGTTGAGACAGGAAAAATAACAACAATCAAACCCGATATGTGTATTTGCATCAGTGATGCCCAAGTCCTGTCTTTAGGAGCTTTTATTCTGCAAATTTTAAGATTCAGCTCCTCTCCAACACGTCTGAATCAAATGGCTGAATACCCTCAGCAGCATGTCAGTCAGATCTGCAGAGGACTTTGTAACAAATTACTCATTTGATTCTGGTGTCTTACAGAAGAAATGCATCCAAAAATTGCAGGGCAGTGTGCTAGCTCTCAAAGACTAGACTTGAACACCCTTGGCCTTCTGAATTCACACATCTGTGCACCAGACCATTCAACACAAGCATAACATTGGTAGTAAGTTCTAAAAGTCCATAATTATGAGTATTCCAAGCACCTTGGAACTTGCTATGTCATGCAACCATAAGCATCATTCTGGCTGCAAAATAAAATCTCAGTTTGTTTGTGCATTTTCTATATCTGAATATTTGATACGACAGAGAAAGAGACAAAGTTATTAAATTCTCCTCTTTGGAAGGAAAAGGCAAATTTGACTGTTTAGCATTAATCAAACAGAATGTACCTAAGAACTTTAGGTAAATGAAGGAACAGAAAACTGAATTTGTGAATGCTGATTTAATATTGGATGTATTAAATCCACTTCCAATATGTTTACAGTGGATAGTTGGGAGTGGTCTTAAGACAAACCCCTGAGGGATTCCATTGCTACAATAAGTTAGATGATACTATTTAATATATATAACTATCTTTATAAAGCTGTGCTTGAAAAAGATAGTTATCAAACCCACCAACAGAATGATTGCAGAGCACAATAAATAAGTATAATATTTTAACTATGCAGAAAAATAAAGTTGTTTTTTTTTATTTTCCTCTTTGGTAACAGTTCTTGTAATGTTTTTGTTTTATGTGTGTCACCCTACTTATTTTCTACAGTCTTAATGGCCTCAACAGGAAGAAATAACATCTTCAGGTTGGCATTGCGACCTGTCCACAGTGTACCCCGCCTCTCCCCCGGAACATTAGCTGGAGATAGGCACCAGCGCTCCTCCTGACCCCACTAGGGACAATTAGAAAATGGATGGATGGAGGTTAGTTTTGCGAGGGCATCAACCGCATACATGTGTGTTGTATCATTTTTACTGACCAAAAGGAAACTGAAATGCCAGGCATTTAGTTTTAATTATTTTTCAATAAGATTTTTTTCTGTGACTATTACTGCCTCTGGTTCTCACTTGTATAAAACTAATATCCATGCTAAAAAAAGCTTTCATAGCAGACCACCCTCGCTGTCTGAATGGAAACTGGTTGCTCTTGTAAATTTTATTATTTGTAATGCCTTCATCACACAACCACTGTATGTCACAGTGTTTAGACTCCTGGAGTTTGCTCTCCCATATATGCGTTGTCTCCAGGAACTCCAGCTTCCTCCCACAGTTCAAAAGCATGGCTGTTAACTGCTCTCTCTTAAATCGCCTTTAGGTATAAGTGTGTGCATCGTTGTTTGTCCTGTGTATCTCTGTGTTGCCTAACTGTACAAGGACACATCTAAAATAATACAACCCTTAGTTTGTGCTGCTGCTTCTTTAAGAATAATCAGAGCTTGTTTTTCTCAGTTATCTGATCCACCCTGAGTAATCTAAAACAGCAAAAATAATTTGGACATTAGTCAGGAAATCATTTATTACAGCCACAACTATAAATCTTAGGATAGCTTCAACATCAATATTTTTGTTTGTTGTGTTTGTATATTTTTTCCAGGAATATTTTATAACATCTTATTTGTATAAATCAAGGAGACAGTAACTATTTCAGTAACTTATGCTGTTTTTTTTTAAAGTTGTCACATTCTGTTATTACATTGTAAAATCGATGTTAAAACACACTCCTCCCTCCCACAAGAGAACTGTTTTCCTCTTTCTTATCAGAAGGAAATCAAGCTACACTGATTTTTTTTGTATTTTCTGATCACTAAAAATGTGAAACTATTTTATAACTAAACATGTGTATTTTAAAAACTAATCAAATATGCACTCTTTCTTTCTTTCTTTCTTTCTTTCTTTCTTTCTTTCTTTCTTTCTTTCTTTCTTTCTTTCTTTCTTTCTTTCTTTCTTTCTTTCTTTCTTTCTTTCTTTTTTATCACTGGTTTCTGAAAAGATAATCCAGTCACCCAAACTTTCACAGCCCGTCCACATAACCAACTAATAATTATCAGATAATAAATGCTTTTATAAAAAATTATTACAAAGGCGGAAGTAGGCATCTATATTTTGGGAAGTCCTTGACCTCCATGACACATTGGCCAACTGTGTCCGTTTCTGAGCGCTGTGTCTTTAAGTGGAGCTTGTTTGCAGTGCGCATGCGCATGCTCTGTTTAGTTTTCTCCAACCTGAAGAGCTCTGGCTGCCTAGCTTCGCATCGCTGCCTGTTGTTGTGAAGCTTCGAGGGGAAACGAGACATTTTTTTTCTTCTTTTTTCCAGCTGGAATATAAAGGAGTTAGCAAGAGACGTTAGTGTGACAGAAAGCCACGCTTGAGGAAGTCTGGAACCGCAGTGGAAACCGACTGTTTGGGTGAAGAAAAGCTAAACTGTCCGCTGAAAATACCCCCCCAGCAGCAGCAGAGGGGCAAGAATAGCCTTCACGGTTCCCACATCACAGCACATCCACTGCGGCAGCACTGCTCTCTGACTCTGGCGACTACAAACGCTTCAACCACCTTTGGGTTTTTATGTGTGACTATTTTGGTGGGAAGAAAAAAAAAAGATTAGGTGAAAACCCAGCTGCTAAGAGGAACTACCCGCTTGGAGTATGGAGGTTTGTTAACGCATTAAAATGGCTGCTGAGATGGCATTTGGGAGAGAATGGTTCTAATTCAACGTATCAAACTGCAAATGAGCTACTCAGGCTAACAAACTGTATTAGTTTGGCCTATGAGAATATTCAGCCAGCAGCAGCTTTCGATTTAACGTTTATTGTCTCTTTAAATAGGCGCTTCCGAGGAAGAAGTGGCGAAGGGAATTCCTCTCAATCCAAGTCTATGCATGCGGTTAACCGAGCAGCTTTAGTAGACACACATTGCAATTATTTTAGGCCTTTTTAAGACTTAATCGAGTATGCCCACCACTCAACAAACATGCAGGACTTCTTTGTTATAGTTGAAGCGTCCTGAGAGGTCGAGGCGTTCTCTCTGAGAAGGCCCCGCTTGGTCGACCTGGAGGGGAGGAAAAAGGAAGAGGAACCATGGAGATTGGAGGAAGATGTAAGACTAGACATGTTCTATTCGGGCCGAAGCTAGTTTCGAGGAGCGATCCGAGGGGAATCCACAAATATCTGGTGGTGTGTGCTTTGTTTTCCTTCGTGCTGTTAACGCACGCCTCCCCGGCGAAATCCTGTGACAAGAGCTGTAACTCGGGGAAATGCATCAACGGATCCTGCGTCTGCGAACGAGGATGGGTCGGAGATCAATGCCAGCACTGCCAGGGGAGGTTCAAGTAAGTGGCCGGAATCCTCTTCCCGGTGCCGGGCTCTGAGTAATTTCTCTAGGAATGATCGGAGGCAGGGATCAGTAGGTGAGCAGCATCCAGTGGCTGCTGTTTAATTTAGGAAATCGGTGTCAGTGAAAGTCATCTGGAGATAGGAACAACATATGTGTGGGTCCTGCTTGTGCAAATGACCAAAAACACTCCTGCTGACTCACTGCGTAATAGGATGAGTCCTGCTCAAAACCGGTAATTGTGGAAAAAGTTAGCAGACCTGCAAATGCATCCCACAGTACTAACACAAACACTTCATTTCAAAACCGACACGATGTGCTGTCCTATCTTTCACATCGTGGGTTCATACCTTTCATTTTTTTTTTTTTTTAGCAAACATACTGACTAAGCTTTTATTTCCATCACGTAAGAGTCAAAAGCCTTTTATTGGTTTTGAGTCTACAGCACAACAAGATCCAGAATCCAGTAATTTTGGCAGCTACACAAAAACATAGCAGGCTCTGACGGGTGATCAACAAAACACAGCAGCTTACTTTAAATTGGTCCCCAAGCTTCAGGGTATTACATTGGGACTTTAAGTGCTAAATCAACACAAGGTATGGAATAATTGTAAACTACAGTTGAAACCAGACGTTTAAATACACTGAATAACAAAACACACATTTTCTCATTGTCTAAATTTAAATCAGACCAAATTATTTATAGTCACTAAATGGCTCAGAGAAGTTGTCAGAGATTTATTAACATCTTAAAAATCTGAGGTTAGTATCATGTTTTCTGCTCAAGTACGAAATCAAAAAGTACTTAAAATATGAAGTGATGTAGCAGCCTTCATTCTTTTAACTCTATTTGGATCTTTAATACTTCAGGTAATTTCTATGCAGGTTTCACACCTGTGTAGTATTTAGGAGGGTTGTGTTTTATCTGTATGACTTGGGTCAAGCCTTTCGGGTCTTTTTCCAAAAGCTTCTCACAATAGTTTGCTGGAGTTCTGGCCCGTTCCTCCTGACAGAACTGGTGGAACCGAGTCAAGTTTGGAGGCTGCCTCATTAACACGTCTTTTCAGATCTACCCACAACTTCCCTTAGAAATGACCTTATTAGTAAATAGTGTTCAAAGATGTGTTGTTTGACTTAAGTATAAATTAGAGCTGCTCAATGTCACCATCAACATTTCAATATCAATGTTTGCAATATTGCAATTGTAAAGGATGTTTCGAGTGCCATATGTAATTATGTATCAAGTTTTAAGTGTTGTGCTTTTACACTGCATGGCAGCAATATATTTAGCCAGTAGGATAATCCCTAACTGCCATTGGTGCAAACCATTGCTACATTTTAGTGAAGCTATCGTCAAGCTTTTAGATTAGGGTGGGGAAATGGTAATGATGTAAAATTAGACAAAAAGAATCAGGGATGATTTTCCTGATGCAATCGTATAAATGGTGGGAGAATCTGATTGTGAAAAAACTATTTGTTGAGTTAGCAAGCAATATAGACACTTAAAAATACTGAAATACATTACCATGTTCTTTGTTTTTCTTTAGAAATTCTGCTTGGTCTGAATCATTTTTTGTATAACCGTTAAAAAGAAATGGAGTAAAGGAGTCTGAAAAGTCATAAGTTATGTTGTTGAACTGTTTATGTCAGAAGGCTGCACTTGACATTAGGTTTGTAAACTATGCTCAGGCTAAGAGAAATATGGTGTTTCATGCTGTAATAAGCTAGAACAAACTAAATTTAGGCGCCTGTGCATGGAAAGTATGCCTTATCACATTCAGGGTTTTCTTTCTTTTTTTTAGAGGAAGTGATATTTTCAGCAGTTTGTGTGGGCAGTCACCGTTGTGTAATAATTTGTACTGTCTATTTTTTTTATTTCTTTGCACTGTTCAGTATAGTAGCCATCCATTTGTCCATATCATAAGTCATTTGCCAATGCTTCCTTATATTATTTTGTTTATCCATCCATGCATTCATGCATATGTCCATGCATTGAACATCCATCTGGTTGTCAATTCATCCACCCTTTGTCTTGCAGAAATATCTATCATAAATACATAGCAAACATCTGCATTATGTTTTGAAAAAAGGTAAAATGACTCTGGACCTCTAGAAATTTCTGTAAAGAAAAGCATCAAATTGTGCCATAAAAAGATGCAAGTTAGATAATTAGACAATTAGATTTCATATCAAATCTATTCTCCTGATGTAGTGTTTAGAGGTATTTTGTCATAAGATCTTTCAAATAAAAGATCTTTGTCTCTTCTCGGCATCGCAGCACATATTCTAAACCAATAGCACTTTCCTATACACTGGCTTATTGACTCAAAGTTGCAAATAGATTCTCAATGAAATCCCCAAACATATAAATCAGTATGGCTTTGTGACAAAAGTGAGCACCCAGTGGCTTTGAGGAAACATCTGTAATCCACTTAAATTTCCATAAACCTCTCCACTCTCGCAGCAGAGCTTTTATTGGATGAATTCTCAGAAGGAAGGAATGTGTGTCATTTGATGATACAAATGACACATATTTGGTGATACAAGACAAAACAAATCGGGTAGATATAATAAAATCTAAGGATGCAATGGCAGAATTAATGACTGCCAGCTTGGTGATGGTGTGGGATGGCCTTTCATTACAGCTTAGCGGCTCTCAGTGACACAGATGTAACTCTATCTCTGTAAGTAGCATTGTTCTGAATGTGGTTACAGGTTTTTGTTGCTGGTTATCGTCAGACATGTTGTGGAGTAACGCCTCTGCAAAACACAAGACACTTTTGAACTGTGATGTTCTACAACATGTGGCATGCACATAACTGTGTGGAAATTTTGTCTTCATTCAGGTTTATGTGTGTGTGGTGTCACAGTTCTGTAAACCGCATGAAGGTGCCAAACAGATTGTGTTTCTCACTGTACTTTCAGGTCCAACATGAAAGATTAAGCCTTTTTTTTGGACAATTAAACATCCTCTGGATGTTGTCTTTTCTCTGGCTGCATGTTTAATTCATAAGATGTCATCTCCGAAACTTAATGGGAAGGAGCCAGAGTAAAAACCTTTTCTTTTTAAGAAATATAGTGTCAGGATCTTGAAAGAGAATTTATGTCCCGTGAACTTTTTGCGGTTTTGTCAAATAAAGTCTTTGACGGACTAAGAGCAAAGTCGCAGTTTCTCTACTTTTACGTGTTTTCAGACTTTGTAAAACAATAATCTTCACTATATTGTGTTGGTTTGCTACATAAAATACAAAGAAAATGCACAGAATTTTTCAGTTCCTAACATAGAAGAATTTGAAAAGTTCTAGTGACCAATAGTTTTCTAAGGTGCTGTTTTACCCCCCCAGCTTCAAACTACTTTAAATTGGAGAGTTTAAAACTCTGAGGGTCTAATAGTACAGCAGTCAGCTTGTGTTTACTTTTTATCGAGCCTGCCATGTTTTTGTGATGCATTTGTTCCCAAACATCAGAGAGGAAAATCATTTTCGGGCTCCTTTCTTACAGATGGTGTCTAATTATATGCCCTCTGTCGTTGTGAAGCATAGCAGTGGGGCGGTCACTTAAAGGCTTTTTTTCTAAGGATTAAAGGACCTATTTCTAAAGACTGTAAATGGTATCTTTTGGTTGCTCGGGCCTCTTCCTGTGCCCACTGGGCTTCTTTAATGCTGACTGTTTAATTTGTAGAACTAAAGGCACACTGTGAAGTTATAATTTAGGCTTTTTGGGCAATTTAGTTTTTGGAAAAAAATCTGTTTTGGTTTAGTATTAAAACAGAGAGATGTGATTTTGATTTCTATGCCTTTTAATCAATTGTCTAGCTGAATGTTTTGTAAAGAAACGCAGTTCTTTTAACCTACATACTCAGAAAGCCTCTGGATGTGTGTGGGCCCACAGCAGAGACCCCTCCCATCTGGGCAGAAAGGCTTCATCATAGGGGTGGGAGGAGGTGATCATAAACAGAACTCATGTTTTGATGTTCGGTCACCCTTCCCTTTGAGAGGAGAAAACCATAACAACAAAATCTGATCATAGCCGAGTCACCACATCCTCTCACTGGGGGGATGAAGCATTTACATTCTTTCATTAATATGTTTTCCACACTGTGCATACCAATCCACTGAAACAATTTCTTTTTAATGTTGTTTTGTTTTTCGTTTTCCAGATTGACAGAACCCTCAGGCTACCTCACAGACGGGCCCTTCAACTACAAGTTCAAAACAAAGTGCACCTGGCTCATTGAGGCCTAGTGAGTCCTTCATTCGATTATTACGCTGAAGCTGAACAGTTGCAGAAAAATGGAGCATTTATTGATATTTACCTTGACAGTGAAAAGGCTTCAGGATAATTTGTCCCTTTGATGCAGTCAATTTTATTACTCAGCTGCTGCCATTTTAACCCAAATTAATCCCAACTGATAAACAAGCAAACCATGTGGTTAAATATGTATTTAATCAGTGTTTTAGTTTGCTTAAAAAGGCATACTTAATGTTGTTCCACTCATTGTGGAACAAAATGGTGGTCAACTTGTATGAAATATTATTAAAGGGCCTGATCAAGCAAAAATACTTACGATCAAACTCCTCCCTGTAGATATTATTAGTGATTTATATTCACTTGTTCTTATTATAGACAGAGATTGTAGGAATGTTTTCTGTTTAGACCCATTTGTGCCCAAGTTTTAATTTCCTGTGTGATGCTACTTCAGTATTTCCACATAATATTCTTTCCTCATGATGGCATCTAGTTTAGAAATGCACAATCTATCAGCAGTAAAACAGCCCCACCACATGATGCTGCCTCCCCCATGATGCACAGTTGGAATGATGTTCCCAGTCTTATACTTTTACTCCAGATGTAATGTTGGTTATTATGACCAAACAGTTCAACTTTAGTTTCATCAGACAACAGGACATGCCTCCAAAAATGAAGGTCTTTGTCTCTGTGTGCATTTGGAAAATGAAGTCTGGCTTTTTTATATTTCTTTTGGAATAATGTTTTCCTCCTAGCTGAATGGCCTTTCAGTACAGGACATGTTCCACTGTGGATAATGACACAGTCTTGCTAGCTTTAGCCAGCATTTTCATAAAGCCTTTGACTTTTTTCTGGAAGTGATTTACATATTTTCAGACAAAAAAAAAATGTCTGGAAAACAGGAACCCATCTCCATCCTGAGCGGTATGATGGTTGGACATTCCCATCATGTCTGTACTTGTATAATTCTTTGTACAGATAAATGTGACACATTAAACCATATGAATTTTTCCCAAAATTGAACCAGATTTATGGGGTTTCACAGTTCTTTCTCTGACTTTGTCATGGTATCAAACAAGAAAGCAAAGAGTTCTGGTGTGGCCTTAAAATACGTCCACAGCTGTGGCTCCAATCAACATTTTCTGATGGTCTTTGGCTAAATTGAAGCAAAGTTACAAAGAGTCCTCAAAACTTCCTGTGGCAGATGGCTTCATTTTTGTGTGGAGTGATGTGGGCACAAATGTGTAGCGCCCACTTAACTTTAGTCATTTTTTAAAAGCAAATGATGCTTAAATGGCATAATATAAAACTTAACAGAACATGCAAAAGTTTCTGTATGACTGTGTTTCTGCTACGCTTTCATAAACGATAGTTGTCATAAGGATCAAGAACCTCTATACCTTTAGCGACCTTTAACTTTTATGCCAACTCAAATCACCATTTTTTTTAAAACTAGAAATATAATTAGCCAAAGTTAACTTGCTATTTTCATGTCCAGTTGGTTTTGGGATGTTTCTGTGGACTAAGAGCATTATTAGACCAAAACAAAATCATTCATTCATATTTGCTTTGTAAATTCATTACAAAACTGTTTTCTTTCATTAAGAACTCTAATTGCTGAGTGTAACTACTTGATACTTCTGTTTTTAGGCCTCTGAAGATGGCCTAAAAACAGAAGTAAATAAAAACTACTTCAGCAGTTGAATGCCCTATGAATTTAAATGTTATAGTATTTTTTTGTAACTGTTGCTGATTTCTGGTGTGTGAAAAAACTTTTTTTTTATATATATATATATTTATTAGTTTTTCAGAATATAACATACATAAATCATACATGAGAGTATGAAGCATATATATATACATATACACATATTCACAGAGACTTACATACACACGCATGTATGCAACAAAATCCTGTATGAAAGCAGTATACTCTTATCAATCCAGTAATAAAAATAAAGACGTACAATAACAAAAAGAAAAAAAGAAATAAAAATTTATAATAACAAGTCAGAAAAATTATTCAAAGAGTTGATTACACTGCATTGAGTACAATTTCTGCTTAAGGATGGTATTATCTGTCCGTAAGGGCAAAGGTGGCATACTATGAAACTGAGCGAATGTCGGGGTCGACCTTGGATCGAGAAAGATAGTCCAAAACCGGCTGCCAGATACTATAGAACTTATTAGAGAAACCCACAACATCATATCGTAGCATCTCCAAATGGAGAATCTCAGTAAAGTCGCTCAACCACATTTTAAACTGAGGAACCTTGTCAGTTTTCCAAAGTCTCAATATTACTTTTTTGGCTATTACCATTCCATACACCACTGTCGATTGCATAGAAATGCTGCAGTTCCTCAAAGAAGGAGAGTGTCCAAACAATGCAATCTGGGGGTCAGGAACCAACGCGCATCCATAAACCTTAGAAAACAAGTTGAAAATCTCACACCAATAATGAAATAGCTTGGGGCATGTCCAGAACAAATGAGATTGGGAGCCATCCGCAGACTTACATTTATCACATTTTGAAGATGTCGAAGGAAATATTCTGTGCAGTTTAATTTTAGAATAGTGAAGTCTATGAAACACCTTGAACTGAATTAACTGGTGTCTTACATTGATAGAGCACGTCCGAATCCTCCCAAGACCCTCTTCTCAGACCTCACTCCCGATCCACAAACCCAGCTCCTCCTCCCATGCAGCCCTCAAGGAGTCTGTGGTAAAGTTAATTCGCTCTGCAAAGACGTCAACAAAACTCGTGATTAACTTCTTCGATCCTGGAGAGCCCAGCAGAATTTTGCATAATTTATTTTCTTCCGGGAGAGAAATTCGGAATATTAGTTCGAACATAGTTTCTAACTTGCAAATATCTGAAGAAATCCGTATCCGGAAGGAAAAAATAGCTCTTCAGCATAGCAAATGAAGCAAACTTTTTGTTAATGTACAAGTTTTTCAAAGTATTAAGGCCTTTCAATCTCCAATTTTTAAAGGACGTATCAGATAGTGATGGGGGAAAAGCATGGTTACAGTAAACTGGGGCATGAACTGAGGTCTCCGGTAACTTACAGTGCAACTTAATTTGTTTCCATATTTTCAAAGAATTTAAAACGATCAAATTATTTACCCCACTGATTGCGGGAGATATTGGTGCTGCGAAAAGAAGAGCCGGAAGACAGCTGTCAGTAACACCACTTCTTTCAATGGCCACCCATGGGGGGGAATTTGCAGACAATTCTTTAGCATCACCTTTCTGCCAGTTTACCAGGGCTCTTGCATTCGCTGCCCAATAATAATGCTGAAAACAGGGTAATCCCCATCCTCCCATCTCTGTTGGTTTATGTAAGTGAGTTTTTGATATTCTATGGGCTTTAAAGCCCCAAACAAAAGGCAAGATTATTGAGTCTAATAATTTAAAAAAAGCCTTTGTTAAAAAAAATAGGCAGACCCTGAAAAAGGTATAAAAATTTAGGTAAGGACACCATTTTCATAGCATTTATACGGCCCATCATCGACAGAGGAAGTGTTCTCCATTTATCAATGTCTTTCCGAAGATTCTCCGCTTTTTCCAAAAAATTCAATTTGAAAATTTGTTTAGGGTCCTTTGGCAGAATAACCCCAAGATATTTCAGTTTGTCCGTTATTTTAAATAATAGGTTATCTAAGAAGTCGGAAGTGAGGCTTACACCTAGAGACGTAAATTCACTCTCCTGCCAGTTAATAATATAACATGAAATCTCACCAAATGACTGAATAAGGTCTAGGAGAACTGGCACTGACTGCTCAGGATGTGACACGAAAACCACAACATCATCAGCATACAATGAAATGTGATGGTCAATGTTTCCCAATTGAATCGGTTTGATTAAGGGATGTTTTCTAATACTAATGGCGAGGGGCTCCATAGCGACTGCGAAAAGCAAGGGGCTAAGGGGGCAACCCTGACGGGTCCCCCAGTGTAGTAGAAAGGGCTCTGACTTGTCCTGGTTTGTAAGGACAGAGGCAGATGGGTGAGCATACATTGTTTTAATCCAAGACACACATTTATCACCAAACCCAAACTCCTCAAGTACAGTCAGGATGTAAGGCCACTCCAGTTGGTCAAATGCCTTTTCAGCATCAAGGCAAAGAGCTGCTCCCTTAAACCTACTGTCATATTTATGGTACACAATGTTCATTAACCGTCTGATATTAAAAAATGAGAACCTATTAGGAACAAAGCCTGTTTCGTGTGTATAATAGAGGAAATATGTTTATTTAGTCTATTTGCCAGTACTTTAACGAAGATTTTAATGTCAGAATTCAATAATGAAATAGGGTGGTATGGTGAAAGCTCCGTCTCCTCCCTGCCTTCTTTACATATTAAAATTATATTGGCTTCATACATGGTAGGGGGAAATTTACCTGAATCAAGAGAATGAGTAAACATCCTCTGAAGGAGAGGAGCAATCCTCTCGGCATATCTTTTATAAAGTTCAGTTCCAAAACCATCAGGCCCTGGGGCTTTGGCCTTGGGGAATGCTTTAATTACATCAAGGATCTCTTCCACAGTGATGTCTGCATTAAGAGCCTCACGAGCGGCTTCACTCATCTTAGGGATATTTAGATCTTTGAGCCAGTTTGAGATATTTCCTTTTGCCTTAGACATGTACAGTCGTTCATAATATTCTTTAAAGGAGTCATTTATACCTTTTGGATCAGTTATAATTTTTCCTGTCCTGGACTTCATTTTATGTATTGCCTGTTGGCCTGCAAACCCCGCAGTTGACGAGCCAATAATCTATGGGGCATATCACTCAGCTCAAAGTGTTTCTGCTTAATTTTGAACAACTGATCAAGCACCTGTCTGGACAGGATGGTGTTATATTCATATTTTAGAGCAAAAATGTTTTGTAAAGTCATAGGGTCAAAAAAGTAGACTGGAAAATTTGGTTTGCCCAACTGCATCTCAATAACCTCTCCCTGCCTGGTCTCATGTGTGTTTCTTGAAGGTATACAATGTCCGCTGATAAGGACTTTAAGTGAGAAAATACTTTAGCCCTTTTTAGGACATGCCCCAAACCCCTGACATTCCAACTGGTAAAGTTTATGCCACCGCCCTGTAATGAGGTGTTATGGTACACAGAAAATTTTCAACAGAATGGCTTCAAAGCACTCATGTGTTAGCCTGACAGTGTATTGCAACATGTAAAATGCTTTTTGAACAACAAAAACAAACAAAAAAGTTACCCCCATCCCATTTTCCCAAACAAAGCAAGAATAAAAACCCCACATAGCAAAATAGAGGAAGCCGGGCCGCATGGGTCATACAAATACCGAACTAACTCCGCAAAAAGGCTCCTTTATCCACTCAAATTTAACAGACTTAGATTATGGTACAAACATCCAGCTGTTATAAAAGCGATTCCGGTCCCCAATGACCCAAAACAATGAGCACATACCACAGTGGCTCTAACCTCCAGATACTCAGTGACTTTGTAAGGATTCTGCAAAGAGGAGAACGTCTTATCCGTAGAGCCAACGGTGACCCGTAAGCGCGCAGGATACAGGACCCCGCACCTCGCTCCAGAGTCCCGGAGCCGCTTCTTCACCGCATCAAAAGCCTGCCGCTGCTTCATCACCTCTGCCGGGTAGTCAGGGAAAATGTAGATCGGCTTCCCCTTGAAACTGAGGGGGAACTGTTGACGGGCCAGTTCGAAGAATCGTATCCTTCATATGGAAGTAGTGGATTCGTGCTATCTTTACCAGCGGCCGCGCACCATCACCAGGCAGCCTGCTTCCCAGCCGATGCGCCCGGTCCACCTCCAGCTGCGTATGAAACTGATCCACACCAAGCAGTTCCGGAATGAACTTCATCAGAAAATCTCTAGGACTTCCATCCTCGATCTTTTCCGGCAACCCAATAATTTTAATATTCTGCCTCCTGGACCGAGCCTCAGGATCGTTCACCTTCACGCGGAGAGCCTCGTTCTCTGCCTGGATCCTGGCACAGGTCCCCTCCATCTTGGAAAGGCGGCCCTCGTGGTTGGATGCAGCATCTTCCACCTCTTTAATCCGGTCAACAAGGTTTAATAACGTTGCTTGGGTCGAAGCGAGAGTTGCTTCAAGATCATTAAATCTATCGTTCATTATCTTACTCATGTTATTTATTGCCGCGAGGACGGTAGCGGATCCCGCATAATGCTCACACGATGAATCA
The DNA here is from genome assembly GCF_002775205.1 of Xiphophorus maculatus. Taxonomy (NCBI): domain Eukaryota; kingdom Metazoa; phylum Chordata; class Actinopteri; order Cyprinodontiformes; family Poeciliidae; genus Xiphophorus; species Xiphophorus maculatus. Next base: position 6,279,450 of record NC_036452.1, on the reverse strand, counting down.
GCGCCCGTTACGGTTGTAGCTTGCTTAGCTAGCCCCAGCACGTCCTGCTCCGTCGTCTCTTCTGAAGCCTTATCTTGCTTCTTTCCTTTATCCGCCTTGGGTTTAGTCATCCTCAATGTCAAGACAGATAGTCGAAGCACAGGGGAACCGAAATATGAGTGGAAAATCAAAATAAATAAGAAATTACTTGTAAGTGGTGAGGAGCCCGGAAAAACACGTCTACTCCATACGGTGCTCACTAGCGCCCCCCCGTGAAAAAACATTTGAAGTTATAGTTTTTTAATCACAATGTTTTTATTTGCATCTCTTTCTGCATGTTTCTTCCAAAATTAAGCTGTAAACGTTATTCCAACTCTCACTTATCAGACAGAAATACTTTGATGTGATTTTTCTTTCAGCCCTAATGCGGTTCTGCGGTTAAGATTCAACCACTTTGCCACAGAATGCAGCTGGGACCACATGTACGTCTATGACGGGGACTCTGTTTATGCTCCTCTGGTTGCTGTTTTCAGGTGAGAAACTCCAGATTGATGAGTCGATATGCACACATCTAAACTTTGAAGTCAGAAAAAAAAAAATGAAACCACTTTCTATGTCACAAGGAAATGCTTTTTTAAGAGTTTTTCTGTTTCAGATTTATAATTTTTTGTAACATTTTTCTAGAAGTATTAGTAGAAGTATTTAAAAACACTAAATGGATTTGTGCTTATATTTCTACAGTGGCCTGATCGTACCAGAGACCCGAGGTAACGAGACGGTTCCTGAAGTTGAGACGACTTCAGGCTATGCACTGCTACACTTTTTCAGCGACGCTGCCTACAATCTGACAGGATTTAACATACTCTACTCGTAAGTATTTGATGCTAAGCATTTAAGTTGTATTTCAGCTGATAATTATTTGAACCAATCTTTTCTATTCATTTATTTTTATTTCCAGGATAAACTCTTGTCCCAATAACTGCTCTGGACATGGGAAGTGCACGCCGGGGAACTCGGTCGCCAGCAGAGTGTACTGTGAATGTGACAAGTACTGGAAGGGCGAAGCGTGTGACATCCCCTACTGCAGGAACAACTGCGGAAGCCCCGACCACGGCTACTGCGACCTCACCGGCGAGAAGCTGTGTGTCTGCAACGACAGCTGGCAAGGTGAGAGCCGAGGGGGAAGAGAAGAAGATGATGCTTATAAGTCAAAGTGACTTCTGCAAGTGGGTGGGATGTGAATGCTGATATAGGCCGGTATAAATTTTCACTCTATGTTAACCTTGAGGAAAAATACAGAGGTTTCACAGTATTTACAAAAAAGTTGAGTCTAAGAAGTAGGACGTTTTCTTATTGCTTACATTTAGAATAAAATCGACGTGTTATTCGTGCTATCTTGATTACCACGTTTCTAATGAGGTTTCCTCTAAAATTAAGGTATTTTTATACATAGAGCACAAAATTATGACTGTGTTTAAAAATGAACCAGATCTGGATCTTCAGGCGTCAGCAAAATATTGCTGAAGCCTATTGTGATAACTTCCCTCTTTCGAAATGTTGACAGAATTTTTCTGCATCATGTGCTAAATTGTTGGTGATGTCATGAACAGCATGATACCAGGGAAAGCAGGAACAGCTGTGTTGTGTTATGACACAATGTAACGCTGATTGCTATCATGTTGATAAGCCCTTTGACTGCGCCTTATTATATTTTTCCAGCTGGAAGGAAGCAAAAGCTTTTGCATGATGGAACTTGACAGTAATTTACCGTACCCTTCACTAACACACACTGACGTTTGGCAACTTCTTCCATTTGATTAGTTCAGGCTTATGTTCAGGTTTGGCTTGCTTGCAGTTTATATTAGTGAAAATATTCCTGCCATACAGGTACAGTTTGCATCTTAAAAATGGTAAAATTTAGGAGCATGTATTTTATTTTATTTTATTTTTTTGCCTTGAAGTACAATACTCTGAAAAATATTCACTTCACTTGATCTACTTTACATCATGTTATATTACAGCAACAAACTTTGGTGTGTTAGATTTACAGTTCATTTTCAGTTGACAAATTGAACAGTCCTCTTTTTATCTAACCCTGCTTTAAACTTTCATAACTTTATCTCTGACCTGTCTGCTGTGTTCCGTGATCTTCATGATGCCGTTTGTTCTCAGATGTTGTTCGAGGCCTTTGCAGAGTTAGTTGTATTTCTGCTGAGATTAAATAACACGAAGGTTATCTCTATTTACTAGCTAACTGCCTTCTGAATTCAATTGTTTGCTCTGATTTTTAGGAGTATCACATTGGAAAGGGACTGAAAACGAAGGTTCACCACACTTTTTTGTTATAAAAACTTTGTCTATCACATTAAATATCATTAAAACATATTTAGGCTTGCAGTGTGAACATGACAAAATGTGAAAGGAGTTCATATTTATGGGGTATGGACACCTAAAAGTCAGTGTGGATGTGTTACAAAGAGCTTGTTGTATTGCGTTATTGTATTTTTAACTTGTATGCCATAATGCCTTCCCTCTCTGCTCTGTTTATCTCTGCAGGCCCAGATTGCTCGCTGACTGTACCTTCAACCGAGTCCTTCTGGATCCTCCCAAGCGTCAAGCCCTTTGGCACCTCCCTCGCCAGGGCTTCCCATAAGGCCGTGGTGCAGGAGAAGATCATGTGGGTGGTGGGTGGATATACATTCAACTACAGCTCATTCCAGATGATTCTCAAGTAAGTTTAAATATATAGTTTTTGAGTTACCTAATCATTTATCTTAAAATTAGACAGCTTAAAGAAATTGCAATAGAAAACACTGAAAAAATACTTTTGATCTTTGTCTGGTTATTGATGATATTTGCCAGAGAAGCCAGTACCACTATTCTCTGAAATGTTTTCTGATTTATTTTGGAGAGATCAGAGGCTGGTGTGGACATTTTGTAGTAGAAGCTGCTTCTTTGGAATTTTTGGTCCGTTAATGGCTTTGTGTTTCCATGTGAACGGCTTTTTGTTGTCGTTGACGTTCTGCTCAGTGTTTATTAATCAGCAGGTGTGATGATTCCTGATGTTCCTGCTCTGTCTTGTATGAATAACAGAGCACTGATGTGGCCAGGTGTTCCTGTTTATTGCATACAAGCTGTAAATTATGTACACTCATCACTGTGCAGAGCCTGCGGCTGATCCAAAGCATTGTTTACTTCTTTACAAATAAAACATCGGTTGATGTGCTAGTGACCAAATCCAAACCGAGTGGGAAAAAGCCGCCATTGATTCTGAATGTATCGACCCATTATTCAAGGGTTTAAGAATGTTTATTTTCACTATATTAACAAAGTGAAATGCATTATGTAGGATTATTACACACAGACTGTTTTCAAGCTTTTATTTCTGTTAATTTTTCTGATTACAGCTAATGAAGACAAGATGTTTAAGATTTGAGTATTAAATCAAACCCATAAAAAACATGTTTAAAACCAAAATATGTGTTTAAAGAAAGTTCTGCTCACTACTTGTTTAGAAAGTATTTTCAGAAATTACTTTTAATCTGACAAACTAGGTGTGTTGGTGCATGTATTATAGTTATTTAATATGACTGTATATACACAGACTGATCACACTGAGATTCTGAACTTCTTCTCGAGACAGAGACTTAATTTCTGTTGTCTGTCCTAAAAAGATTGCTTACAATTAAATATGGTACATTTGGAAAAACACCACAATTTTATGGTTCCATTGTATTTATACAATTACTACAAAATAAAAAATACTTCTAAAATGAGTTACTTGCTTTTATTTCAAGCTGATCTCATATTGCGTCTTTCACTCAAATTCTTAACTATTTACAAGAAATTACAGGCAATTTAAATTTTCTTGGAAATTAGTTGTAAGTGCAGACTATGTGATGGTTTGCATTAAGTTATATTTCTGTTCCTTTGTTGTACTGATGCTTCTCACATCGTAGAAACTAAGACCGCTTCTAGGTCTTCCTCGGAAGAGAGATTTTATCTCAAGGAACTTTCTGATAATTATAATGGTTAAAAAAAACCTGCTGCAGGCAAAATGTCTCATATTAGCAGTTCTGTTGCATACAAGCATATACTTAGGTATATGCTTGTATGCTTGTATACTGGTCATTTATTAGATGTTATTGATTATTACTGTTAGAATATGGGGTAACACTTTATTTTTTATTTTTAATAAACAGGAAGGAGTTTTAATTGATGTTTGACTTGTCATAAAGTATCATTTGGTAAATAATAACATTTAATGTAAAGTTGACACTTTTAATGGACTTTTAATACAAGTTTTAATGTAACTTTGCACTAAAAGTGTCTTTTTTTTTTTTTTTCCAAATAATTGAACGTCGACACTTGTAATGGGACTTTTGGTTCAACTTTTAGTGCAGCCTTGCAATAAAAGTGTCACTGTTTACCAAATTACTCTTCATGACAACAGTCATAAACATTTATGAAGACTCCGTCATGTTCAGGTGTTGTCATGTTTATGACAGTGTTATGCACACCCCTTCAAATAAAGTGTTGAATAATTCTAGTTATAAAAATATTATAACATTCCTTTATTTTTTTGTTATTAACCAAGCATCAAACCACCCTATGTTATGAACAGATATGTTTAGGCTGCTTTGATTAGATAATTAACATCTTGCCACAGTGGAACAAATTGCATATGTATTTTAGTGGATTTTATAAGTATTTTCAATGGGATTTCTTGTTGCATGTTGGAGGGTTAGTTGACATGTGACGTTTGTCTCTCTGCAGCTACAATCTAGAGAGCGGCGTTTGGAACACGGTGCCCATCACCGGTGGCCCTGTGCCAAGATACGGACACTCACTTGCTGCCTTCCAGGTATCTACACCACTACAGACACACAGGTGTTGCATTCTGCCATGCATGGTTGCTTTCACAGGTCTGACATACTTTAAATCACAGTAATTGTTACATAACAGGAAGCTTTATTCATCATATATAGAGAATGACTAAATCTACATTCACAAAGTAGGTCCAATGTATTTTTCTTTGCTGAAATTCTACTAATAAACTGTGATTGCTATTAGACTTTTGTGTGAACGGTTTACAACCCCAAAGCAACCTGCATTCAGAATAAATGTAGATGCTGTTTACATAAGTGATGATGGATTCATTGTCTATGGATTGACTTTAAAGTTGTTGAACAATGGGAGCCAATAGTATTATCAAAGCTCCATCCAGTGTCGGCACTTCAGCCATTCAGATTTACCATGTCTGGCTTCTTCCAGTGCAGAATTATGATGTACAGTACAGACCAAAAGTTTGGACACACCTTTTAATTCAATGAGTTTCCTTTATTTTCATGACTATTGACATTGTAGATTCACACTGAAAGCATCAAAACTATGAATAACACATGTGGAAATATGCACTAAACAAAAAAGTGTAAAACAACTGAAAATAGCCCTTATATTCTAGTTTCTTCAAAGTAGCAACCTTTTGCTGTGATTACTGCTTTGCACACACTCTGCATTTTCTTGATGAGCTTCAAGAGGTAGTCACCTGAAATGGTTTTCACTTCATAGCTGTGCCCTGTCAGGTTAATAAGTGGGATTTCTTGCCTTATAAATAGTCATGTAAATAAAGAAAACCCATTGAATTAGAAGGTGTGTCCAAACTTTTGGTCTGTACTGTACATTTCACAACAATGACGTAAAATTGTCAGATACATAACAGATTTTACCACATGTGGAAGTCACACAAGTCGGATTGTTTTGGGCATGAAAAAGTCAGATATGAGTCGCATAGCTACAAAGCTGTAGGTATCAGGGCAGCTTGATTTTTGAGAGTCTTATATTTGTGATATTTTTGAATATTGCAACAACAATATCGGTTGAGAGTAAGTTGCATCAATCTTGCAACAATCTTCCCTTCCTTGATAGTCAGTATCCTCTCCCTCCCATACATTCTGTAACAAATCAATTAAGCTTCTCTGCTTTTCAGGATGATATCTACATGTTTGGTGGGAAGCTTGAAGCCAGCTGGGGCAACGTGACAGACGAGCTTTGGGTGTTCAACATGCCAAGTCGGTCATGGCAACGCAGAAGCCCCGTCGTCGGCTCGCCGGCCCAGGCTCATGTTTACGCTGTGGAGGGCCACACGGCCCATTGCGTGCAGCTGAGCAGTGGCGAGACCATCATGCTGGTCATCTTTGGTTACTCCCCCATCTACAGCTACATCAGCAACGTACAGGAGTACAACCTGAGTGAGTCCCAGCTCCGCAGTGAAACCAGGCACCGCTTGATGACCTCAGTCATCCCATTTCTAGTTTAAAAGTTTACCTCTTCAAAAGCTATTACACTAAATAGTGAAGGTTAGCTTTTTACTCATGTGTAAATCACATGAAATGAACTGATTTAACTTTTTTCTGATTCAGTCAGTTGATAAAAAAAGAAATCATAAAGTTGGAAAACAGCATAAACCAAACAACTACAATAATAAAGAGCATAAAATTTTATGTTGAACTTTTATGACTCATTAGGATGACAGGAAAATGACCGGCATTAATCATGTCTGATATTTATTTCACTGATTGCTGATTTATTGTTTCTGTCTGTTGCCGACTTGATGACATGAAGAATAAATGACTATCAGTTAAATACAAACAAATCTTGTCTTAAGATTTGTATTTTTTTCTTATCATTTGTTTATGGTTAATACTTTGCTGCAGTAAAGAATTTTTATTTATCAGTGTTTTTTTTTTTTTGCACTGTGCACTTTAGTTGTTTTCATTCTTGCATTTCCTTGCAAACATTTTGCAAGGCAAAACCTTTTCCTCATTTAGTCGCGTTACAACCACATGATTGGGATTTTAAGTGACAGACCAACACAGAGTCGTGTTCTATGGAGATACATTTGTTCCAGTGTTACTGCAAGTATATAACATGTTTCAAAAAGTAAAATAAAAAAAACGTGCATTGCAAAAGTGAAACGTTGAAAAAATTCTAAATTAAAAATATGTTTTTAGAATAATTTATAATGTGTATGTAATAGTTGAATTTTGTTTAATTATATTCTTTTCGACTAATTTTACAGATTCCGTTTCTCTGTTTTGGGACACATTTCTATTTGTCTCAGTGGACATTAGCAACAATATTATTATTGGTCAGCTTGGACATGATGCTCTGAAGTGCTTCTTGAAAAGTTTTGCACAACTTGATTTTGAAATATATATGTACGTATTTTTTTTCAAGTTTCAATTTTGAAACACGTTCTTTGCTTGCAATAGTAGGATTTATGGTTTTCAGTTACATATTTACAGATTGCAAAGTTGAGTCAGACTGTTTGGAAATTATCTGTCAACGTCAATTACATTTTTCTCTTGAATTTGACTAGGCCATTTTATTGTAACGCCATTGAGCTTCTAGTCAAGTCTTTTGCAGTTTAACAGATTTCTATCAGGATTTCCCTATAATTATCTTCAGCAGTCTTCCCATAAACTCTGACCAGCATTAACACAGCATGATCCTGCCATTGCCATGTTTCACACTGGGAAGGATGTATTTTTGGTGATGTGCAATGTGTTTATTTGTTTTTTTATCTTACCAAAACATTTCCAATTTTTATGTTTTTCTTGTCACTGTTTTGTAATCAGTGGATTTGTTGAGTTTTTTCCTGTCAGTAAATTCTTCTCCCTCTTCAAAGCTTTCCATTTGTTTTTTTTTCAGGATCCAAAGTGTGGTTGGTACCTGAGACGAAAGGTGCCGTCCCTCAGGGAGGTTACGGCCACAGCAGCTCGTTTGACAGCTCCAGCAGCAGCGTCTACGTCCATGGAGGCTATAAAGCTCTCCCAGCCGGCAAGTATGGCCTTGTGGATGACCTCTACCGCTACGAAGTGAACTCGAGGACATGGTAAATCATCATAATCGTGTGCAACACGGTGTGTCACGCTGGCTTCTTGCCACAGCTGTCCCTGACACAGACTTGTCATGCACATTTCGCAGGTTCATTCTGCGAGAAAGCGGCTTTCCACGGTACCTGCACTCTGCGGCGCTTCTCAGTGGCACTCTGCTCGTCTTCGGTGGCAACACGCATAATGACACGTCACTCAGCAACGGGGCCAAGTGTTTCTCTGCTGACTTCCTTGCATATGACATCGGTATGTTGGAATATGTTGGAAGAAATGTTTTTTACGAAGCAGAAGCTAACTTTTTGTATAATAATTTCTCTTAGTTTTAGGGAATGAGGAATTCTTTTATATCACACAAAATGCTTTCATTTATTGAAAATTTACCCAGTATTTGTTCCTCAGCCTGTGACAAGTGGACAGTCCTCCCCAAACCAGACCTGCACAGGGATGTCAACCGCTTTGGCCACTCGGCTGTCGTTAGCAACGGGTACATTTCTAAAACTCGTGTATTCACTCAATTTCCCTACATGGCCGACAGGGTTAGGCACGCCACAATATGTAATAATTGGGCTTTAAAATGTTATAAAACCTCACTATATTATAGTAGACGGAAATGTAGTAAAATCCTTGAACGCATTTGAATCATTTTGCCTTGAATGACATGTAGGTCAATACTGAGAGTTTGAAAAGGTAACTAAATGACCAAAAGTTTGGCATTTATTGACCTAAGTTTCAGTTTAAATGCATATAGGATCTACAAAATGATTTAGTATAATGATTAGGATGAACATGTACAGTTTGTTTATTTCATAATACACATGATTACATTGTCATTTCTAAAATAAGAGCTTACACATTCTGTAAAAATCAGCCCAAATACATTCTTCCATAAGTGGAAGAATGTATTGCAAAACGCGTTCAAGGATTTTATTGCATTTTGTGTAGATTATTACATAATGCGGTTTTAATAATGTTTTGTTACGTTTTGAAGCCTAATTTTATTACATTATTACATATTGCAGGATTCTAGTACTTTTATGAAAAATCTTCCTCCTCCTGTCTGTCTTTTTTTGTCCATCCATCCGATCAACCATCTATCCACCCATTTGTCCTTCATCCATCTATGCATTCATACTTTTGAATTTGTGTGTTATTTCATCAGTCTGTCCTTCCATCCATGTCTTTGTCCATACTTCTGTTTATGCATTTATGGATCAGTATATATCTATTTTGAATTTTAAACCGGAAAACCACAAAAAAATCAGACTAAATTCTAAAAGGAACTGTTGTCTTGAGCTATAAAAGATAGCCTAAACAAAGTTTGTGCAATGTGAAAGCAAATTTTAAACCTACTTGAGTTTAAATTAGTATGAAACATTATGTCAAGTGGCATGAAATCTTAGTGGAATGTTTTTAATAAAGCTGCTTTGGCCTTTGCTTGTGAAACTTGTTTGTGTTGGTTATCTTGGTGGATAATTAAATGAAGTGCTCTGTTTTCTCTGTCAGGTCTATGTATGTGTTTGGGGGCTTTTCCAGTGTCTTGCTCAATGACGTTCTCGTGTACCGGCCACCCAGCTGCCAGGCCTTCGTGGCAGAGGAGGGGTGTGTGAAAGCCGGGCCGGGGGTCCGCTGCATCTGGAATAGAGGCCGCTGTGCCCCCTGGGAGCCCAGCATGGCCAATGGCAACTTCTCTCCTGTACCTTTCTGCTCCTATAAAACAGGTAACACCGACCAACAAATCACACCATACTTTCACAATATTTAGTCAATTCAGGACAAACTCACTCCAAATAATTAATTTGTTTTCTTTATAGTGACAGTGGATGAATTGTGCTACAAGTTCTCAGACTGTGGGAGCTGCGCGGCAAACACCAAAGGCTGCCAGTGGTGCGATGACAAGAAGTGCATCTCCGCCTCCAGCAACTGCACCACTGTAAGTGTATCAACAGGGGGCAGCAAAGCACTTTTGATCCAGCTTGTTGAAACACACATGAACACAACTTTGTTTCCTCCCCAAGATTTTCCAAATTGAACATGCAAGTTGTGAATATTTATAGCTGTTTACTAAGCCGTTCCCCTGTCCAATTCGCTACGCGATGGCAGACGCTGGACGATACTGTTGAACGAGTTAATTTCACCAAACAGATGCAGCCTTCGCCCATTTTATCTTGAAATTACAGCCACTCTTCTCCTCAACTTTGCCCTCTCTCTGCCCTGCTTCCAGGGCGTGAAGAACTTCACTGAGTGCCCGGTGCGCATCGAGCAGGTGTGCAGCAAGCTCGCCAACTGCAAGAGCTGCTCGCTGAATCTCAACTGTCAGTGGGAGCAGAATCACTCACAGTGCCACTCTTTGCCTGGTAAGCCTGACAGTGGAGCATAAGGAACACTAATTCATGCATGGGATGCTGATCAGATGTTTTTTTTTTCTCCCACATTTGAGTGAAGGATATTTTCCTTGTTGGAAATTACAAATAGATCAGTTGACTTTCTCTGCTAAATACGTAATTTAGGCAGATACTGTATGAATTTAGCCGTCAGGGTTTGGCTCACGTAACTTGAATAAATAAATCTATCTGTGGAGTGAATGTTTTAAACACAGCAGAAGAGGTTTTTATTTTTTGGGCTTTTTGTAAACGTGTTTTTCAATCTGTCATCCTGATGTTGTTTATCAGCTTTGCCAGTGCATTTAGTTTACCTCTCAGCTACTTCCTCCCACCCAGCCCTGTTGTTGACGTCGACGGCGACAGATTCTGAAGAAATGGCGCTGTCACTTTATCCGTAATTTTCAGCTCATGAAGAGTTGTCGCCTGAGGGGGACTGCGGTGGGAGCTGCAAATAATATCTGTTTAACATGTGTGTGTGCGTATTTGTCATGCATGAAAGAGACTTGCCGATCACACACACAAAAAGCCTATCTAAGAGCAGTAGATGCAAATTAGAAAATTAAATATACAGCACACATTGAGACTTTAAATGTTGATTTTTCCCCCCAACTTCACTAACTAAAAAAAGCTCAACTTTTTCTGTGGACAAATGTTGAACTCAGATGATAGTAAAGCATCATAGTGAATGATAATTTGGATTATGTTCCTATCTTCTAGCCCAGCAGTGCAGTGAGGGTTGGAGTCAGGTGGGCGATGCCTGTCTGAGGATAAACTCCAGTCACGAGAGCTACGACAACGCCCAGCACTACTGCAAGAACCTCAACGGCAACATCGCCTCACTCACCACCTCCAAGCAAGTCGACTTTGTACTTGAGGAGCTTAAAAAGCTTCAGCAGCAAGAGAAGGTAAAAACAAAATCACAGTTTGGTGAGAAGGGTGATTCTTATAGAAATTTAGGAATTAGTTTTTTTTATTATACAGTATAAAATATTGCTTTTTTTAATCAAGAAATGGGTTGCATACATTTTTATTTATTGTGGGCTGTTTCAAATCCACATAGCCAAAATTATTCATACAGACTTCTATAAATATGTATACATGCACTGCCACTGAGATTTACTTGAAAATCCATTAGCAGGTTGCAACATGATCTCATGCTTTTGTTGTAACAAACAAGCTTCTTTTTCCCAGCAAGCTTTGATGCTTAGTCCACAAATTTTCAGTTGCAGAAGCTCAATCAAGCCTGCAAGGTTTGATTGACTAGTTGCTGCTTTTAAGAAAGGATTTGTTGATCATCCTGTCATCTCTCTGTCTACATTGTAAATATTTTGAAGCAGGTCTTCATTCCTCAGTCAGCTCCCTCTCCGCCCATCTCTTCTGATCCTGATTTGAGATGAAGTTTATTATTCTGCCCACTTTAGGCATTGTACCAGTCGAAATGGTGTGGAAGACTCACCTGGACTCCTCTAAATTTGCTTATTTTTGTTGTAATCAATCTCTATCCCAAAGCAGGGTAGTGGCTGAATCATGCTGAGATTCAATGCTGATTTTAGACCAATAGAAATTCCACATGATTTTGTTTTTTAAAAAATCTGACATTTTTTTGCATGATCATTTTTTTTCACTAATAGGGGGGAATTTCAAATGGGTGTTTTTGAATTCCCAAAATGGACGACATTCACTCTAGGGGTGCACCGATTTCCTTAATTTTGGGTGATCAGTGATTGACTGATACTTACATGAGAGACCAATTTTTACTTCCTCTGCATAGGTCTGAAAATCCGCCACCATTCCTTTTTGCTCTGCAATAAGAGATCTGACAGGCTGGCCCACCTGGTCATGTCGAAACTTTACCTGGTTATGTCGAAACTTTTCATTTGTTTTTGAGAGCACTTTTTGATGTTTTTCAATAAAATGAGATTGTAACGTTGAAGGTGTATTGTACCTATAACACCAGACAGTGTCAGTTTTAAAATAAAATTAGTATTGGTCAAACTCTGATTCAGCAGCATAAGTTTTTTAAAGATTGGTGATCGGCCACCCTTAAATCACTCCCATGGTGAGTGTATTTAATATTATATATTCATGCAGACTTAACTAAACAAGAACTTCTCTACCCAACTTTTTTACATTTTCTTAAAACATAATGTATAGATTTTTCATTATTGGATCTCTCAATGTTATATTTTAAATCTCTTCATTGCCATTGAAAATTTAGGCATTTTGCTAATTCTTTATTTGACTTTACAACATTTTTTTTCAGCTGCAGAAGAGTTGAGAAACCCCACTAATGAGTTTGTCATGCATGTTGTATTCATGAGGATTTAAATTGCAGTCTGTCTGCTTAGTTTCAAACTTTGCTGTTTGTTCCCAGCAGAACCTTGATGTACTGTTCCACATTATTTTCCCATTACATTAAAAGCTGAATCCTGGAGGCAAATAAGTAATCATATCTGTGAAATTATGTTTAGCAGACCTTTAATGGTGTTTTTGGTTCCCAGGTGTAAATGGAGCAATTATTCCTATTATTTTTTTTATAATAGCGTGACTGAACAGCATTTGGGATGTTTTTGTTTAAATATGCAGTAACTTACAGCTCTGTTCCCACAGCGACTGTCTCCCTGGGTGGGCTTGAGGAAGATCAACGTGTCATATTGGGGTTGGGAGGACATGTCCCCCTTCACCAATAGCAGCTTGCGCTGGCTGCCTGGAGAGCCCAGTGACTCTGGTTTTTGTGCCTACTTGGAGGAGCCTCAGGTTTCAGGCCTCCGGGCCAATCCGTGCACTGCAACTGCTCATGGCCTCATTTGTGAAAAAGCCACTGGTTAGTGACAAATATCGTCAGATACTGTGAAACTAAATATGTTTTTATGTAAGTGAAGTTTTCTTAAGGTCTCACTGTTTTGTGTTTTTGCAGGGAACCCCAATCAGAGTAGTCGTGGGTCTTGTAAGAAGCCTTGCTCGCTGCACACAAACTGCGCCAACTGTACCAGCCAAGCAATGGAGTGCATGTGGTGTGGCAGCACACGGCGCTGTGTGGACTCCAATGCATATGTGATCTCCTTCCCCTATGGCCAGTGTTTGGAGTGGCAGACTGCAGACTGTATGGGTAAGTGTCTCACCATGCATTTAATCTAGGCGAGTCATCTTGGAAGTCTGACATTAATGCGAGGGACAATAAGTTCTCTTAGATTGGCTTCTGTAATCAGTCGATATTCATCACAGAGAGAGAGAAGAGGTTACGGGGAAGAAAACGGCTTGAAGTGTTTGATTCACAGGGAATTAGTGAATCGCATTAGTTTCCTGTGATTGACTTTGGAAGCTGTTTTGGCTTTTAATGGTCAATTACTTTTGCATATAAACTCATGCCCTACTGCTGATGTCCCTGCTGACTGCGCTTTAGATGGACTCTTTACCTTAAGATGCCTTTAAGTAATCTTGTATGATGAAATAGTGGCTGGAGTGGAATGGAAAGTAGGGACACGGTGAATGGTTTTGTTTTAACAAAGGTGAATGTTGTTTGTATTTGTGTTTTGTTAAGTGGTGCAGAAAATATGAAAGCAAAGGTTTGGTTTAAAGAGGTAAAGGGTTTCTGGTAAAAAAGACCAATCAAAATTTTGATGAGTGATGGAAAATTGAGTTTGACTAGTTTTAGAAACATGGGTCAAAAAGGTTTGCCATTGTTCCTGTAGCACAATTTCTCATTTAGGAGAAATGCTGAAAGTACAGCAGCTTGGAGACCTATAAAACCAGCACCCTACCTAGAGATTTAAGAGTTTTGTGTTGGCTGGTTTCATTCAAGTCAGGCTTTGAGCAGAAATATTTCCTCAGACATTCCTGGATTCTTTAGTTTGATGTCACTATTTTATTGCACACTAGTTTTAAAAATGTTAATGAATGTAACTTTTCCACTGTTGCTTCTCAATAGTCATTATGCAAATTCTATACCCTCATCACTGATGAACTTGCCCTGAGATAGGATGGAGTAGATTAACAGAAATAATTTCTAGACTGTTTAAAAACTAGATTAACAAGGTTAGAAAATCTAAGACAGAACTAGTTAAGTACTTTCTTAACCTAGAAGAACATTTGTTCCTAGCCTCAGTTTAACAAATTTCTAAGCTATTAGCTCTTTGATTTTGATTGACAGGAACCTGTTCTTAAATCCACACTCTTATTCTCTTCATGGTGGTGCTTTAAACTCCTGTTTCACAAATAAAGAAAAGAGTGTTTAATGAAATTTTAGTCTTACTCAGGTTACACACATAGAATGTACCAAAACAAAAAGAAAAAGCAACAGAGCCAGATTACATACCAGACAGATACGAAGGTGAAAATACGTTTCGACTACCCAGCAGTAAACTGATTGGGGAGCTCCTTCACCTGAAGGTCGACAAAGCACTTTGGTTTGGTGCTGGTGCGTGATGTATGAATTATTTCCACTGTTGTGTCACATTGAGAAAAATCTCTGATCAGTTTAGCGAGTAACAAATTTAGGGAGCCCAGGAGTGCTGTCTCAAATTCATTTGTGTCTGCTGGTGTTGGGCAACACAGAGATTCTGTTTTCTGTGGATATTTGTCTTGAGGAATTAGTCTCTGTTGGCATGAAGGACAAGGAAGGTTGTTCTAAAAATTCCCTTTGTTTCCGCCTCATTCTGTTTGTCTGGGTGAAGTCGAAAAGCGGTTTCGATCTTGAATTTGTGTACCTGCTTTCTTTGTTCCTTCTTTAATTTGAGTGTGTGCTTTAATGTATTGTTTAGGCTGGGTATTGTATATAAATGCATTTGAAACCACAAGTGCAGGAGAAAAATATGCAGCAGTGGCACAGATGATTACTGTGCTTTACAAGAGTTGTTGCATTTGGTGCTTTCAGTGGAGAAAATGCTCTTTTTGCAGACTACTTGGACAAGTAGTTATTTGTTTTTCACAAACATGAAACTTTTCCAACTAAAGAAATTCCTTTAACCTGATTATGTGAAATTTGGGCTCCTCCCCTCTCAGATCAGAGTCAATTAGACAAAATGTAGTTTCTGCATCATCGTGGATTCTAAAAAACTGAATATACTAAAGTAAATTTCAAACATGCAAAGCCATGTTGAGTTTATCTTGCTGCAGTGTGTTTTCCCTGCTTCATTTTACTGGAATGGTATTTGAGCACTGTTTCCCCCCCTAAAGTTAGCTGCAGCAACATCTAAATCTTTGTCTTGTGCCGATTGCAAAATGCTGAAAGACATGGTAATGACGAACAACAGCTCTAAAGGAGCTACAGAGAAAAAGCTAATTATCTAAATTCTCACTTTGATAATTCATGTCTTGCTCCTACTGATATGTTCACAGTTTAGTGAAGTGCTGTGCTAATGCTACTATTCTCTCTGTTTTGATATGACTTGTTGATATTTTCTGTAGCATATTTCAGTGTGGTTCCAGGAAAGTGCATGCAAATAAAACCTACAAAAGAAGTTCTCCAGACGGTGTCATAAATTTGTTTTCTTTTCTCAACATTTTTAAATTGAATAACTAGTGTTTTGGCTGCTCTCTACAAACTCTCAGGTAGCTATGTGATCGCAACTAATGGAGGTGATATCACACAGGCAGACCGTTAGGTATCTAGTTCTGTGTATAAAAATAAAAATAATGGAAAAAAAATATGTATGTATGTAAGTAAAACAAATACAGGGCTTTTCATTTAATGACTTGAATAGCACCTTAGGTTATGCTTTTGTGAATAGTACAAGTATGATTTTTGATTGTATTCGAGTTATTCATTTTTTAGGGCTGCACAACATCAGAAAATCTTGAGCTGGAGACATATTCACAATATATTGCGCAGGCCTGATGTTTTGCTGTGAAATATTGATAGAAGGGAAAACCCATAATTTTTAGACTGACAAAATAACACACATAGCTTACACGTTTTTGCAAGTACAAAAGCGAACGACTATTTTATTTCACTTTTTAAATAATTGAATTTATGTAACAGGGCAATACGGGTCTCCTAATAGCGTGGCTGACAGACTTTAGACCAACAACCATTAAAGGGAGTTGATTTTAGACAGGGACTCTGATACAGACCATTTTAAAATTTGGAAACACCTAAATAAATTTAAGCCCTCTGTTTTTGAATTGAAAGTTGTATAGCATAAATAACTCAATATGAGAATGTAATGTAACCAAAAGCAAGCATTTCTCTCCCCAACCAATAGAAAATAACATAAGAAACCATTTTTGCAAAGTTAACTGGCCGATTTTTATCGCATCTAGAGCCTGTTATCTAATCTTTTTAAGACATTTTTTTGTGTTTGTTTTTTTGAAGACACCTCCAGCCATCACATTTGATCTCTGTAAATGGAGCTTTGTGTATTACAACATGCTTTTATATTGAGGCAAAGCAAGAGTCCTCATCCAAATGTCTTCTTTTTTTCCCAAGAGCATTTTCCGCAGAAATCCTCCACTTCTGGCCTGTCGTGAAAGCAAACTTAAATGGCCTTACTTTGTTCTGATTGCTCTTGTGTTGTCATAGTTTCAGATCCATTAGCGGAATAGCTGGAGATTTGTTTGACATAAACTGAGGTAAAAGCACTCAATGTTTGTCATCTTAAAATAGTGGCGGCATTTCTCCACTGAGGTGTCTGTTGAGCAGCCGAGTGGTGGCTTTGAAAAGTTGTCACGCAATCGAAGTGTCCTTAAGAGTCTCTTAGATGGCGAAACAGCATTTCTCCTTCAGGTTTCTAAAGTTAGGGTAAAGTGCCACGATATGCAGCGCATTTAATCCCTTTTCTGAAACTTTACTGAAATGTGAAAGTTTTAGTGTTTTCAGGCGCATTCTCCTCTTATGTCTGTCTGTGGTTCGGACACCATCAGCCGAACATTGTGCTGTTTCTTATCTCCTCATCTCTTTCTGGTCAGTTTTCTTAGTGCCTCACTCTTTAACCAGCTTGTGTTTTTGTGTAAAGAACTTTCAATCTGAAACTTCAGGTGTTAGAAAAATTTCAATGAAATCTTGCAAGTAGGATCAGGTCTGTGACAATAAAGGACCTTCTGAAGCTGAATTTGTGTCACATCAACATTTCAAATCTTTGTGTGTATAATCACTAAGTAGGGCAAATGTGATGCACATTTATATTGAGCCGTCTCTCTTTTTAGTCAATATTTTGTGCAATTTGAGTAGCGAGTCTTTCGGTTTAAGCATCTCCACAATGTTCTTCCTGGCCCGCCCACTGTGTTCCCCAGACTCCACGATTCTGTTCGTTGACTAATGGCCTGTAATTCATACTGAGGTTTGTGGTTGTAATGTTATTAGCATGTATATATATTCAGGAAATATAAATACTTTAACAAGACTGCTGTATATGAAAATCCATTGTTGAAAAAACATTGCAAAAACACAAAGTCTTACCAAGTAATCTTAGTTTCTGGAGAAAGTATCTTATCCTAAATAATATCTTATTTCAAGTTGTGTCTTGAAATAAGACACAACTAACTTACAAGTAACTTTTCAGCAAGATATAGGAGCTGGTTTAAGTAAAATAATTCCTTAACATTGATGAATATTAATATTATAAGTGAAATCTGCCAATGTAACAAGTACTTTTTGTTAGTATTAAGGAACTATTTACTTAAAATAAGCTCCTATATCTTGTTGAAAAGTTTCTTGTAAGTAACTCATTTCAAGTGCACTAAGATACTTGCACTATAAAATAGACCAAAACTACTTCTTTTTGCAGTGAAGATCAATTACACCATTGAGTTAAAGCATACAAAATAGTGACTTTATGCTTCTTTTCCCCTCCAGCTCAGAACTGTTCTGGACTGCGGACGTGCTCCCAGTGCTTGGACCAGCCGGAGTGTGGCTGGTGTGGGGACCCCAGCAGCACAGGGAAGGGCCTCTGCATGGAGGGCTCCTATAGGGGGCCCATGAAAAGAGTGGCTAAGCAAGGCCAGCAGAGCCAATCCCATGACATGAACCTGGAGCCGGCCAGCTGCCCCAAAGACAAAAGCTTCGAGTGGGCCTTTATTAACTGCCCTGGTGAGTAAACTACACTCTGTGCCGCCTGTTGAAGTTCTAGTATATCTGCTGCATTATTGGGTATTGATTCTTGGCTTTTTGATTTTTGTTTGAAAATGATATCTCCATACTGGAATCCTGTTTCAGCTGCAGAATGCAACTAATCCCTCCCTGATGACTCTGTGCAACCTTATGCTATTGTTTCTTTTTTAATGTGACCTCTTTGTTCGCTTCTTCACTATACATTAGCGGATGATAATAATATACCCTTTTGAAAGTGGTAATTTGATCATCTAAATGGTGCTTGGTTGTTTTCCGCTGCAGATTATTGGAAAGCTCCACATTGAAGTGAAAGGCAATGACCTAATTTTCTAAAGTTTTTTTTAATTTTTTTCAGTTGTAGATGTATCCAGAGGCCAATTAAAAGTTGTTCCAATAAAACAAATTCCAAATGGCAGCACTGATTAAAAAATAATTAATATGACATTGCAGACACAAGTTGTTGACAGCATTAACGGGTTTCTATCATTACTGGGGAGCAAAAACAACCGTAGCTGCAAAATCCCTAATCCCAAATCGACTCCCACATGACACTCAGACAGGTGTATTGAAAAGCATTTTAAAGTCGTTCATTTTCTGTCTGCCTTGTTTCTCACCAACACTTCCTCTTCTTTTCAGCATGCCAGTGTAACGGCCACAGCACGTGTGTGAACGGCAGTGTGTGCGAGCAGTGTCGCAACCTCACCACCGGTCCGCACTGTGAGACCTGCATGCCAGGTTACCACGGAGACCCGACCAATGGCGGCAAATGCCAGGGTGAGTGCTGCACCTCCTTTGACTTTATTTATTTTGTGCTTCCAGTTGTAAATGTTTTCCTCTGAACCAACGGACATAATCTGGACGTGTTGCTGCAACGTTGGGTCTGGTTTTGAAGCATTTCAACTTTGATTATTTGGAAAAAAAAAAAAAATAACATATGGGGTGGGATTATCTAAGCCCAGTTTGTTAAATCCAAGGCAGCTTGTTATAAACCATCAATAGATTTCACTCGGATTGTGTTGTCTTGAGTCTTGTGGAACATTCACATAATCCAACCCAATATGGTGAATGTTTTCTATTCAAATGTCAAGAATGTTGCAAAAATGACAGAAAATTAAAACATTTCAGTTAGGAAATGTATGAAATGGTGAAATCAAGGATTTGTAGGAAATCTGTTTTGCTATTCATTTCTTTGCTGAAATTCATTTGGCAGCAGGCTGTAAGATAATTACTTTAAAAAAAATGTAAGTAATTTATGAGGTGAGTTTTACACATTTTCGGACACTTTTCTAGCCTACACAGTCACAATAATTTACAGAGTAATCCAAAGTCACTTTGAAAATGGTGAGACAAGTTTCAACAAAAGCTCCCCATTTTCATTCCTTTACTGATTTCTTAGGTGTGGTGCTCAGTTTTTGCCTTGTTTGTAAGACTTCTTTATTCAGGTGAGGATAAAAGTAGATTTATATCTTAAGCCTGCTGCCAAATGAAGAAAATTATTCTTCAATCGTTGCAAACTATACTTTCTACAGAGTCACTGTTTTCAATGTAGATAATGATTATGCTGTGTTCCCCACAAAATTTAAAGCATTGAATGATTGCAGTCACACCACAGGAGTTGGCACTAAGTCAAAGGAATGACAGTATAGCTGTCTGATGTCTTTCTGCATCTGTCAACTGAATGAGTTGAACATTGGTTGAACTACGGTTTTGCAGGTTCCTTGTAAAGATGAGATTTACTTCCCCCTCTTGTGTTTTGACATGAAATATAAAAAGAATTCCTGAGAAATTATACCCAGGCATTTGTTTGAAGTATTGGACGCAGGAGTCACACACATTCACATTCAAAAACATATCGCCGTGGGAGCTTTGTATCCCTAGAGACCATTTTCTGATGCATGTAACGTAGTTGTAAAGCTGCACACCTTTAAACTTTTCTGGAATTTGTTCATTTTCCTCTGAAGTAAATCCAGACCTGTCATTGAAACTTGTCTATGAATCCACAGTTTAATTTAAATTGATGAAGCATGCCTTCCTCCCAAACAAAACAAAAAATGAGATTTTACACACTGAAATAATTTGCTTTTTTGAGTTGGTACAGTTGGATTATTGTTGTATTTTTCCTTCTTTCTTTGCATGATTTTAATTCAGTTCATACTAAATTAAGACTGCCTGTATTCCATAAAATTTTGCAGATTCTTGGCCCAGATTTAAATGATCCGTTTTGCTTATCAGATCATCAATTCAAGTTGTTTAAAAAAAATAAAATTGGGAATCAGACATTTGTTATTCTATTTAATTTGTTTACCTTGCACAAATTCACAACAAATGTATTCTCCAGGCATTTGGCAGAACAGACACGTCCATTTCATATATTGGGAATCCCATTTAATTGTTTTAAATCATTGACTTTGTGCAATGCCATTTAATAATGAGCTCTTCCAGTTATCTCTGCTGTGCATACACATTCCAGTGAGCACCAGAGGAAATTCAGCTTCTGTTCAGAATGTTTATTTATTTTACCTAAGGGCACTTAAGAAAAACTCAATTCATATCCATTTCTACAGAAATGTGTTATCAAGTCAGTTCTACAGAGTTATATTGCCAGAATGAAAATCATTTGAATGTAACTCAGATTAATTATACTGTAATTATGATATAGTGCATTCAAATAAAGTTTAGAATGTCAATTGGTAAAACGGCATCTACCTAAGGAAGATTATCATGTCAAACTTTGCTGCAATTCAGTTTGGACAAGCAAAATGTGAGGAAATGAGCAAGAATTCCTGTCAGAAGTCAGAAAGGAGCAAAGCTGTTTGGATAAGCTCACAAGACAAACATTTAGAAAAACCAACTGATCCAACATTCAAGTTTTTGGACTGCCGGAGGAAACCAGAGTACCTGGAGAAAATCTACACACGCACAAGCAGAACATACAAACTCCATGCTCAAAGGCAACAGTGCTACCATCTGCTGCACCATGCAGCCTGCACAGAAACCAGTCAGATGGAAAACTAATTTGTTCAAGTTAAAGATCTAAAAGGAATCTTTGTCACTGTTTTGTTTAGTTGCTCCAAACTCAGCAGAATCCATCACAGCTTAAGGGTTAAATACTTGCAACTCAAAACTTCTTAATATTTCAAATTCCGTCAAGAATTTGGTCTGCATATTACTTACCATTACTAGCCAAGTGGCGCGATTATTGTTCCTTTTGTGATGTCATCAATCAAAATAAGCTCAAAGCAGAAATATCTTTTTTTTTTCTTTAGCATTACTTTTACACCTTTCTGTATTTTTGTGAAACCCTCCAGTAAAAATCTATACTATCAATATTTGTTGGTGGAAAAAAATACTCATCTGGATGGTATATTTAAGTTGCAGTGTGTCAGTAAGAATACGTCGTAAAGCAAGAACTTAGACACTTGGTTAAAAGCTTTCCAGTCATGTAAAATATTTATATGCACCATGTTAGAATTTGGGAATGGGGGTAGAAGGCCCACTGACCCCTCAGTAATCCGTCTTCTCAGTGTTTTAAACTCAGTGAACTAAAATAAAGGGGTCCCTTATTTTCCTTCAAATGCTAACCTAAAAGCCTGCCTCTGTCAAAGCACTTTAGCAGCCAGTCTACCCATCTATTGCTGCACCTTTTACATTCCTCACACATACGGAGTCTCAAACATACACAGCTGGGGGGTAAGGTGTGTGGGGAAGGTTCTCAATTGTCTGTTAGATCTTTAAAGTTCACCCAATCTTTTGGGAAAGGCTTTTGTTTATCGTCGTTCCTGGATCAATATCAATTTCCGTCGTGTGTTTGATGCAACAGCAAGAATCTGGGGCCTAGCTTAGCACAAACAGGCCAAGAAAAGAACAATTGCGAAGGTTGTAGGAATGATGGGATGTGAATTCTCTCTCAGGTGTTTTCAATTCAAACATTTGTAACAACTTATTGTTGATAGAGTATTTGGTACTTTCAGTAATCTATTCATGGATGTGTTCTCTCTCTTTTAATGCTCATTCTTATCAATCTTTCCACCCATCTGTTCTTGTCACCTGTTCCAGCTTGTAAGTGCAATGGTCACGCAAACGTATGCCAGGTGTTAACGGGCAAGTGCTTCTGCACCACCAAGGGGATCAAAGGAGACCAGTGCCAGCTGTGAGTACAACAAACTCAGTAAAAATCTGAATCTAAACAAACACTCTGGTTTATCTCTTCAGTTTTTGAAACCCCATACCCTGGTTTTGGCCAAAATACGCCTTTCCTATGAACCATCAACTCAGTATCAGGGTAAAAAAACAAAAAAAAAACAAAGACAGGCTGAAGATATTTTCTCAAAAAGCTTAAAACAAAACACTTGTTGCTGTTTTTAGAGAATATTGATAAAGAAAAAAGGTTATAATTGAAATTTAGCTCAATAAGTTACAAATGGGAAAACAGTTATACAATTTTTGCTTCTTTTTTTCAAGAAATGAATGTAAAAATTATCTTTTATTTGATATTTTCCTATATTCTTAAGCTTGTTTCCATAAGCTTTACCGATACTAGCTGTTTGCACATAATGTTACTTTTTCAGAAAGCAGTCCACTCGTCCATAACGGACGTCAAAACAACCAATGATTGTCAATTCTTGTAAAGCTTTTCCATATGCAGATAGTGGGTAGCCTAGTATCGCTTTTATTTAGTTAATTATATTGTAAAAATGGTTTTAGGGTACTGTGCGATCAGAGTGCACAAACAGACATGGATGCAAACCCAAACTTGTCATTTTATCGTAAATCTTTCGATTTGGAAAGATTACAGCATTGAATAGCAGTTGCCAATGTTTTTTAGTTTTTGTTACTGCAGTCTTTGAGCCACAACTAGGCGTGCTGCTTCCACAGACTTGAACAAATAGAAGAAATGTTAGCAAAACCAACTTGGGAAACAATCGCAGTTGCTCCGTTCAGTTCTGCCGTCCCTCGCTTCCAACGTCCATCAAGGCATCCTGTGGGATAAATTGACATAGTTAGAAATGGTCAATATATGAAAAAAAGAAAAACTTTCTTTTTTCATTAAATATCAAGACTATTACTAAGGATCTAATCTATCCTTTTGATCTTTTAGCCTCTGTTAACAAACCTGCTGGATTTGAGAAAATAGGTGGTTATGCCGTACCAGTTGCTAATAAAATATGATATACTGTCAAGTCGTTTTGTAATTTCTTTTAAAATTTTATTAAACTTGTTTCACAGCGACTGCTTCCTCACACACAGTTTGACTTTGTTTCTCCTATAAATAGTTGATGATGGCTCACCGCAGGTATGCAGGAAGAGCCTTTTTTAAATGAAATTTTTATAGAATGTTATATTATCCGTTTACAATCTGAACAGACTGAAATTGGCATTGACAGAGCAAAGTTCTTAAAAAAACAGATGAGGAATCACCTATTAAAAACAGAAAAAAACAAAACAAAGACCGCAGTTTTAGAAAAATAAGCTTCTTACATAATTATATTATTAGATAAAAAAATTAATAATTAAATATTCTGTATTAGTATTAGTATATTCAGATCAGAAACAAATCTATCCGTCAGGTATATGTAAACAGCTGTTTGTGCATCAAATAAAATCAACAGGATCTCATTTTGAGACCGTCTGACTTCCAGCCGCCCTGTTTCAATTACACAATGAGATTCATGTGTGTGATTAATTCAGTCGGGGTGATTCATGGCTCTCATGACGTGGTGTGGAGCGTTGATGTCAGATCTCTGTGAGCCAGCCCCGTTTCCTCATATGGAGTCTCGGATGCGGTGATGCTGCTGATTTGATGGGGGGGGGGGTGCAAACGACGAAGGATCAGTTGCATTATCGCCCAGAAAGTCCACATCCAGGGTGATTTGTGCTGATCCGGTGGATTCCAGCTGTGTGGGAGAACCTTTTCCTCTAAGCCTTGTTTTTACAGTTGTAAGCAGGATAATGCAATAAGAGTTATGGATGGGTCAGGAAAAGCTGAACAAGCATTCATGCTTTTTAACATAAAACGTTTTTCTTCTCAGTTATTTTGCACAAATTCTGCCAATACCTGAGCTGGAAATAAAATCTCATGCACTATCCTGTATTTCTATTTTTTATTTTTACACTTATTTAGTTGCATATTTGACTCTGACCTTTTAAACTTTTCCTTTTTTTGCATTGTAATGAGATATGGCTTTATAAAAAAAAAGTTCACAATTTTTCTTTTCTGAAAGAATTCTTGAGTCAGAAAGTTCTATGCAAATTTAGAGCTTCTTCTAAATTTGCATAGAAGAAGCTGCCACAGGTTTTAGACTGTGTTTCAATATTTTGGTATTCAGGTAGGAAACAGTGACTGAGTCAGAGAGGAGGCATGAACTATTTGTGAATAATGTGAAAGCATCACTATATGCTGCTGATATGCAACGCTGATGTACAACACTGACGTTGCCATTTATTTTACAATCTAAAATGCTAATACCTGTCTGTTTAAACCTGAACAAAATTATTTTACAGTTCTCACAGTCGTTGTAGCATAAATGTATTAAGACACTAAGTATTTTCTTCAGTTCTATTTTAACTAAGGTAACTAAGGTTTAACTGTTGCATTAATTGAAGGAAAAATAGACAGTTTCATAATCTTGGAGGTCATTAATCGTACTCTGTTTTGTTAGCCATATTTTGACTTGAAATGTGGTCGGAAGGGCTGATCAAATACATTTCAAGGACACCAAAAGGCCCTCAGGCCATACTTTAGGCACCAAGGCTATATTTTTAGCAGTAATAAACAATATGTTACATTATTTTAGCAGCTTAGCATATCATACTGTCCTCTCATTCTGGTTTATGTCTAACAAAACCAAGGTAGATCCTAGTATTTCTTCAAAATATTGTTAAAATGACCAAGATCTGCATGTAATGTTCCTGCCCAGTTCTTTAAATAAATATTTTTAATTCAACTAAACTTTACACTTGTAAAATGCTTGAACAACAAACAAAATCATTAAATCTTGCTTTGTGGTTTCTAACGTTCTATGTTATTATTAGTGTTGAGGCAAACTCTGAAGTATTGAAGGTAATGAAGAGGGGCTGCAGGAGAGTAAGACCTCTGTGAATCCTCAATGCTTTCTGTCAACTGTAATACTGAATATATAACACTTTGCACAATCGACAAAGTGCCACATTGATTTCTTCTTCCAGAAAATGCAGTCCAGTGCAGTGATTAGCAGACCGAACCACAAGGCTGCAAAGTGCACAAAGAACACACATGCAGGCTTCCACCTGTGCTTACACTGAAGCCACGGCTGCTATTAAGACTTGAAATAATAGCTGTACTAATGAAGCAAAGAGTGCATTAGTGCAGAATAATAATTGTTTTGAGGGTGGAAAAAATAATGATTTTGTCTATGCGGCATTACGACGATCAGTCATCAGGAAAGTTTTTCTTCTTTTTGCTCATTTAGATAGATACTTTAATCAGAAAAATTTCTCATGCAGGAGGCAGCGGCGGTAACAAACGCTTCTGTGCCCACCGTAGCCTGCGTTTATAGGTTGCACGGGCACAGACAAAGGTTCACGCTGAGTCTAGATCAAATTAAGATACAGCAAAGGGGGATTGCCTGAAGTTTGGACGCGTGCAAGGTTGCATGCCAGTGTAGATTAAATTAAGATACTGAATGAGTCGAGGAGCTGAATTATACTGATGAGCAAGTGGATGTGTGGATTTTGCCCTCTAAATGCCAGGAAGTTTAAATACTCAGCGACGTTCCCTAAGCTTCCTGTAGCCTGTGGCAGCATTTGTCCATCTCTTTTTTGTTCTAGGGAACAAAACATTCTGCCTGTTTAGCATCAAGCAGCGAGAACAGCAAAAACTATTTAAGTTCTTTAGATGTGACGCAAAACTCCCGCCAGCTTTCCTGAAGTGTTGCCGAATTATTTTAAGAACTGGAGTCGATCGTTTTATAATGTAACACTGCTTCACAGCCGCCTCCTCTTCCTCATCATCGGCGGCGTTGTTGTCTCTCAGTCGGCTTCCCTCCCGCCCGCCACCGCCGTCCTCTCTGACTCCTCACCACCACCTCTGATTTTTCACATTCTAACAAGTTTAATTAGTCGTCTGAAAGATGAAATAATTGCGAAGCGTAGTTATTTCATAGCGATGAGAGAGGTAATTTTTAGAACCACTTTCACTTTCTTTGTACAGTTCCAGCTCATATAGGATAAAACTTTGGAGAAAGACTTCGCTTCACAGTGAATTGTTAAGAGATCAAGGCATAAACAACCGAGATTCAGAGCGGAGAGATGCATTCAAATAAGATAAAGGGCAATGCAGTCCAGTGAACATGACCATATGCTTGGATTGATTAGTGCGCTTTGGAAAGCCATGAGGTTGATAAAACACACTAATGCGCACACATATTCTCAGAACTGTTGACATCCCACTGTGGATATAAACAAATCATTTTTACTTGGCAGCTCTTCATATTTAAAGTTGGCCTGTTTTGGCTGAGGCCACAATTTGACTGCAGCTGTTTGAGCCAACGGCATCACTGCTGAGGACATTTTAGTTTAGTAAAAAGTAATAATAATCTTTCCATTTGGGTTCTACCTTTTAATGGCTTCAAATGCAGAACCCAATAAAAAGGAAATCACTCTCCAAAATCAGATTATGAATCTATTAAACCCAGAAGATAATGATGGTTTTTGTTTTGTTTTTATCCAAAGAAATAGGTGTTTGGCTGTAGGAAACGATGCTTCTCCCCTTCCATGTCATCACCACTGACTATAGTAGATAAGCTTGTGCAGCTTTTCCTTAGTAAAAAAAATACAACAGACATTTGTCTCACAATTCCCAATTTATGTGTGTTGTTTGGATTTAATCCTGATATAAAGTTACAATGCATAGATGCCAAGAAGGATATGTTTCCATTAGGCCTGTGATTATTTTTATAATGCATCATGCATCTGGAAATTGCATCCAAGAATGAACCAGACTTGGTCCAGAACTTTCTTCCTTCAATCTCTTATAATTTCTTTAAAATTTTCTCACAAAGTCAAACGATGTGCCTTAAAATGTATCCACAGATGTGTCGCCATTTAGCGCAGAAGATTAGGCGTCTCTTTACATAGTGTATGCTTAGATCTAGTTTCACCTGTTTCCAAGACATTTCTTTGTTTATTTTCAACACCCTTTCCAATGTCGTATCTTGTTTCTTAATCAAGTGAGAACTGATGTTGAAGTGATTTTTTTCAGTACCATGTTTTTTGATTTGCAATTGGGGGGAGATGAACTGTGTTTCTCATCACTGTTTAAGTTTAATGAAAGTTGAGAGAAAGTCTGTTCTATCAGCTGTCAGATTGTTTCCTTTATGTCAGAAGTTAAGAGGCTTGATGAGGTGCCAACAGCAGGAGCTAATGCGCTGGCACTTGGCATACACCACACCTGATAAAAGGAGTTGTTTTTTGCTCTCAATCTGTTAGCGCTCATCTTCATCTGCTTCTCTCTATTTTGTATTCTTTGCTGCAGATGTGACTCAGAAAACCGTTACCTTGGCAATCCACTCAGAGGAACCTGTTACTGTGAGTAATTCTCCGCTGGACACACACACACACACACACACACACATATCCACATTTTATGGGTTAGTCTTTCATTGCTTCCCACTTCTCTGCTCGCACTCTTCCGCTCAGGGCAGATGGCGCATCTTAACACTTTGGCACCAGGGGCGCTTGTTCGATGACAGAATGACTTGTCGTGAAAATGTCAAGTGCATCACAGGGAGTGAGTGATTGAGCTAATCAAGGAGACGGAGGAGTCAAAATTCTCTACTTGTCTACTCACTCAATCTCACACCTATTCATTTATTCATTTAGAAAGGTAACGAAACGATAGCGCAACTTTTGAGTAAGAAGAGTATCTATGGAGGTGCACGATGCACACGTCTGCTTCAGTTCCTGCTCATGCTGCTGTCTGTGTTTATTTGCATGATGGGGTGTCCTTCACAGCGCTGCAGCAGTTCTTTGTGATTTGTTATGTCTTTCAGCACTCTGCTACTGACTTCAGAGCCTTTGCCAAGGCTTTGTTCCTTTTAAAAATGTCATAGCCTGACAACAGGCTCATTGAGGAGGAGGAGGACACAGGAAACTAGAAGCCTGGAGCCTGTTTTGACCTCTGGACACCACTGGAGCTCCTTGAGCTTTGTTATTCTGCTATGTAAACACGACACTCCCTGCAGTCAAAAAGGCCATTGAGCACAGATTTAATATAGCATGCTCAGGTTGACAGTGGTCAGCTTTGTCTCAGGGTTTGTTAGTGAGCTCTTCCTCTTATGGATTGCTTTGTGTTAAGTTTTGGAGCATGCTGACTGATAATCCTACCTTGTCCCCATAAAAGCCATACTAGCCAGACTCATGTATTTAAAGGAGTAACTGAATATTGAGTTTAATGCGTTTGTCTTGGAGATAAATAGATGGACTTATACATGTACAACAGCTTGAATATTATCTCAGTTAAATTCACAGTAACTCTGAATAAATTTGACATCATCAGTAAGTTTCACTAAATTCATACTATGTTAATATTGACATTCACATTCATTAGGAAACTTAGTATCTACATTTTCAGAATTTGTAAATAACTCAAAACTCTCCCAGACTGACTTGTTCCTGTGTCTTTTTTTCCTGGCCAATCACATTTATATTTCTTACTTTCGTCTTTTCAATAGATAACCTCCTCATTGATTACCAGTTCACATTCAGCCTCATCCAGGAGGATGACAAGCATTACACCGCCATTAACTTCATGGCCTCACCTGAGCAGGTAACATCTTTAAGATCAGATCTCATATTTGTAGTTGTTTAGCGCTCCATCAAATATCTTCATTAGTAATGATCATAGTTAGTTGTTGATGTTTAGCTTTTCTAAAATAAAATGTTGACCTGCTGTTTTTTGCTGTTGTGCATATTGTCTCCCTGACAAGATCTCCCTGGATTTATGTTTTTCATTTTAAGGCAAACAAGAATTTAGACATGTCCATCAATGCATCAAACAACTTTAACCTCAACATCACGTGGTCTGTGGGCTCAACGGGTACGTTCATTTTTGTTATTTCATGCAAACTAAAATTAAGTAGACATAATAGTTACAGTCCTATTAGTTTGAATTTAATCATCAGTCAATTTAAACAAGGATGATAGATTGTTAGTTGTAGCTAAATTAATTGTAGTATTTTTTTTCTGAGATACATTCAACACTAGATTTTGCAAATAATAGTTACCTAACAGATATGTGGCATTTTACAGAAGTCGCTTGAACACTACCAATTATTTCCTATTTGCATGCAAATATTATTATTATTATTATGTGCACATAATTGTTCAGACTGTATATCTTTAGTTTAGCTTGGGTCATTAAATTAAGCTTATTTCACCTGAAACAATTCACATTGAATGAAATACATGTATGAAATATAATTAAAGGGCTTACACTATCAGTTTTACAACCTTTATTTTCATTTTTATTTGGCCTGTCACCTTTGGTAGCAACATTGATTTCCATGTCCATGTTTTCAGTAAAAATAAAAAAAGCACACAAGGCAGGAAGTTTTGGAAATTAGAATGGAAGCTAAAATACTGATCAAAGAAATTTAGAATCTGTCATACATTTGGCTCTCTAAATGCTTTAGTTATTGTGAACTGGTAGGAAGATTTTTGTACAGAATAATTATTAATTTTGATCTATAAAGCAATCCTCTGACAGGCACAAACATTTTGATCAGATATCTCGACAGAGGACACGCAAAAACCATAAGGCTGAAACAAAATATATATATTTTTTTACCTGAGAAACTTTATGCTCACAAACAACATTTTAAGATCACCTGGTTGCCAACTCAGTGCTGGAGCTACCTGTCATATCAGTGGCATAAACAGTGCTGTGTCCTCTTCTCTCAATTTGGGTTATTCCTTATTTAGATCTCATTTTATAATCGTTCCATTGTCATGGAGAATAAAGTGTTGTTGAAAAATAGTAATTATTTATTTTTAGCTGTTCATTTTTCACAATACTTCTCACATTTTGAGTTATTTTTGTGTTCTCAGCAAGTGGAGACAGACCTGTCCTGTTAGAAAGGGTTTTTTTGTCGAGGAAAGAAAGTCTGTTTTCTGTTTACAGACTCAGACGGAGGGAGTCTGGGGTTCCAGACAACATGCCATCACACTCTAAATGAAAGTGCAATTCCATTTAGAGATACATGGTTTCCAAAAGTCTGTTTCAGAAATTGGCTTTTTAAAATTTGTATGTTTAAAAAAATAATGAAAAGGCTTTAAAGCTTTGAGTATTTTTAAGTTTTCTGTGTCTACTCTGTCATTTGCCCTACGAAGTAGTTTAGTTCAGAGTTCTTGGTTTTTAGAATTCTCACGGTATGGGATTTTGTTGATTTTTGCATTACAGCAAACATATAATTGGATATTTTAAAGCAGAAACAACAAAACCAAATGTTAAACCTTCTCTGTTGGCATTTACGGTGTCCCTGCTGCTGTTGGTCCCCTGAGGAAAGACACCCAAGGACACTGCAGTTGTCCGGTGCCACTGTTTATCTCCCGCCTTCCCTTTCTTCCTCCCAAGTCGTCTGGCGCTCTCTCCACGTTCCTTCAACACTGACATTTTCTCCCCACTAAAACACGTTTAACCCCACACGCTTCTCTTCGCCAACCTTAACTTTTCCAGTGCGCCGTCGTTAATATTTGAATTTGAGTCCCCACTTCTCCCTGGCACAGATGTTTTGTCTCAGAAGGAATAGAAGCCTCTTCACAATTGACAAGAGCAAGAGGCGCCTTTAGTTGGGGGGAGAAAAAGAAGGTGTGGGGGGTGATTTCAATTAAGATAAACATGCTCACGTAGCTACACTCAAGCTGTCATTTTCAGTGCTTTGTTTCAGAGCTGTGGATTGGAATATCAATGCTGAGAAAGCACTGACATGAAGAAGAAAAAGAAATGATTTGGAACATTAAGACAGATGGAAAATGGTCTATTTTTACCCCTTTTCTTTAAAAATTGCTTTTAATTTTAAGATGGGCAATGCAATCCTCACCCAGAAGCAATATTACTCACATTCAAACAATATTAACTGTTTTATATATGAAATCTGGATGTATTTGGTGCCTTACCAGAAATCTGTGAATATTAAATGGGAAATTTGGGGCATCACATTATGGATAAAGAAGTGGGATCATGAGTTCAGAAAAGGGATGTTTGTCGTTCGTTCAAGCTGAGCTTTTCACCCACATCGTATCCATTTTAGTATAAAATATAATAGGCATGTGTAATTCTACAATACTGTGTTGTTTTTTGAACAACATCTAAGTTAAATGCAGTCAAGAAATAATGATAATTGCACATGAGTGCTCTCCTGTAGTTTGAAATGGACAAATAAACTCGTTAATGCATTTATAATAACATGTTGCAGCTAAAGCAGCGCCATCTCAATGTGTAAGCGTGTTTTTTTTTTTTTTGCTGTTTTTTTAATATTAAAAGCTAAATGGCTTTGTACTGAAAATGAACACTTTGTTTCAACAGCTGGGACCATTTCTGGAGAGGAGGTTCCCATTGTGTCAAAAACGAACATTAAGGACTACAGGGACAGTTTCTCCTGTGAAAAATTCACCTTCAGAAGCAACCCTAACATTACCTTCTATGTATACGTCAGTAACTTCTCATGGCCCATCAAGATCCAGGTAACAAGAAACACCTGACGGCTGAATTTGGAGGAGATTTTGTGTGAAAAACAATCTTATTTTTAGATGCCGTCTAGCATTTTATGCTTTCTTTGAAAAGATGAGTCAGGATTTGATTATAGGACTGGTCTTGAATTATCACTGGAAAAATAGTGTTTATTCTCTCCAAGTGTCTTGGGGTTGCATAAAAACCTGTGACAGTGTGGCAGACAAAATGATTAATACCGAATGCCATCCACTTAGGCAGTCCCCTGAGGTCCAATTAGAGCAAAGTTTCTTCAAGGGTATTTCTGTCAGGTTTGCAAACCCAAAACGTCTGCATAAGTCTAAGGAGATAAAGAAAGTCTAATTAAACAATTAGACTGTAAAAAAACCACTTTATCTATTGTTTGGAAGTGATCCAACATTGCACAAAGTGAGTTGCCAAATTATTATAATATTCTGGATCAACGTCTAATTATGAATTAAAATTAGAGTCAGCTATTTGTAAGCAGATTGCAAAGAAGAGTGTGATGTAAACAAATTAACAATTTAAGGACCTTAAATGTATTGGTGCTAAGCTAAGATGTTGCGAAAATATTTTCTAAAGGGAAATACACATATAGAAATAGATTACATTTATTATCTTCAACCTCACAGTCTAAAACATACACATTGAGTAATGATGAATGTAACAATAAATGTTGCAATTTAGCATGTTGAAAGCTATTAGCCCTGGCTATAAACCAATAAAAAGTGATGAACATGATGTTTAATCAATTTATTGCATTGTATTTATCTACCTTTGTGTTTTGCTAATTTTTTAAAAATTTTAAGATTTTGATTCACCAACTTAATTTACATTGGTAGACAAATTATTTCATTGATACACTCTGATCAAATTTATGGAACCACGTGCAGCAGGTTATTTGAAAAACATCAAAATTATCAACCAGTTCTCAATAAACCCTTCTACTATTACTAACCGTCTTTGTTTAAGCAAGACAGAAAGGCTTTTGCTGAGAAATACGATAGTTCGAGATAGGAGTAGAGATTACTAATAATAGCACACAATGCCCGTTTTTTTAATTAGCCCACTCCCACATATTGATTTTTATATCATGTCGCACCACATCGCATGGTAGATGAGTGAACCACCTTGAGGTAATAACATCTTCGGGGATGGTCCATCTGTGGAGGTGGCCCAGTAATAGTTTTCTATTAAATTTCCTGGCCGACAGTCACTTACTTATTATGGACCGAGCCCACGCCATAAAAGCAAATAGCTTCTATAGCAGGCTTCTTTCCTGGTTGGGCCTCGTGATGCTGGACTGATTCTGGAGACCCAGTTGAGCTGAGGCAGAAATCTGGAAGAGATTAGTCTTTGTTTTTAAGGTCTAAGCATTTCAAATAAGCTGTTTTCATGTAAATCAGGATGGACAGAGATTTTTCAATGACATCATTTGACATTTGCTTTCAGGGTTATTGGATGATCTGATTGATCTTAAGGATTCTCCAAGCCTGGAGAAGTATAAGAAGTGAAAAAATGTAGAAGCATATTTGTATTCTATATCCTGACATAATTTCCATCTATCCATCCATTTTCCTTCTTTCTTTCCTTCTCTTCCTTCTATCATTAGATCATCATCTGTTCTAACTTTCTTCCTCTGGCTTTTGCAAGTTTCATATTCAAATATTCAAAGCCTGACAAGTATCTGCCATAATTGTATTGGAAAATTAAAACATGGATTTTGCCATCACAGATATTTGGGAACCATGTGCTTTACGCACCATTAATCTAGTTTTCAAATAAAATGAATGGCTGAGATGAACAGATTGAAATTAAATTAACCCTACATATATTGCTTTGAGTTATATAAGTACAGAACAGAAGAGTCCCACTTATTAAAAAGCCAAACAATCATTTGTACTTTTCACGTTAGCCGTGTCAGTGAGCATTGCATTTCAGATCAGTTCTTCTCATCTTCTTGTTAATAACGTAGAGAGAAGCCAAAGGTGAACAAAGTTTAAGAGGGTAATGGAGTTTTCCAAGAACAGCTTAGTACAATAAAGATTCTCAGCCTCAATAAGAACCCTCCTCCCTCTCACTATTAGTGAAAAATACATAAATATCTAGTTGTGTATCGCTTTTCAGTGGCTCATTGTTATAGAAAATAGAAATTAGTGATGTCGTTATTGGTTGCTGGTGAACGGTCTCTGTTTAAACAACCTGTGGTAACCTCTATTTTTTTCTTTTCGCCATTTCGTACCATCCACTTTTTTCAGAATTGCCATTCAGAGCAACAAATGTGACGCAAATGGTCCACCTCTGAAAGCAAAATTGTGCTCCATTACCCAGCACTACATGTTGCCAATCAGAGACTGAATACAGCTGCAGATGACATTGTTTTTGTGGTTCTAAATGTTTTCGGGGCAGACTGGCTGCAAAGCATCTGTAGTAGATAATGACTTGTCACCATGATGTGGCCCATCATATATGATTTAGCTGCTAGGGCTGTCTGTAATCTCTCCTTTAATGAAGATGAACCATATTCCTGGCTCATTTTTCACTGGACATATTGCCTTTGAGGCAACAATAAACAAATCACCAAAATAACTGGTGATGTGTGTATACATTTAGATTCCTATCAATCTAATATTTGTGTATGCTTTTATTATGTCTTCATTTGTAAGTGTAAAACCAATCCATATTAGAGTGTTTTTATTTAAAACCTTCTAGCCTCAGGTTTATGTACAGATAAGCCTCTAAATGCTCACAAATCACAGCAACTATAAGAAAATTTCTTGCCTGTATATCCTGGCAGTTTCCAAGCTTCGTCCTAAGAATTTGTCTCTCCTCTTTTACACCATTTTAGTCAATACATCTTATTCGCTTTTTAAATTTGGATACGCTTTGATCTTAAACATTAACAAGATCAACAGCCGGAAGTTGAATCCTCACCCCAGTCTTGAGGGGTGGAGGATTTTTTTTTCTTTTAGCATTTCTCTGTATTTATCGGATTTTTCTGACTATAAGCCGCTACTTTTTCCCCACGCTGTGAACCATGCGGCTTAAAGCCCGGTTCGGCTTTTCTTTGGATTTTTCTTCAACCACCAGGGGACTCTTTAGCAAGTGAATCATTGGAAGTCAAAATTGGAAAGAGAAAGCGCTAATTTTCATTTAGAATAAGCACATTCTAGCAGCAGGCACAACGGAGAAATTTCTTTAAACTCAAACCCCCTCATCATGAAAACCACACGAAGAAAAAGATGCCGCTTTTAAGTATAGTCCGGAAAATACGGTACTTATGCAGTAATTGTTGGTGCATTGTTTTGTTCTCAGTTAAAGGTTACTGTCTCTTTAAGAGATTCTAAAAGCAACAGCTGGAGTTCTGCTCACATCCTCTGCTCTCTGTTTGTCTTTCCATCGACTCTGACCAGCTTCCCATAATTCAGCTATTTTTTTAAAATAATTAGATAATCTGTAGCCTTCATTTTATTAAAGAACATTAGAACACAGGGGGTCAGATAACAAATTTACTCCAGACTTTTCAGATTTTTAGTGGTGACAATTTTTAAAGAACAGTGCATTTTCATTTCACTAGAGAAATATGTACAAATTTGTGATTGCTGATCACATAACACCTCAAACGCATTGAAACTCATAGCTGTATTTCATAATAAAGAAATAGTAAATGAAGTGATGTTGGAATCAATTGTTCAATTACATTTGGTCTCTTTTTAAATAGAAGGTGGCTCATCTGTAGAAGCTGAAACTCCTAAACTCTTCATCCAGTCTGAACATGGAAACATGAGGGCTGAGAGGCTTCACTTTGTGTCCGTTACATAGTTATAATCAGAATGTATTCCAGTTGGTTCCTGCGTTTTTAGCTAAAAAATGCCTTTTCAGCTCTAATTAATTGTGACCTTTATCGTAAAAGGTATTGTTCATTCCCAGTTTTATCTTGTATGTGTTTTAGTAAATTGCAGTTTGAGGCCTGACTGCGATTGCTGCAGGTCAGGCCGTTCCTTCACACCACATCCATCCAGTTGAGCAAATGAGTTTTGATGTCAACTTAAAGAAACTTCTACCTTGTTCTCATCTCTGTCCACAATATTACATCAGACATTTTTTGTGGAGTTTTTTTTTTTGTTTTTTTAATGCTGGTTTTAATAAGTCTTTGAGTGAATCAGTGACCTTTAACAGGCCAACTTGGTTCTTAGCGCTGACTTGACCTGTGTGTGCCACGTCACATTAACCTCCTCACTATGTCACATTTCAACTCCGGCAAATCAGTCAGAGGTTATTGGATGTTCAAAGGCAGGTTTGGTGTAATGGAAAAATGTAACTGTATTGTGGTTTTTACCTTTCTTGATATAATTGTATTAACCATTACTCACATTTTGCAGATTTTCTTCTAGACCACTCAGAAATTTCTAATTTGTCGTCTGTTTTTCTCCAATAGATTGCCTTCTCCCAACACAACAGTATTATGGACCTTGTCCAATTCTTTGTAACGTTTTTTAGGTAAGTACTATACTGAGCAGTTCAGTCTTTTTATCGCTTTTGATATTTCTTGAAAGAATACTCATTAAATATAATAAATATAAACTATTTAACCTTGTTAGTACAAGGTTTTCATGTAATTGTTTTTGTTTAAAAGCTTTGAAAATTTGTTCTACAGATTTTTTGAAGGATATTCCCTCAGGAATATCCATATTCCTCTATGCATTTACTCTATATTCTTTAATAGTTTACACCTCAAACAGCACTGAACATAGGTGATGACATTCCTGGCAAATGGATGAAAAGCCTGAAAATGAATAATCTTGCACTTGTATATTTGTTTGAAAAAAATCAAACTTCAAATCAGGCTACATTTGTGTGTGGTTAAAAAAAATCTTTGGTTAAAAAAATTTGTTTTTACAAAATCAATTAATACCACATTTGTTGTCTTTTGTAACTATTCTTGTCTGATAAATGTTATGAAATAATTCATTACTTTTAATATTTAAATAGCTTATAGTTTAAATATGTTTATACACGTTTCTTTTAATTCTGAGACATAAATTTAAAACTAGCCACTCTTCAAAATGGGAAAGACTGGAGAACAGGATGTTGGAGGAAGGGTCAGGTGTTGCTAGGTTGGTCTTCCTGCCCACAAGGGGGAAAAAAAGATGACTTCTTCTCTTTAAATATTGATGATTTAAACCAACACATTAGCTTCCTGAAAACTGTCCTCATATTTAGAATATTTACACTGGAGAGTTTTAAGAACAGGAATGAAAAACCAGAAGCCGTAAGATTACTGTTTTGAGTTTTTGGCTTGTTAATACTTTACCTGATGTGTAGATATAACATCCTTTCATTCCTTTAGTTTAAATGTATTTTTAACACAAACTAGCAGCTTATTCACACAAAATCACTGAAAACATCCAGAGAAAACTTTGGAGAACCATTTCTCATAACTTATTTTATAGAGTCAAAAAGTCTGATTCTTAGAAACTAACTGTACTTTGTTTGTATAAGCTATGCATTAAATCCCTTTAATCAGTCAAGAATGATTATTAACAACGACTTCATTCTCCCCTCCATGTTTCTTATTACTTATACGTGTTTTAAAGTGGCACATTAACTACCATTAACACTTAAAGAATGTGCATAATTCCCTGTAAGTGGCATCTAAAGAGAAGGCGTGGGTGATCAGGATATGAGGGCTCTTAATCATTTCTTTCCTGCTCAGAACTGTGAAGGAAGTCTTTCATCATTAAAATGTTTCTAATGAATAGGTCGAGCTGTTTGAAACACACATTAATGTCTGAGTGCATAAAGATGATGCGTTTGTGATTTCTGCACTTATGCTTTCAATTACATACTGTAAAAAAATGATATAAAGTCTGCATACTTTTTATACACCTGTACTCTCCAACGTTATACTGTAGCATTTGTCTGTTGCTTGTGTTATTAAGAACACACATCTTGTGTAGCTTCTCTACATTTGTTGATTTGCGTTTATAGGTGTGCAGTTCCGGTTTGCTTAAATTGTGTGTGTGTGTGTGTGTGTGTGTAGTCATAATGGAGAGCCGTACCCTAAGGCAGCTGTCCATCAGCACCCAATCCACAATACATTTCCAGCAAGCTGTCACAGAGTCAGTTAGCCGCTGCCTCCAGCTGATCATATTACAGTCTGAACAGAATGAATCTGGAATCCTTCAAAGGCGAAGCTGAGACAGACAGCTGTGGATATTATTTACGCAGAAAACTACACCTTTTGGATAAAATGCAGGTTTTTTGTACATTTATATTTAGTTTTGAAATCTAAATATTTTTAGAACTCCAAGATATAATAAACCACCAAAATCAATCTGAAGGATTAATCGCTGGCTATTGAAACGGGGAGGAAAATATTTTTTAATCTTAGATTCCTTTAGCATCAGAGATAAAATGTTTACTTTAACTGAATGTAATGAGAAACATCAACAAAAACTACTAAAGAACAAAATCTAGAATATAATTCATTCAAATATTGTTATTATGGATAAATTTGTTTTACTTGTTGTGTCCTGCAGATTTTCTGCCCAGGTACTTCTTGCAAATAAGATCTGGTCTCAGTGAGGTTTTACCCGGTTAAATAAGGGGGAAAAAATATCCATTTCACTCTCTTGCTTTAAAAAATTAAACATCAGAAAACAAAAGTTGACATGTTTTTAATTTGCAAAATGTATGAACTAGAAGCTAA
This sequence comes from Xiphophorus maculatus, assembly GCF_002775205.1. NCBI lineage: Eukaryota > Metazoa > Chordata > Actinopteri > Cyprinodontiformes > Poeciliidae > Xiphophorus > Xiphophorus maculatus. Next base: position 6,240,707 of record NC_036452.1, on the reverse strand, counting down.
ATAAATGAAAGAAGAACAAATGAACTATCTCAACAAATATAACATTGCAGGTGGTTTCTCCAAATTATAGAGAAAATTCCTCTTTCAATGACAACTTTGGTCTCATCATTCAACCTCTTCATGACAAACATCTTTAGCAATAAAGCACCTTTTTATTGTTATGACCTGCATTAAACGAGATTAATAGCCAGACTCCAGCTTCTGCTAGCATACCTGAACAATTGCTGCCCATTCCTCATAGACAAATGCCTTCAATGTATTATTGTTTAATAGGCATGCTGCAACCGCCTTAAACGATTAAATCACATCACTGTAGCAAAACTAGTATCTTCTATGACTTTTTCTGAAACTTTCTTGGGATATTTGATCGATTTGAAAGTCCAATGATGGCCCTTCAGCTTTCTTGCAGAGTGTTACAGTTTCTCCCAGGATGGGGCTGTTTCAACAGGAAGCTTGAGAAGAGAAGAAATAAAACAATCAAAATCTTGCAGAAATATGCTGCGGCATCCACTTATCTGTGATTGTTAGCAGTGGGCCTGCTTTCTCACTGAAATTTCAGCAGTTGGTGAGTAATTTATTAATTCGAGCCTCAATTGTCGAAAATTTGCAGAAACATTGATTCAGATTTTTACTTATTAATTTTTTTGGAAAGTTGTTTGTAGAATATATTAAATGTATAAAGCAAATTAAGTTGCTCCTCCTACCGTATGGGCCAAAACTTTGGATTCAAAATCAAAATGCATTAAAACTGTTTCTTTCCAATACATATGCAGATTGGTTGCGTTACAATACATGAAAATATACTGTATATAAAAATGGTAAAGCATGAAAATAAGAAGATATTCCAACATTAAGAAATGAAAGTGGTTCAATAAAAACACAATTACAATGATAATGTATTTATAGCATTCATAAGAGTCAATGGCACAAAAAATCCAATGTTACACAGATTACCTTATTTCAAAGACCAAACCACACAATCTGCCACAATCTGTTTCCAATTATATTAGCAAAGCTAAAGTTAAGCAAAAGTAGATTAAAAAAACATAAAAGATGTTCACAGACCTTGAAGATCCTTTGTAACTGACACAATTTAACAGGTTGGCTTGTTTATGCTATGTCCTTTACAGTTAGCATCTGTCATTAGCTTTGAAATTAACTTTTCGAAGCTTCAGATGAAACTCTGCAAATGCAGCAATTCCCATCCCCTTACGCAAGAAGTTAATATCTTCGTTTTCTCACGTTTTAAGTATAAAAGAAAATCGGGTTCAACCAACTTTATATTTTTCTGTTTCAGAAAACTCAACAATATTTAAAAAATCTGAACATTCTTAAAAGATTAAATATTTTTATCTGCATGTTATTTTAGTCATTCATTGTGTTCATATAACAAACATACAGTTTAAGGCTGCAAATACCTTTTTTGTTTTTTTAAGCTTCACCCGTCCGAGTCTTTGAACGCAGTCTCAGTCTTTCATTTTTTCACACTTAATCATATGCATTATTTTCCACAGGAATGCAGTGAACTGTTTGTGTTTTTCCCATTTGGTAGGCAGATCATAATAATTCCATTTAGCCTTTGTTTGTATCTGTGTTGTCCAGTTCTCAGTGACCCATAAACCCAAGAAGAAAAACAAGGAATAGCACTGATTCACTAATGAGCTGTTTTTTGTGTGTGTGACGGAGTGTGTCTGTGGATGTGAGGGAAGATTTGAGGAGACTTGAACCTGCAGGAAACATAATCAGCCTGATGACAAAATGTCAAATCACCCCACAGGGTATTTTAGAGCTCCTTGAAGGAGAGATAAGGAGCAGAGAACGGACATCACGACTTTTCTAATGTTGTCATTTCTTTCTTCTTCTATGAGATCAAGCCATTTTTTTAAAATCAAAACATTTTAGGATGGATGTGTGCACAAAATGCTTATTTCATATTTAAATTATTCTGTCACTAACTCAGAAAAATACCATAAATGTTGTTTTTCTTGTGATTTATCATTTTAAGAGGCTTCTTGAATTGTTTGCATCTGATAAGCAGCCCTTAAGAGAGCAGATGCTTCTTTTTTTGTGGTGTCACAGAAATAAAATGTTTAACTGAAGCAGCAGATTTGAGCTCCGGTTTTATGCTGATCTTCACTGTTATCACCTTGTTCAAACATCTGATCAAACACATCTAGAACACGTGGCGACCTGAAGTTTACATACCAAACAAACTGGCTCGTAACATCGGAGATGATTGTCTGTCTCCTGTGAGATGTTTGCTCGTTTTACTGGTGTGTACATGACAAAAACTTTAGCACGTCTCCTAAGACACCAGGACAGTGCTGGGATGACAGCTATTGGACTTGGTTTCTGCACATACAGAACAATTTTATGTCCTTTTTTTATTCAGTGTTAATTAGAGAAAAATAAGATGTTTTGGCGTATAGGCATGGGCTAGTTTGAAATTTTCATCTATGATGACATTCAATGTGATTTCACAGTATTTGACAAAAAAATATAAAAAAAATAAGACAATGCCTTTAATAAAAGCAGAAATAATCCAGCTGCCAAAATAATCCACCATATTGTATAATGTGTTTGTGTTAGTTTTAAATAAAATCTACTGAATATCATAACATTGTGGTTTTATTCTATTGCTCTCAAAACTGTAAGAACTCTTTATACCATTATTTTTTCAAGCCCCATAATTTTTCCCACACCT